>NC_051327.1:10291478-10619534 GCF_015220235.1 Choloepus didactylus | reverse complement strand
GAAATAATGCAAAGAAATCCTACAATTCATTGACAAAAAGACAAACGACCCAATTAAAAAGTGGGCAGAACCTCTCTCTAAGCCACCTCAGCAGGTGGACTTGCTGTCCTCCTTCCTATGTGGGACATGACTCCCAGGGGTGTAAATGTCCCTGGCAACATGGGACATGACTCCCAGGGATGAGCCTGGACCTGGCATTGCAGGCTTGAGAAAGTCTTCTTAACCAAAAGAGGGAAAAGAAATGAAACAAAATCAAGTTTCAGTGGCTGGGAGATTTCAACTGGGGCCGAGAGGTCATTCTGGAGGTTATTCTTATGCATTATATAGATATCCCTTTTTAGTCTTTCTGTGTTAGAATAGCTAGAAGGAAATACCTGAAACTGATGAACTGCAATCAAGTAGCCTTGATTCTCAAAAATGACTGCATAACTATATAGCTTATATACTGTAACTGTGATTGTGAAAACCTTGTGGCTCACACTCCCTTTATCCACTATATGGACAGATGAGTAGAAAAATGGGGACAAAAAGTAAATGAATACTAGGAGGGGATGGGGTGTATGGGATGTTTTGGGTGTTCTTTTTTACTTTTATTTTTATTCTTATTTATTTATTTTTTTGGAGTAATATGTTCAAGGGCTGATTGTGGTGATGAATGCACAACTATATGATGATACTGTGAACAACTGATTGCACACTGTGGATAACTGTATGGTATTTGAATATATCTCAGTAAGATTGGAGGGGAAAAAAGAGAAAAGAATTTAAAAATTTAAAAATTAAAAAAATAAAAAAGTGGGCAAAAGACTTGAATACATTTTTCCATAGAAAATATACAAATGTCCAAAAAGCACCTGAAAAGCTGCTCAACATCATTAGCACTAGGGAAATTGCATATCAAAGACATAATAAGATACCCACTTCACACCTACTAGAATGCTTATTATTTTAAAAAACATAAGTGCTAGCGAGGATATGGAGATATAAGAACACTTGTGCCTTATTAGTGGGAATGTAAAATGATGCCATCACTGTGGCAATCACCTTCGTGGTTCCTCAGAAGGTTCAATAATAGATTGCTATACGACCTGGAAGGCCCACTTCTAGGTATATACCCAAAAGAACTGAAAGCAGGAACTAGAACAGATATTTGCACAGGGATGTTTACAATGGCATTATTCACAATTGCCAAAAAATAGAAGCAACCCAAGTGTCCATCAACTGAAGAATGGATGAACATATTGTGGTTCATTCCTTTTTAAGGCTAAATAATATTCTATTGCCTTAAAAAGGAATGAACTTGATACATGCGACAACATGGATGAAGCTTCAAGACATAATGTTGAATGAAATATGTCAGACACAAAAGGACAAATACTGTATGATCAAGCTGATATGAAATAATTAAAACAAGGAAATTCATGGAGTCAGAAACTAGAATACTGGTTACCAGGGGCCTGAGGAGGTGTAGGGAATGGGGAGTTAATGTGTAATTGATTTAGAATTTCTATTTGGGGCAATGGAAAAGTTTTGGTAAGGGATGGTGGTGATGGTAGTCCAACATTATGAATGTAATTAACAGCATTAAATTATATATTTAAGTGTGGCAAATGTGGCAAAAGGGGAACTTTTACATTGTCTATTTGGTACCATAATAGAAAAAAAAAAAACCCACTAAGATTGTACAACACAAACAGTGAAGTCTAACATAAACTATGGACTATAGTTAATAGTACAAATATAATATTTTCTCATCAGTTGTAATAAATGCACCACACTAATACAAATTGTCAATAATAGGGCAGTCTATGGGAACTCTGTATTTTCTGCATGACTTTTCCTTAAACCTACACCGTTTCTAATAAAAAAATAAATTGTATTAACAAGAGTCTCCTGAAGGTAACAGATCAAAAAATTTACAATCAAATGAATAATATGAAATAATTACTCACTGTCATCTGCTATGAAGGATGTAGTCTTTGTGCTGGGATGGAAAAGCCTCTTGGAGAAGATAACATTTAGGCAGAGCCCAGAAAGATGAGATATAGCCAGCCTTCTGAAAAGTGAGGGGTAGAATATTCCAAAGGCTCTGAAATAGCAAAGAGGTTGGCACGTTCCAGGGACTCAAGGCCACTGTGACTGTGTTGTGTGAAATGAGGGTATAAAGGTGGGCTGGGGCCAGATGATACTTTGCCTTCAAAAGCATGAAAAAGAATTTTAGATTTTATCCCTAATGCAATGGGAAGACATTGGAGGGATGACTTAAGATCACTCTAGCTAGCTATGTGGGAAAAGAATGGGAGACTGGGAAGATGGCAGCAGGGAGGGTGGCATAATTTTTGGATCTCCCTGAATCCCCTCATAAAAATAGTACAAATAGATAGTAAAGCCAAACGCCATGGACATGAGTTACAGGAAAAATAGGTGACAAGGTGTCTCTACAAATGTTAAAATACAAGAGGCAGAGGGAAAAACACTCTTTTAAATCCTGGTGTATGAACCTCTGTGTGGCAGAAAGTAGAGGGACGCTAAGAGGCATCTGACATAGAAGCCTAAGTAGCCTACAACTATCCACTGGAGGGTCAATCTGAGAATGGTAGATGAAAACGAGGAGAGGTTTTGTCTGATGCTAAAATGGATGAGGGCAAGGGATTTTTATGAAGGGGGTGGAGCAGTCTCGGTCCCTGTGAACTCTCCCAACTGCCCGGCATGGTCTCCCTTCTAGCGCAGGGCCTCACGCTTGGAAGAAACCACTGGGAGGGAAGAAAAAATTGAACAGAACACGGACAGTAGAGACAAAGAAAGAAAAGTTCTAAATCAGAGGTTTTAAAGGAGAGATGGTAAATATTTGGGGCTTGCAGGCTTTAGGGTCTCAGTTCTAACTCCTCAGTTCTGCTGACAAAGCCTGAGAGCAGCCGTAAACAATATGAAAACAAATAGGTGTAGTTATGTTCCAATAAACCTTTATTTGTTTAAAACAACAACAACAAAAAAAGTAGCCCCTGAAGATTCCTCTTCTAAATAAAAGTGGGAGAGGGGAATGGAATCAGCAAGTCACCAAATCTTTCACTATTACACGAAAACAACAAAAGAGAAACTTCCAATGATGTCAGCAAAACTATCCAGAAAATACATGATTCCTTCTAAAAGTTCCAGAAAACTAATTTCATATAAAATTTAACAACAGAAAATTATTGAGGTCAAATTCCATACAGTTTTGATAAGAAAAAAGAAAATAAAGAACAGAATAACATCCCTACAGATAATGAAAGCATATCAGAAAGACATAACACAAACAGTTGAAAACTGTTACTAATTTCAACACCAGTTAAAAAACCCTAAGTGCCACAAGACATGAAAAACCAACATTAAATGAAATTAGAAAAACTCAGAAGTGAAAAAATGATTAGAAAGAAAAGGAAAAGAAAGAAGACTTAACTAGAAAAAACACAAGAGCAAATAAACACAACAGATAATGTGTCAAAAAGAAATAGAGGGTGAAAAAGAACAAAAGAACTAATGGAAAAGAACTGACAGAATACAGCAAAAGGATTTTTAATCAAAGTGACAAATGTGGAAGACAGGCAAAGAAGAGCCAAAACACAGACAGCAGAAATTTCTAATGTGGAAACCCAGGCAAGGGAACAGAATAAATATAAAAATCAAGAAACTATAAAATATATAAAATTTAAAATTCAAGGCAACAATCCTGAAAACAAGGTGAAAAAAGATTTGAAAGTACCTATATCCATGCACTTTAGCATTCTTTTAGAAAACTTGAAACTGTAAATGCTTTCTGTCTCTTTCAGACCTATTAAATCTTGTTTAAAAAATAAACCTCTTGCCAATTTTGCATCCCAGGAATGCCTTCCTTGGAGGTCTCAGAGTCACCTCTATAAAACGAGACCACCAAGGAGGATGGTGTCCTATCTCCTTGTCTCTGGGGGAGTTCAAGCCTAGGTGCTTGGCTCCATGATGTAAATTCCTGTTTGTCATAAAGATAGGAGAAGTTTTATTTATTTTTCCTTTTGATAAAGACAGTTAACATGTATATAATGGGTTGTATCTGCCCGGCGATAAAAAAGGGGGGGGATTTCTTCCTCTCTTTGCAATCTCCTTAGTGGCTTGCATCTGATGTGTACTACAGTCTAATTTAATGCTTATTCAATAACAAAATTGTTTTCTTTCTTTCCTGTTTTTAATGGAGAGGAATTTCTGGGTTGGCAGATTTTCTTAAAATTATATTTCCTCAACATGGGTAAACAAATAGCAGATGAGGGGAAGCATCTTGTTATAAAAAATATTCCATCTCATAAATGAAAAATAATAGTTACAATACTACATTCTGCAATCCACAATGAATTAACAAATATGAGCACTAATCACCAATGGGAGGTTAATATCACACGCGGACCTGCTTTGAAAGGTCACAATAGCAACCACAGTCTTTCTGAAGGGAACAGGCTTGAATCTGACCAAGCCTCTGAATCCAGGTGCCAAATTGTAGGAAAAACATAAGAAAGATGAACAATTTGAGTTGCCCCAAGAGTATAACATCAGCAAATTCAGACTGTGGGAAACTCCACAGGTCAACTCTTCATCAGATAAATTATAAAGAAAAGAAAGGGATAGAGGGCTATCCCATAGATAAAAAAAAAGAGACTAAAAGGACATGTTAGAAAACAACAAAAATACAAGATAGAACTATAGTGATAAGGGATGCATACTTGGATAATAAAACTAAAGAACCCCAAATAAGCAGTTTCCATAGAAGTCAGGATCCTGGATCCTTTAGGCAGGAAGGAGGAGACTGTTTGGAATAGGGCAAAAGGAGGGTTTCTGGTGTGCATGGCAAAATTCTATTTCTTGACCTAGGTGACAACTACAAGGGTATTCTTCGAATTCATTATGGTACACACTTGTTTGCATGTTCTTTGTGTTCTTTTTTTAATCTGTATTTTACAATAAACAAGGCTGAGATTATTTCAACCCCAAGAGCTCTGATCATTACTTTCCCAGAAAAACCTGGAAACAGAACTGAAGCAACTTGCTAATGAACTAGAGGGACAGGGGCTGGAATCCAGAGTGATGCCTGATTTATATAATAGGGCAAGCTGAGACCAGAAGTAACACCAGGAGCCCATGCATAGCTGAAAGCTAATAATCAAGGAACTTGTTCAGTTTATACAAGGCCAGGTGATTGCCAGATTATGAATGGCCTAGAATGCTTTTTATTTATATTTTTATTCTTAATGCCAGAGGAAGCCTTTCAGTTTTTGAGCCAGGATAAGAGGAATGAAAAAGTATTTTAGGGATATTAAGTACAGGAGGGTATATAATGGATTAGGGAGGAAATAGGGGAGGCATTAATTAATGTGTCATATCCTGGAAGCCACATGCAAGTTGGGATTTGACTTTGCAGCCCAAGTATATAGCACTGAACATGGCACACGCTACTTTAAACTGTAGTGGCTGTCACTAAACAAGGAATCCTCAATGCAGCCTCACACTGTGTGGCAATAAGGTGCCCAAGACTAAACATGGTCCATGAGATTGCTTCACCATGCTATTGGATACACTCCCAGCCAGGATGGGTCATGCCAGTTCCTGGGGCATCCATGGAGAGTCCAGATATCCTACAGAAAATAGGGCACACTGAGAACTTCATGAGGTGTGTAGGAACCCCTATCTTCCGACTCTGGAACTATCTAAACCAAGTGTCAGCAAATTATAGCCTGTCACCTGTTTTTGCATATAAAATTTTATTGGAATATAACACTGATCAGTTTACGTATTGTCTGCAGCTACTTTTGAAATACAATAGCACAGTTAAGTCGTTGTGACAGTGATCTTCGGACCCATAAAAATGAAAATATTTATAATCAGGCACTTTAAAGAAAAAACTTGCCAGTCCCTGATTGTTTTTAAACAATCCTGTGAGGGCTGGAGGGCAAGAGGAGGCTGCTCAATATTGTGATATTTAATAAGGGCCCAAGATGACACATGACTCAGTAGTGCCCAGGACCTGCCTGATGATGCTCAGTCACCTTCTTTTCAGGGACAGAATGCTTAGGGGAAAATTTCAAAGATTTTAACAAGTGATGTTAGAACAACTGGATATCCACATGCAAAAGAATCAAGCTGGACCCCCTACCTCCCTCACACCATATACAAAAATGAACTCAAAATAGATCAAAGAATTAAATGTAAGCTAAAACTATAAAACTCTTATCAGAAAACATAGGAGTAAACTTTCATGATATTGGATTAGGTAACAGGTTTCTTAGATATGACACCACAAAACACAGCAATCAAAGAAAAATAAATATACTGGGCCTGATCAAAATTTTAAAAACTTATGTACTTCAAAGGACAGTATCAAGAAAGTAAAAGACAACCCACAACTGGAAGAGAGTAACTGCAAATCATATATCAGATAAGGGTCTAGTATCCAGAATAAGGAACTGCCACAATTCAATAACAAAAAGACAACATAATTTAAAAATGGGCAAATGAGCTTAACAGATAGTTCTAATGAGCTAATAATAAGCATATGAAAAGATGCTCAACATTATTAGCCAGCAGGGGAATGCAAATCAAAAGCAAAATGAGATACCATTTCATACCCACTAGGATGGCTGTAATAATAAAAAACAAAAAAACAAAAATCTGACAATACTAAGTGTTGGTGAGGATGTAGAGAAATCGGACCCTCATATGTTGCTGGTAGGAATGTGAAATGGTGCAGCCGCCATGGAAAGGTTTGGCAGTTCCTCAAAAAGCTAAACATAGTTACCATATGACCCAGCAATTGCATTCCTAGGTATGAACCCAGAGAAGTGAAAATACACATCACACAAAAACTTGTACATGAATGTTCATAGCAGCATTATTCATAACAGCCAAGAAACGGAAATAACCCAAGTATCTACCAACAGATGAATGGATAAACAAAATGTGGTATACTCATAAAATGGAATGTTATTCAGTCATGAAAAGGAAAGAAGTTCTGCTACATTCTACAACATGGATAAACCTTGAAAAATCATACTAAGTGAAATAAACAGACACAAAATGGCACAAAGTCCAGAATAGGTAAATTCACAGACAGAAAGTATAAAGTGGATCAGTGGCTGCCAGGAGCCAGCAGGAGAGAGGAATGGGGAGTGACTGCTAGTGAGTAGTTTCTTTCAGAGGTGATGAAAATGTCCTGGTATTAGGTAGTGATAATTGTACAACCTTGTAAATATACTCAAAACCACTAAATTGCACATCTTGAAAGGTGAATTTTATCATGTGAATTGTATCTCAATTAAGAAAGAAAAACTTAGTATGATCTTTAAGTAGCTTTGCCCTTTCTCTCCCCTTTGTTCACTATGTAATTAAATGAAGTTGATGATTCTTTTCAGGGCATGTTATCTGCTTCATAGTTTAGAGTGTTGTATAATAAAGAACTTAGCTGGCCTTTGTCACCTATTCCTGAACTAGCCTGTATATCCTTGGAATTCTCCAAGATAGGGGTGTCTTTTGTTACTCATGGTGTGCCCCCAGTTTATGCTAACGCCTTGAGTTTAGGATAGAGATGATTCAGGGTGGGGGGCTGACCATGCTAGAAGGATCAACTCTGTGAGTAGGGTTGGGGCTTTGAGTCTTCATTTCATTTCCCCTTCTCCTGAGAGGGGAGGAGGGGATGGAGACTAAATTCAACCACATGGGCATTGATTCAACCAATCATACCTACATAGTGAAATGCTATTAAAAACTCTGGACACATGAAGCTTAGGAGAGTGTCTACGACTGGCGTCCACACCAATGTGCTGGAAGGTGACTCGTTCTGACTCCATACTGAAAGGTGCAACCCTCCCTGACTTCACCCTATGCATCTCTTATTTGTATCCTTTTCTCTATAACAAAACTATAATCAGGAAAAATCTAGCGCTTCCCTGAGTTCTGTCATTCTAGTAGATTATTGAACCTGAGGGGGCAGTGGTACTCTCAAACTTGCAGTCAGTTGGTCACAAGTTTGGGTGGCCCAGGAACCCTCAAGCTTGCTTCAGTAAAGGCAGTCTTATCAGGATTGCCCATAATCTGTGGAGTC
This sequence comes from Choloepus didactylus, assembly GCF_015220235.1. Classification (NCBI taxonomy): domain Eukaryota; kingdom Metazoa; phylum Chordata; class Mammalia; order Pilosa; family Megalonychidae; genus Choloepus; species Choloepus didactylus. The sequence continues at coordinate 10,611,436 of NC_051327.1, read as the reverse complement.
TAGCCTAACAAGACTAACTAGCAAAGAACTAGATCTGTATTGTAGTTGGTATATGAAGTTTTTGCAATGAGGAATGCTCCATCTATACCAGTGGTGTCAAACTGATTTCAAGGGAGAAAATGATTTAGTAAAGACTAGAAAGAGGCATTAATTTACTCACCTCTCACTAGGTTATAAACCCTTGAGAGCTGGCATGGTTAAACTGAATGGTCGATTAGGGAAATGGTACCCATTATTTCGTGAACAAGAACTTTGAATAGACCGAAGGCCCTCTGACAGTCATGCTGGAACTTCTCAGCAAAGGAGGCAAGGAAAAGGTCTGGGTAAATACCTAACTGAGGGGTGGAGGTTGGGGAGGGGGAGTCAACTTAATTTGTCAAGAGCTTAGTGTTTCTTGACAAATAATTTAAAAATTTCTCCTTGTTAAAACCAGAGCTTCTGCCATTAAAAAGAAAAGAAAAGAAATGAAAAGAGAAGAAAAAACTCCAAACACAAGTCTATTCTTTACCCTGGCTTGTGAACTGAGAGCTTACAATTGTCTGAAATAACAAAGGAAGGCTGGTGGACCTAAAAATACAATACCCAGCTACAGTCAGCAGGTTAGATGCTGGAATTAGTTCTCAAAAGCTCTACAGAGCTTGCCCCAGCTGCCCTCAGGGCTGCCTTCCCTAGAAAGTAAGAGTCTGAAGTGACTGGCCTGGCCTCAGCCTCCATGTTTGGGATATAATTTAACTGTCCGTTAAAAATTCAGCAATCTGCAAAGGAGAGGCTAGGCCTCCCTATAATTGTGCCTAAGAGCCTCCTCCCGAATGCCTCTTTGTTGCTCAGATGTGGCCCTCTCTCTCTAGCTAAGCCAACTTGAAAGGTGTAATCACTGCCCTCCCCACTACATGGGATCAGACACCCAGGGGAGTGAATCTCCCTGGCAACATGGAATATGACTCCCGGGGAGGAATGTAGACCCGGCAGGCATCGTGGGATGGAGAACATCTTCTTGACCAAAAGGGGGATGTGAAAGGAAATGAAATAAGCTTCAGTGGCAGAGAGATTCCAGAAGGAGCCGAGAGGTCACTCTGGTGGGCACTCTTATGCACAATTTAGACAATCCTTTTTAGGTTCTAAAGAATTGGGGTAGCTGGTGGTAGATACCTGAAACTATCAAACTACAACCCAGAACCCATGAATCTCGAAGACAATTGTATAAAAATGTAGCTTATGAGTGGTGACAATGGGATTGGGAAAGCCAGAAGGACCACACTCCCCTTTGTCTAGTTTATGGATGGATGAGTAGAAAAATAGCGGAAGGAAACAAACAAACAAACAAACAAAGGTATCCAGTGTTCTTTTTTACTTTAATTGCTCTTTTTCACTTTAATTATTATTCTTGTTATTTTTGTGTGGGTGCTAATGAAGGTGTCAGGGATTGATTTAGGTGATGAATGTACAACTATGTAATGGTACTGTGAACAATTGAATGTACGATTTGTTTTGTATGACTGCATGGTATGTGAATGTATCTCAATAAAATGAAGATTTAAAAAAAAAATTCAGCAATCACTTAGAGGCCAAGGACAATATGCAAAAGTACACAACTGTTTTTTTTTAAAGAATGAAACATTCACATGGTCAAAAATTGAAGCAGTATAGGAGTATATAAAATCAAAAGCAAAAGGCTTCCCAGACTTGTGGTATGATCTCCTGATGTGATATGATCCTGGTTAGGTTTCTTTGGTAAATTCTGAGTGTTTATTTATGAAATGCTTATTATTAACAGGACACACTATTACACAGAATATACCTTTCTTACAATGGTTAAGTCTCCTAGAGCCTGCCTAACTCAACCAGAAACTGAGGCTAAATTCAGGTCTCAAATACAGAAACTTAAAATTTTCTTGAAATCCAATACAGAATTTAGATCTAAACAGATTCAACCTTTTTAAAAGATCATACATTTCAGCCTGTAATTAAATTTCACTTTATTTCTCTCTATTCATGGCAAAATAAACTCTTCAAAGACTTAACTTCTCAAGCTGGAAACTATTATTAACTAGATTACGTCCTAAATACATTCAGAGAAAGCACCTAACACACCTTAGGTTAAAATGAGACAACACTGACAAAGGCACATGTATGCCTTGACAGATAAACCACTAAGTCAAATTTCAATCTTTGAGAGTTAAAAGTAACACCCCCCCCCCCATTAATTTCCATGTTTCCTGTGAGCAAATTTCGGTCCATTCTTAGATGATGAGGTTAGCACTGAAAATGTATAACCTTACAACAAAATGACTACTAATTTGGAAAACTGATGTCTATGTCCATTTTCTTCCCCCAAAAAGGAAAAGAATGAACATGGGAAATCAGATTTTTTAAAAGTATTTCCAGGACCTAAGGCAACCAAATGCCTCGAGCTACCAAACTTTCCAAAGTCTGAATATTAACCTGTTAATTATCATAAAATTTTAAATTTAAAGACTGAAGCAACCTTGCAATAGCCAGCAAATTCAAATTATTACTCAAACTCAGTTCTAACATATTCTGCCCATGAAAAGGGTTACATAATTTCACCCTCTGTTTAATGTCCAAACGATCTGCTCTGTGTAAAAATGAATTTCACCTGGCGGCAACAGGTCCCTGCTCAGAGCTCCTACTTCAGGACAACAAATTAAGGGTTGTCAGAAGGCATCCATCATTGCACCAAGTAAATATGTTGACACTGTCTTTCAATCTGAAGTGTTTCTTTTCAACCATAATGAGTTGGGGCCCTAACACCTAAGACTAAGTAGTGGGCCAGTAAACAAGGACTGTGCCAGCAGAGGAAAGGAGCCTTCAGACGTGAAGGGCTGGCCAGGCTCGTTCTATTCTTATCTGCACTGCTCTCTAGGATGAAATTCCTCTGAGTTGAGCCAAGTACAACGGCTCATTTTAACCCAGAGCAGCTATTTGCTGCTCTGGGAGATCTTAGCCATCTAATCAGATTCTCACAATCCAGCTCTGCTCCCAACAACGCTCTAAGCCCCTGCTTAGGAAGCTGCTACAGAAAGCAGATGAAACTAATTAAGACAACAGGAAAGGAAATAGGAGCATTTTACCAGCTGCGGACACAGACCTCCCCACAGCTCAGGCAAAGGCCACAGGGAAAATATTTTTACCACAGAAAGCTCTAGTCATTATCATCCTTGACTTTGCCCTCCCCTCTTTAGCTCTCTGCCCTGGCTTAGCCTGTCTTTATCATTTCTCCTCCTGGAGACACAAGTCTTCCTTTTAAGCTTATTTCTGAGAAAAGCTTATTTTTGTGATTTACCCAACTAACCATGAAATCAGGCCTGTTGGAATAGAGGGTAAATCCAAATAAACAATTCTCTGAAGGTCCTGGAAATGGCTGCTGTGCCTTTCAGCTCTGTGAGACACCTGGTCAGCTGTGCTTCTATGCTGGGTCCTCTTCATCCATTGCCACGTCGTCGGTAGTTTTCTTCTGTTCAGCCTCTGGCCCCGCAGGCAGAATGCTTGTGACTGTGTGGAGGAGAGCCTCGATCTGCTCCTCCGTGAGCCGCTCCTCACTCTCTTCTACCATCTGCACAAGAAAAGAAAACCCTCCAGAGGTTACAAAACCCTCCACCTTCGCCCCACCATGCTGTTCACAGTCTCAGTCCAGCCCCTGGTGTCCCCACTGCTCTCCATCTGGCCCCACAGGAGGGTGAGGCCAGCTCAAATCCTGCAGTGAGCTGATGCAACTGCTCAAAATGGGTCAGTGAAAAAAGTGAGTTGCAGGATAGCTAGCATGCATAGTATAATCCCTTTTTTTTCCAAAGAAAAGAAGACCCAACAGTCTTATAAACATATACAGAAACACATGTGAATATGTTGTATATACAAAAACAGCAACTTTATACACTTTTGATTATCACAAACATGTCTGTAATTTATAGAATAAAATGGTACTTTATACACTTTTGTATTTCAAAATGTTCACTTCTGTAATTTAATTAACTCATCTGAAAAATGCCCACTATGTGCCAAATGGTTTAAATGTTCTTCCTGATTCTCACTACCACCACCACTAGCAAAGGCCCTTCAGGGAGGGCCTCCCACGTGCCTGGTGCTGGACTTGGCACTTGATATTCATTATTTCTTTTAACGCTCACAACCAACCCTGGCAAGGAGCAAAACTGGAATCCCAAGCCAGGCCTGCCCAACTCTAAAGCCGGCAAACTAAAACACATCACATGGCCTTGACCATTTTCTGGGAATATGGAACAGGAGTCTGTTAGGTGAGGCTGGGAAACATTCCACACTGCTCCATCAAAGGTTCACTTACAGCCTGGTTTCTGATATAGTCTAATGACACAGATACCTGTAACCATGAACCAGGTTTCTTGGCCTCCTCACTAATTCTCAATAGACTAATGAATACAAATATAATGTAGTCACCCACCTTTTGTAAAGCAGTATGCAGGCAATACAATCACTTAACCATGTTCACTTAGTGGCATTAATCATCTCTCAGAGACATTCTCAGGTAAAGGTACCACGGATCCTATTCTATGGTATTTCACACATCAATCTGACAGCTGAGACCAAAAGGAGTTCCAGAAAGAAATCCTGACAGATTTAAGTAAAGCAAAGAAAAGATGGCAGGCTGGACTTACAATCCTGGAGAGGACCTCAGTGTGACAATAGCACAGAGGTTAGAGAACTCATGTGACATGCCCAAGGATCATACCACAACTCCTGGCACAACACTGGTCCCCACATTCGCCCCAGTCCAAAAATGATTCCACAACTAGAGAATAATCCTGAGTGTTCTAGGATGGGGATGATCCTTAGTGAAACAATGGTGTCTGCTTCCCATCATGCAGTGAAATAAAATAACCATTTTTTTAAGATTCAGTGGTTCAGTACAATATGACTTCTCTACTGAACAAGAGATGATCCTCAAAAATCCATTTTTAAAATCAAACATGCAGAATTAGGGTCTGTAAAAGGCAGTAATCTAACAGGAACCATCCACAAAGAATGAAGGAGAAGGGAGGAGGTTATTTAGTCCAGAGAAAAGATGATCTTCATTGTAGAAAAGTGTCTCTACCTCTGTGAATAATCAGAAGACTGCTGCTGATGAACTGCTGCCTGCCTGAGGGACAGCAGGTGAAGGGGCTTTGGTGCCAGTCACCTCCAGGAATTTTGCAGTGCTCCCAGTGTGTGATGCACCTTCCTGGAATCACTGCTATTAGAGCTTTTCAAGAAACCTGAGTAATTTACAGATGAGTAAGTAGAGGCTCAGTGCTGTAAGGAAAATCTGATCTGGGTCTCATAGCAAGTAGGTACAAGGTCTTTGACTTAAAATCTTATGCTCCGTTTAGAACACCATGGCTGCCGGTAGAAGGTTTCTATCATTTCCTCTCTCAAAAATACTGTATGGCAGACTAGAGTCCACTGGTTTGAAACAGTTTGGTTATATGACCTCTAAGGGGCCTTCCTTTTTATAAAAAACAGACAGCACTTCAAAAGGACACCTTCTTGCATCCCGATCTTGGCTTGGCAGTTGCAACACTGAACAGGTGTCAGCTGGGTGTGATCTTGGCAACAGAACTGATAAGCCTCCCCGTTTTGCCAAATTCTCCAATAGTCAAAGCTTTTATGGCACTCAACCCTCAGGGCTAATTATAGCCAGAACCCATTTTTTTTCTTTCTTTTTTTTTTTTTTCAACCTAAGATTTCCAGTTCCAAGAAAGCTTATGCTGTATTAAGCTAAATGAAATATACACAAAAAAGAAACTTTCAGAAACCAAAATCTTACTAATCCCTCTTGGATCACTAGGGTAAACGATAACTACATTATTCCTCCCTTCTTCATACCCAACAAAGAAACATAGCCCAAGTGAAGAAGTCAAGTCCAAAGCAAAGTCCCAACTCTCTCAGATACCAAAGGTTTCAAGCTGCTAAGAATATAAGGGCAAACGAAACAAACAAAGTAGCCCGGGTATACGCAGATGGCTCAACATAAATGATAATTTTTAAAACTTCTTATTGTATAACATTATGTACAACTTAAATAATTTTTATCACATACAAAGATTATACCAGTGTTCCCCAAGGCTGTCAAATTGGGCTGCTGTACTCCAGAAATGGTTGTTTCTCATTCTAAGTTACCAAGTCTAACATCCTGCTTTCCTCAAAACAACTCAAAATCTAATAAACAGCAACAACACACTTCTAGCTATTTGGCTGAGAGCGTTTCATGTTAATTTAATTAACCTCTCTAAATTTCAATTTTCTCATATGTAAAATGAAAGTAGTGCCCACAGTGAGGACCAAGTGAGAACATATACAATAGTGTTAGTAAGCCATAAAACTCTATAAATCGAGACTTTAAAAAATCACTAAATGACTAAGAAGCATAGAAAGTAGTGCTGTTCAGGACAGTGAGTAGCCTCAAAAATCATCCCACCTGAATAAACAACAGGGCATGCCAGAAGCCAAAGAAGCTGGGTCCCCAGCCTCAGTCCTCACCAACCCTCAAAGTCAGCACACAGTCATCAAAGGATCTGGGGATCTGAGGATCATAGCAGATCACAGCTGGTGTGTAAGTGAAAAAGAGAAGCTTCAGCCTCAAAAAGGTACCTGTCTCTGAACTAAATACTAACAAATGTTGGATGCTGGGATTACTTTCTGGAGCCAGGGCAAATAACTGGCTGCAAGGTTAACACAGAAAAATTCTCAAGTCCTTTGCATGTTCCCTTCTCAGTGAAAACTAAGTAAAAACCTAATTTCTTATTCCTTCTCTGGTGAGAAGAGACACCACTACAAGCATTGTTAAAATGATTTACTACCTTTTATGGCCAAATCCTAGGGTGGGGAAAAACTGGCTATAAAATGGTCCAACTGCTGGGAAACAACATGCATACAATTTTTATCAAGGTCTACTGTACCTTGTGGAAAGGAGAAGAGAATATGAGGGGATGTCACACATGTCTTTCTTATCATGTAACAGAACATGGTTTGGAAGAATAAAGAAAGGTTTTGGAATCAGACAGACCCAAACCAGCCAATTACCAGCCCTCTGGTAAATGCAGAGAATACCTACCCCCTTCCAAGAATATGCTGAGGTCATTAAAGGTAACATAAATAAAATCCCTAGCACCATGCCTGGCATCTAGGATGCACTCTTAATAGCTGCTAATCTCACCAAGAACTGATAGAGCTTTCTACAGGCTCTGAGATGAGGTCACTCTAATCCTCCTCATCTCTTCTTTCCATCTGTCAGTAAGCCACGGAAAACATATGTTGCTGATTAAAGTTGGAGGAGACATGACATGTGATCCTTAACCCAGAGGGACAGGGATTATCTTCTTGCTGTTTTGTTTTCCCCCTCCAAGATGAATCTCCAACAGTCTAAAGCATCAAAATAATGAGAGTATAAGAAGAGGGATCTCTATTTAGCCTAAAGGCCAGTTCCCCTAGAAAGACATCCTTTATGGAAGGAATTTTTCTAATTTAATTTTGGGTACATTTTGAAGGACAGAAACAACCCTGGGAAGATAATGAAGTTTTAATAAAAAATTAAATACCCCTTTTTCTTTAAAACAAAGTTTTTTAATAAGCAATGAGAAAGATCATCTAGGTATTTTTCACAAGTTTCTTTCACATTTTTCTAATGGAAATGTGACAACAAGCTGAATACTTCAGAAACTGACCCTAGAAGCTTCTTTATTCACATTTTATTAATTCTCAAGTCAAAGTTTTTTACTGGCAATTAAATGGTGTTCTACTTATAGTTTGATACTCTCTGCCCTGTACAACAGAAGGAAACTGCCCCAGCATGACAATACGGCAACAACTTTTGGCATCACTGGGCCTCATTTTCACCCTCTCCTCACAACATCCCAGACCTTACATTCCAGCTGCCTCCCACAACTCCCAGCTTTGTACTGTGACTGCAATTTGGATTTTTATGTGTGGTGAGGCCCCACTGAGAGTATTATACAGGGAACCAAGATGATGCTCAAATCTGTGGTTTTAGAAAAATGAACTATGAGAGTGGTGTAGAAGATGGACTGCAGGGGCCAGAAGGGAGGGAGAATGGCAAGAGGGACTACCTCAGGAGCAGAGCTGAGAGATGATGGCAGAAATGAAGGCAAGGAGGTAGCAAGAGAAGAAAGATTAGAGAAGAGGCGGAAGCAATAGAACTTGGGGACTAACTGTAAGTGAGATCAAAGAGAGATGAATGACTTCCAGCTTTTTGGCTTAGGAAACTGGGCAGGAAGATCAGAGAGGGTGAGAGAAAGAGTCCATTAACCGAGAAAAGAAACACAGGAAGAACAGGTTGAAGGGTGGAGGATGGGAGAGAAATTCCAGCACAGATGTGTTGAGTGTAACATTCTTATGCCACATCTTTCTTATGCCACATCTGGTTGGCAATAACCCCTACAGGGAAGCAATGGCCAGAAAGGCCTAGAAACATCAGAGAATACAGAGAGCTGCTAATGTATAGGCCCAAACTCTAGCAGAGGAATTCAGTGTCCTCCAATCTTCTACTTTCCCTATGTCCATAATAACTAGGATCAAATTAGGGAGTCCTTCTTTAACTTATAACATGGAGGAATGGGCAGCCTCTTCCAGAAAGGGGAGTTCCTGCTTGTCCATTCTCAGCCTTTGGCACCCTTTCTGTTTCAGACCAAGAAACAAAACCCCTCAAGTTCAGGCCGCCTTTACTCACCAGCTGGATCTCAACAGCAGTCATAGGCCTGTGATTCAGCAGCTGAAGCTTTTCAGCTCTGTCAAAAGAAAAGCACAAAGCATTCAAAAATTTCATACCCCTAAGGATCTTGAGTCTTAAACCAGTTGTTTAGAGAATACTTTGTCAGATAAAAAATGGGAGAATGCACCACCAAGAAAGCAAAGAAATTTTTTTAAAAAGGTGTGAACCACTTGGAACATAGCCTTCAGTTTCTTTTAACTGTACAATGAGAGAATAGGAAAGGAGACTTTATATCAGTGACTCTTTCCCAAGGGCAAAAATATGCATTAGAATCCTAGAGAGCACAGAGATGTGGATTTTATGGAATGGAGCAGTAACAGAGGTGCGGTTTGAAAAAACATGTTTGACAAAGAAGTTTTTATTTAGAAAATGTGAAGAAAATAATGTTTTCTTAATACAAATTACAGAGTAAAGATTAACAAAATCATCTTGGTTGGTGGGTAACATTGCTTAGAAATGGTTGAGGATTCCTTTTTGAGATTAACCCTCGACTTAATAATTGACACTGAGATAGTAAATAACTTGTCCAAGTTTACCCAGCTAGTAAATGACAGAGTTGGGACTCTGCCATCAAAGCTTGTGTTCTTAACCATCTGCTTCTAATATAAATGAGATAATGGATGGAAAGTGTTTATAACGATAACTGTCCCACAAAATTTTTCCATAAATGGTAGTCATTATTAAGGTGGCTGTAATCAAGGTATATTTCTAATGACCCCCCCCCCCCCAGACATTTATTCCAGACTCAAAAAAGAGAAGATAGATAAGCCTTGTGTTGGGCTTTGAAGGATTTTCTAGGCAAAGGATGGGAGGAATGGGCGGTCAGGGCAGAAATAGCACAAGAAAATCCCTAAACAACAAAATTCATGTAAGTTTTAGGATATGTCTGCTAGAGAGGTTGTGAGACATGGGCTAGAAGAGTCATTTGGGACTACATGGTAAAGGGTTCTAACTACCAAGATGCTGGATATTACTTTGTAGACACTGGAGAGCAACCAAGGAAAGGAGTGACATGTTCTGGCTGGCAATTCTAGAAGACCTGAGAAAGAACTTGGGCAGCAGCAACAGCAGGGATGGAAATGAGATTTCCAATAAGAGCCTGGACCCCTTAGATGCTCCAGATCAGCATCAAGAAGAATTAACAGGATCTGACAACTGCCTGTGTTCAATGGGGGTGAAGAAAAGGAAAGAGTCAAGGTTTATCCTCAGGTTTTTAGCCTGAGTGTTTGAAGTTGAGTTTGAGGTATTTTGGGAACAGCTATGAAGAGGTATCTGTCAAGCAGTTTGAAATTTTGGTTTAGAACTAAAGAAAAAGACCAGAGCTAGATTTACTATCAAGGAGTTTTGTGATAATAAGGGAGTGGGTATTGTGGCCCAGACAGAAAGCGGAGTAACTCAAGACCCAGGACAGAACATCTTAAAGCCTCTCTATTTAAGGGGACAGAAGAGAAGACAACAAAGGAAAATGAGAAAAAGCAGACAAAAAGAAAACCTAGGAGAATGGTGTTAAGGAATCCAAGAAAATAAATTTCAGAACTGAGGGCATCAACAATGTCAAATGCTAACAAGTGGAAAGTAGATTGACAGGGTAGAATCACTAGATTTGCCAAAAAAAAAAAAAGAGAACTGGTGGCCTTTGCAAGAAATTCAGTGGGAATGGTAGTGGTGATGACAACTGGACTGTGGAGACTGAAGAATAACTGTGGGGGAAGTAGTGATTACAGCCTAAGGAGGGCAGGGTCTGGAAGGAAGTTGGAGCATGTTTGGTGGCTAAGGAGACAAACATGTAGATAGAAAGTGAAAGATCCTCAGGAAAGCAAATGTCCAAATTTCCAGTGAAGGAGATAGTTCCTCTGAGACCACGGCAATGTGGAAAGAAAAAGCAAATTTGAGGGGATTTGAAAGGAGAGGAGTTCTCTCTGCATAATTTTCTCAGTGAAGCAATCATCTGAGAGGGACGTGGTCTGGACTTGAAGAGGGATAGCAAGGACTAGAAGCTGCAAAGAATCAGATAACAAGGGGACTAGGATTAAGAAGATCAGCAAACAATTTTGAATGCTCAATTGGGTTGGAAAATCTGAGTGCTCATTCAAACTTATTATGTAATTTTTTTTAAACCATCACCACCCAACAGCATGAACAGAGAAAGAGAAGAAAGAGCAGGAATAGAGAAAAGATCCAGCTGAATAAACGAGCATCTCTGCTATAAATCAGTCAAAGGAACAGAACTCAGTTCATCAAGTAGTCATTTCTTGCAGGCTCTGAACTGCCAGAAATGTTCCTACAGGTACCAAAAGGATCCTTTAAGTCTTCTGGGGACAAAAACATTCACAACCACTCCCTGAAATACCTCAACTTTGGGTCAAACCAATCAAGCAAATTCTCTGCTCCTATACCCAAGGTGCTGAACATGGCTGGCATAAAATCACAGAACTGTACATATTGCCAACACTTGGGCTCCAGCCTCAGGGGGTCATGAACACATCTCCTGGCTTCAAAAGAAAGTCTGTTTTATCTCTGTTTTCTCCCCTCACTTCTCAACCCACCACATTTTAGCTCCTGCCCCAACTACCAAAACTGTTCTTGCTAAAGGGCCCAATGACAAATCCAGTGGATGCTTCTGTGTCCTCCTCTATCCCATCTCTGTGATATGCAACACTGCTGATCATTCCCTCCTTACAAGTATCTACGCTCAGCTTCTACAACTCCAGTCTTTCTTGATTTCTTCTTCATGTCTTTCTGGACTTTCTCTTCTTCTGCTCGCCTCTGCAGCATTCCCATGGTGCCATCTTTCATCCTCTGCCCCTCTTATTCCTCATCCAACCTCACAATTTCACCGCCACTATGTAATTTAATAAAAAAACCTGTGTTTTCATCCTGCACCTAAGCTGAACTCCAGACCTTTGTATCCAACTGCCTAAAAGACATCTCTACATAGACATCTCTGACACACTTCAAACTCAACACAACCCCAAATCTTACCATCCTCCCAACAAACCAGTTCCTCTCTCTGTATTTCTCATCTTGGTGAGAAGTGCAACAACTTGAGGAACCTTAAGATATGTTGAGTAAAATAAGCCAGACAAATATTTTATGATCTCACTGGTATGAAATAATTAGAGCAAGCAAACTCATAGAGTCAGAATCTAGAATATAGATTACCAGAGGATGGGGTGGGGGTAGGGAATAGGCAGTTAAGGCTTAAAATGTACAGAGTTTCTACTTGGGACAACAGAAAAACTTTGGTAATGGATGGTGATGATGGTAGCACAAACTTATGAATGTAATTAACAGCACTGAATTATATATTTAAAAGTGGTTAAAAGGGGAAATTTTAGGTCGTACATTTGGTACCAGAATAAAAAAAAATCCATGGAACTGCACAACAGAGTGAACCCTAAGTTAAACCATCAACTATAAATAGTACAATTCTAAAAATGGACTTTCATCAATTGTAACAAATGTACCATACCAACACAAAGTGTTAACAATAGGGTGGTGTATGGGAATCCTGTATTTTATGTGTGATTGTCATGGAGAAGTCCATCATCATCATCATCATCATAACAGTAGCCTACAAGGTTGCCTTTTCATGGGAACTTTATGTGAATATGAAGCGTGTTTATGTGACTGAACTATTATCACAACTTTAAAACAACTTCCCTGTTTACTTGTCCTTTCTTTTCATCATCTTCCTTCTCCTCTTTCTTGTTCTCCTCACACTGGTTTCTATGCCATCACACAGAACTGCCCAGATAGACAAGGGGAGAAACTGCTTATTTGCTTTGTCTACTGGCTGTTCCACCATACACATGGCAACCATTATAAAAATTTGTAAGCTGTCCTGAGGACCCAATGCAGCAGGTGATTTGAAAGTCAAAGTTAGATTTTTTTTTTTAATTTCTAGGTTCAAAAATAAATTCTTCCAGTATCTCATCAAATAAAAGCCCAAGTCTGTTAATGAACACAAGTACGAGTTTAATAACAAAAAAATAAATTTCTGTGTTAAAATGCCAATAAAGAAAAGAACCAAACACCCAGGCCAGAAAACTGAGTGTCATCCTTGACTCTTCCCTCTTACCCATGCCTGCATTCTGTCACCAAATATTACTGACTGTATTTCTTGAACCTATCTGTCTTCTCACTATTCCTATTGGCCACTTCAACCTTCCATAGCTAGAGAACAATGGCCTCCTCCTCAGAGGTCTGTCACTCTCGATCTATCTTTATTCTTATAAATAAAATAAAATACTTCTAAAAAAATGAAAATCCGGTCATCTCATTATCCTGCTTGTAATCCTTCCACTGTCCCACAGATTGTAGTATCAAGTAGAATCTCTTAGCTCAGCCTCCAGAACCCTTTGAAATCTGGTCTTTGTCAGTCTCTCCCGGTTCATATGTATCCACTTTCCCTAAACACTCATATCCTGATCAAACCAAACAGCAAGCACTGAATAGGAAAGCTCAGCTCAGGTAGTTCCTCTGCTTAGAAAGCACTTCCTAACATGCATATGGCTGACTCTTTTATATTAAAAACCAGTAACATCTCTTGCAGACAGACAGTACAACTCAAATTCTGACACTTCAGGTTCTCGCCACTATGTCCCTACTACAGTAGCACTTACATTTTATCCATCTTTGTATCCCCAACACTTGGGGCAAAGCTGACATGAGATAAATGTAAACTGAAGGATAAATTTTGAAAAGAACTAGGATAGGACTGACTTGCAAGAGAAGTCCATGGGAGAGAGAAATGGAGAACTCTGGGGAGACATGGGGCAGGGCTCCATGCCTGGAAAGCAGACTGGGTAGCCCACACCTCACATACTAGGGAAACCTGACAACCCATCTACTCTGAGCTTTGAGAGTCCCAGAAGGTACATGCCCCACATATAGGGCCAAACCCCAAGAGTAATCTGTGCACAGAAGAGTCCCTCTTAGGGGCTCTCCAAGCCAAAATTATTTACAGGCCTACCTAAGCTGGACCTCAAAGGCAAGTCCTCCCTCTACCCAGCAGGCATAGTTTTACACCTCAGGGACGAGATCACAGTATGAGAGCTGTTGCTGCAAGCCAGGCCACAGCTACTTGATAATTAAATGCCTCAGACAAATAAAATAATTAAAGAACCAAATGCTTTGAGGAAGTAGCATGCTATAGAAGAAATAACATAGGACATAGTATCAGAGTGACTTTGATTTGAGTCCCAACACTACCATTTTGCTGAATAAGTTTTAGTCAAATAAAACATGGTTCCTATCCTCAAGTAGTCTAGTAGTGGAGGTATTTAGGCAAATTAATGGAGCTCCAATTTGCACTAATAGAACTGGACCAATTAAGGGCTATTATCATCAATCTCATCTCCCTGAAAGAACGAGAGAGAAAACCCTATAAGGGATATTCACACTGACTATCACAAGGGGGTCCAGCTCTTTATGGTATTTGGCAAGCAAATCCCTGAATCACCAGGCACTGAGGCCATACCGAATCCAACAGGTTCGAGGCGAACTCCAGGAGAAGCCAGGCCCTGGCCGCAGTGAAAGAAGCCTGCTGGTTCCCTCTAGTGGCTGCAGAACAACACTGCCTGCAGCATTTACTTCTGGCAGTCTACCACAACCCATGAAAAACCCTGGCTTGTCAGTCTACTCCAGAAACCAATCATTTAATGAAACATATAGAGTAAAAGGCCATAAAGGATTTTGTAAATCCTTAAATTTTGGATCATAAAAGAAAAAAGGGAGCTGAAAATAATCCTTCTCTGTATATTACAGTGTGGTTTAGATTTATATAGATTATTGCCAACCATGAATCAGCCTGCAAGTTAATTCCTATTTATTGGTTTCTTAAATGGGTAGCCAGGTAAGTTGGAAAAGATGTTAGAAACTAGGAAATAAAATGACAGCCCAGACAAAAAGCGAGAAGAGATGCTAAAAATGAACCAGTAAGTCCCTCAAAAGGTTAAACATAGAATTAGCACATGACTCAGCAATACCACTCCTAGGTATATACCCAAAGAAGTCAAAACAGGTAGTCAAACAGACACTTGTATGCCAACATCCACAGCAGCATTATTCACAACAGCCATAAGGTGGAAACAACACAAGTGTCCATTGACAGATGACTGATTAAACAAAATGTGATATATTCATACAACAGAATATTATTCAGCCATAAAAAAGAATGAAGTACTGATATATGACACAAAAGGACAAATACTGTATAATTCTACTTAACATGAATTATTTAGAATAAGCACATTCAGAGAGATAGAAAGTAGATTAGAGGGTACCAGATGCTGGGAGGGAAGGAGAGAATGAGGAATTACTGCTTAATGGGTAGAGTTTCTGTTCTGGATGATGAAAAAGTTTGGGTAATGGATAATGGTGACAGTAACACAACATTGCAAATGTAATTGATGCCACTGAATTGTACACTTAAAAATGTCAAAATGACAAATTGTATGTTATGTATATGTTACCACAATTTAAAAAACAAACAAAAAAAACTCAACCAGAAGGACTTCTGACATAGGCAAGATGGAGTAACCCCACTAAAGCCTGTTTCTCCACTGATTACAACTAAAAAACCTCTAGACAAAATAAAAAAGCAACAATCTAAGGACTGTGAAAAGTAAGCAAAAGTAGGTGGATGGGGAAGGGAAATAAAAGTAGGTGGGTGGGGAAGGAGCCAGATGGGATGGGCTATCATCAATTGTAACAAATGTTCCACACCAGTGCAAGGTGTCGGTGGTGGGAACGGGTATGAGAATCTTGTATGTTACGCATGATTGTTCTGCAAACCTACGACTTCTCTAATTAAGAAAATTAATTAAAAAAAAAAAAATCTGGCACATGGCCCCCAGGAGAGAATCAGGTCACCATGAATGCTAGCAGGAGTATTCAGAGTATCAAAGGTGGGATGGGGATGGAGATGGAAAGAAGTTGAAACCCAGAGTTTTAAAGAATCAAGAATAAAGAGAAGCTGGATGGTAACTAACCAGTGAATTCATATATTCTGGTCAGTGATAAGACTTAGATGCTGATGCCCATGGACAAAGTAAATAGTAGCATGTGACAGGAGGCTTTCCTCAGTGCTCCTCCCTCAGAAGATGCTCCACCCACTGGCTGGCTATTTACAAATGATCCTACTTCACTCCTCATCCTTGGCATCCTTAAATAGTCCTGTGACTTTCTCTCTCTTCCTAAAACCCTATCTGGCTATCATTTTCTTTGTCTCTCTACTTGTACCTTTTTGTTCCTAACTTTCCTTCACTTCTGCCTTTTCTACAAGAGGATCTTTTTCTCCTGGACACAAAATAGAATTCATTATTAATAAGAATTCCTGCTATTACAACCAACATTTACCGGGTATCTATTATGCCTGAGACAGTGAACAAGCATCTTTAAAGGTCGTCTAACTAACATGTTCAGAGTTTCCATACCTAGGTTATCCTTTTTTTTAAACATCTTTTTGTAATATAGTTCATATACCATATAACTCCCTCATTTAAAGTGTACAATTTAATGGTTTTTAGTATATTTACAGAGTTGTGCAACCACACCACAATTTTAGAACACTTTCCTGTATACCTTAGCCATTGCCTCCCAATCTCCCATTCCCACAGCCCTAGGCAACCACTGATCTACTGTCTGTATCTATAGATTTGCCAATTCTGGACATTTCAAATAAATGGAACCATACAATTAAAAAAAAAGAAGAAAAAAAAGAACCAGTTGGGAGTGGGGATAGATGTGTTTCTTGCCTTTTGTTTTTTCTTTTCTCCTGTGGTCTTGAAGTTGGGGGAGACTCTTAGCAGAGGTGTGCCACAGCTCCACAGGCAGCTGAATCTCCAAAAGAAAAACCCATATTTCTAGCCAGAAGATTGACAAAAGGGCCCTTAAGATCTGGAGCACCAAACGAATCCAAATATTCCTCCCTCTTTTCTCTCAAAACTTGAGAGCAGGTCTCCAGCGGAGCCCTGAAAGTAGATGTAGCCAGCAGTCAAAACTGTCTTTTTGACCCCAGGAACTTGGGAAAGGAAGCCTTACGGTCCAAAGAATTCTAAGGAATCCTTTTCTCCCATCTCTTCTTTGCTCCAAGGGTGGTCCCAGGACCAACTACACATGCGGGCAGCTAAAACTTTGAGCAAAACCCAATTCTTATGACCAGAGTACCAAAAGAGGCCCCTGAGGGCTGGAGAATAAGGGTGAGAATCTTAGAGAACAGAGAGTTAGAGAAGGGGATCACCTAAATTTGAGTATGAATCAGCACAAATTCTAGGTTTACCCTGAGGTATGCATGTGAGAAACAGACCCCAAACAGCACAACAAAGATACTGAAAAGTAAACAAGTTAAACCACCACCCTAGTCACATATGCAAAAAAAAAACAAAACCAAAGACCCAAAGTGGCAGAGCAAAGGCTTTAAAAACTAAACAATATTGAAATCTTCACCATGGAAGGCAAGATGAAACTAATTGAATTGACTGCTTACTAAACCAAACCAAAAACCATCCAGGTGCCTTCCCAGCTAACAGAGGTTTTCAGGATGCCAATGGCTTTTCTCCAGTGAAGGTATCCTATTGTTGATAACTTACCTTGGACACTTTATGGCCTTAAGACTAACTTTGTAACCAAATAAACTGCCTTTATAAAAGCCAATCCATTTCTGGTATTTTGCAAAAAGGCAGCATTAGCAAACCGGAACAACTGACAAAAGTGAAGGAAGCAATAGATGTTTCCACAATAATTGTGGGAGACTTCAATACATCACTTTCTCCTATAGATAGATCAACCAGACAGAGGAACAATAAGGAAGGTGAAAGCCTAAATAATCTTATAAATGAATCTGAATTAACAGACATATATAGAACATTACAACCCGAATCACCAGGATATACATTCTTCTCTAGTGCTCACAGAACTTCCTCCAGAACAGATCATATACTGGGCCATAAAATAAGCCTCAATAAATTTAAAAAGACTGAAATTATTGAAAGCACATTCTCTGATCACAATAGAATACAATTAGAAGTCAATAATCATCAGAGATTTAGAAAATATACAAACACGTGGAGGTTAAACAACACACTCCTAAACAATCAGTGGGTTAAAGAAGAAATAGCAAAAGAAATTGCTAAATATATAGACACAAATGAAAGCGAGAGCACAACATATCAAAACTTACGGGAGGCAGCAAAGGCGGTATTGAGGGGGAAATTTACAGCTCTAAGTGCATACATTAAAAAGGAAGAAAGAGCCAAAATCAAAGAACTAATGGAACAACTGAAGAAGCTAGAAAATGAACGGCAAACTAATCCTAAACCAAGCAGAAGAAAAGAAATAACAAGGATTAAAGCAGAAATAAATGACATAGAGAACAAAAAAACAATAGAGAATAAATAAAACTAAAAGTTGGTTCTATGAGAAGATCAACAAGATCAACAAGCTCCTAGCTAGACTGACAAAATCAGAAAGAGAGAAGACCCAAATAAACAAAACAATAAATGAGAGAGACGACATTACTGCGGATCCCTGAGAAATTTAAAAAATCATGAAAGGATACTATGAACAACTGTATGCCAACAAACCAGATAATGTAGAGGAAATGGACAATTTCCTGGAAACACATGAGCAATGTAGACTGACCAGAGAAGAAACAGAAGACCTCAAAAAACCAATCACAAGCAAAGAGATCCTATCAGTCATCAAAAGCCTTCCCACAAATAAATGCCCAGGGCCAGATGGCTTCACAGGGGAATTCTATCAAACTTTCTAAAAATAAATGGCACCAATCTTACTTAAACTCTTTCAAAACACTGTAGAAAATGGAACACTACCTAATTCATTTTATGAAGCTAACATCACTCTACTACCAAAACCAGGTAAAGATTCTGCAAGAAAGGAAAACTACAGGCCAATCTCCCTCATGAATATAGATGCAGAAATTCTCAACAAAATACTTGCAAATCAAATCCAAAGACACATTAAAATAATCATACACCATGACCAAGTGGGGTTCATTCCAGGCATGCAAGGATGGTTCAACGTAAGAAAATCAATCAATATAATACAACACATTAACAAATCAAAAGGGAAAAATCAAATGATCATTTCAACAGATGCTGAAAAAGCAATTGACAAATTTCAGCATCCTTTTTTGATAAAAACACTTCGAAAGGTAGGAATGGAAGGAAACTTCCTCAATATGATAAAGTGCATATATGAAAAACCCACAGCCAGCACAGTACTCAATGGTGAGAGACTGAAAGCCTTCCCTCTAAGATCAGGAATGAGACAATGATGCCTGCTGTCATCACTGTTATTCAACATTGTGCTATAAGTGCTAGCAGGAGCAATCCGGCAAGACAAAGAAATAAAAGGCATCCAAACTGAAAAGGAAGAGGTAAAACTGTCATTATTTGCAGATGATATGATCTTTATCTAGAAAACCCTGAGAAATCGACGACACAGCTACTTGAGCTAATAAACAAATTTAGCAAACTGGCAGGATACAAGATCAATGCACATAAGTCAATAATGTTCCTATATGCTAGAAATGACCTAACTGAACAGACACCCAAGAAAAAGATTCCATTCTCAATAGCAACTAAAAAAATGAAGGACCTAGATAAACTTAACCAAGGATGTAAAAGACCTATACATAGAAAAGTACATAACTTTACTAAAAGAAATAGAAGGGGACCTAAAAAAGATGGGAAAATATTCCATGTTCATGGATAGGAAGGCTAAATGTCATTAAGATGTCAATTCTACACAAACTCATCTACAAATTCAAGGCAATTCCTATCAAAATTCCAACAACCTACTCCGCAGACTTGGAAAAGCTAGTTATCAAACTTATTTGGAAAGAAAAGATGCCTTAAATTGCTAAAAACATTCTAAAAAAGAAAAACAAGGTGGGAGGACTTACACTCCCTGACTTGGAAGCTTATTATAAAGCCACAGTAGTCAAAACAGCATGGTACTGGCACAAAGATAGACATACTGATCAATGGAATCAAATTGAGAATTCGGAGATAGACCCCTAAATCTAAGGTTGACTGATCTTTCATAAGGCCTCCAAAACCACTGAACTGGGACATAACACTCTATTCAACAAATGGGGCCGGGAGAGCTGGATATCCGTATCCAAAAGAATGAAAGAGGACCCTTACCTCACACCCTACACAAAAATTAACTCAGCATGGATTAAAGACCTCAATATAAGAGACAGTACCATAAAACTCCTAAAAGATAATGTAGGGAAACATCTTCAAGACCTAGCAGTAGGAGGCCACTTCTTAGAACTTACACCCAAAGCACAAGCAACAAAAGAAAAAATAGATCAGTGGGAACTCCTCAAACTTAAAAGCTTCTGTACCGCAAAGGAATCTGTCAAAAAGGTGAAGAGACAGCCAACTCAATGGGAAAAATATTTGGAAACCATGTATCTAACAAAAGACTGATATCTTGCACATATAAAGAAATCCTACAACTCCATGACAATAGTACAAACAGCGCAATTATAAAATGGGCAAAAGATATGAAAAGACATTTCTCTGAAGAGGAAATACAAATGGCCAAAAAACACATGAAAAAATGTTCATCTTCACTAGCTATTACGGAGATCAAAATAAGACCACAATGAGATATCATCTCACACCAATTAGACTGGCTACCATTAAACAAACAGGAAACTACAAATGCTGGAGAGGATGTGGAGAAATTGGAACTGTTATTCATTGTTGGTGGGACTGTATAATGATACAGCCTCTCTGGAAGACAGTCTGGCAGTTTCTTAGAAAAGTAGATATAGAGTTACCCTTTGATCCAGCAATTTCACTTCTCGGTATACACCCAGAAGATCTGAAAGCAGTGACACGAACAGACCTTTTCCCACCGATATTCACAGCAGCATTATACACAATTGCCAAGAGAAGGAAACAATCCAAATGTCCTTCAATAGGTGGGTGGATAAACAAAATGTGGTATACACACACGATGGAATACTATGCGGCAATAAGGAATGAGGTCGTGAAACATATGACAGCATAGATGAACAATGAAGACATAATACTGAGTGAAATAAGCCAGACAAAAAAGAGAGATATTGTATGTTACCACTAATGTGAACTCTGTGAAAAATGTAAAATAAATATTTTATATTGTAGAATGTAGGGGACCTAGCAATAGACAGCACATAGTGAAGGGGGAACAATAATCCAATAAACAGATAAGTTACGGAAAGTAAACTTCATGTTATGGGAATGCTCAGGAATGACTATGGTTTGTTAATTTCTGGGGGTATGGTAGGAACAAGTTTGCAGAAATGTAGTTATTTCAGGTCATTTGGTTTTCTTATTCTTTTGTTTGGTTATGGTTTGTTAATCTTCTTGGGGTATGGTAGGAACACATTGGAAACAATGTAGTTATTTTAGGTTATTTGTTTTTTCTTATTCCTTTGTTTGGGTTTTGTTTGAAATTTTTTTATTGTTTGTTTTTTAATTTTTTGATAAAGTTAAAAAAACAATGAATTAGTGTTAAAAGAAAAGTAAATGAACAATGGGGAAAGGAGGGGAATGGAATGTTTTGGAGGTTCTTTTTTATTTTAATTTTTATTTTATTTTTTGGAGTAATGAAAATGTTCAAAGATTGATTGTGGTGATGAATGCACAACTATATGATGATACTATGGACAACTGTACACTTTGAAGGATTGTATGTTATGGGAATATGTCTCAATAAAATTGCATTAAAAAAATAAACAAGCAAACATCAACCAGAAGATTTTAACAGGACCCAGAATCCAAACAACATAATATTCAAAATGTCCAGGAACAATTTAAAATTACTTCAACAATGAAAACATGACTCATTCTCAAGGGAAAAGATAATCAACAAACAATAAACTCTTGACAGCACAGATGTATGAATTATCAAACAAAGATGTTAAAGTAGCTATTATCACAACATGGGCTAAATAGGTAACATTCCTGAAATGACTGGAATGACAGAAATCCCCAGTAAAGAAACAGACACCATAAAAAATAAACAAATGTAAATGTTTGAACTGAAAAATACAATGTCTGAAATAAAAAATTCACTGGATGGGGCTTAATAGCAGAAAGGAACTGACAGAGGAAAGAGTCTGTGAAGTTCAAGGTAGATTAACAGAAATTAACACATCTGAAAAGAAATGGGGGGGGGGATGAACAGAACACTTCAAGGGACCTGTAGAACCATATCAAGAGGTCTAAAAATTGTGTCTTTGGAGTTCCAAAAAGAGAGGAGAAAGAGCTTGGAATAGAAAAAAAATCTTGAAAAAACAGTAGTAAATAAATTCATAAATATGGTAAGAAACACAAATTTACATAATTTACAGATCTCAAACATGATCCAAAAAATAAAAAAAAAAAGCCTGGACACACCATAATCAAATTGCTAAAAACTAAAATAACAAAAAAATTTTGAAAGAAGCCAAAGGAAGATGACACATCAAGTACTCAAATTACCACAGATTGCTCATCAGAAATCAGGGCAGAAAACACCAGAATAAAATCTTTAGAGTGCTGAAAGAAAACAACATGCAACTCAATAAAACTACCCTTCAGGAATTAAAGAAAATAAAGATATTCTCAGTTGAAAGAAAACTAAGAATTTGTAGCCAGCAGACCTGTTCTAAAAGTGCAAAGGAAGCTCTTCAGGCTAAAGTAAAGGATAACAAGGGAAACATGGAACTGCAGAAATGAATGAAGGGCAAAAGAAGTGGTAAAATTCTAGGTAAACATAAAAGACTCTCTAAACCTGCTAAAGGGCATCTATGAAAATCCTAAGCTACTATCATACTAAATGGTGACAGACTCAGTGCTTTTCCCTAAGATCAGGAACAAGGCAAGGGCTCATTTAAAATTGTTCAATAAATACTGGGAGGAAGTGATGGGATAAGTAATTGAACTGGGACTCCAAGAAATGACCTAGGAGACAAAAAACTCTAAGTTCAGCTCTGGGCTCTACAAAGGTCCCTGTGTTGAAGTCTCATCTAAACAATGGTAGCAATACCATGAACCTACGTTAAAAGAGCAATGTGTAATTAACACAGTTGCTGAGATTGGTTTTTCTAAGTAATATTTTCATTATGTGTGACTATCTTCCAAATTAAGATAATTTTACTTACTTGGTCAACTTGTGGCTTTTCATTGCTGTGAGAAATTCTCTGACAATCTCAGGACTCTGGTGCTTGCATGGTGTTTTTGATATGTATTTTAATGTCTATGAAAAAAGGGAAAAGGCAAGCATAAGACAAAATGAGAAAGAGGGAGAGCAATGGATATAATTCAGTATTTTCCATTTTTGTTTTTTAAAATCCTCTATAAAACAAATGACTTGAGGAAGTTCAACCTTTATCCAGGAGCTAGAACAGGAAGACTATTAATGAAATTTTAGAAGAAAACATTTCTGATCTTTAAAACAACAACAACAACAACAACAAAAATCTCAATTTGACAACTGAGTTAGCACAGTTTAGACAAACTTTTTCAAAGCAAGGAACCCAAAGAATAAACCAAATAGCCATGAGTCCTTAGGGATATAAATAAATGACAATAAATATGTGAAAAGGGACCACTCTTCCTTACAGAAGTCTAACAAACATAGAAGGAATAAGGGAAACAGAAAATCACCGTTAGGCAAATACCAATCCACTGATGAATGTTAAAAAGGTAATGCCCACAAATTCTTTCATAACCCTCCTTCCAGGAGGTGGAGCTTAATCCCCCCTTCCCTTGTGTGTGGGCTGGACTTAGTGACTCTTTATAAACAAACAGAATATGGAAATGGAAAAACAGTAAATTTATAGTGGAAACATTTGGCAGATACCACTTTGGCCAAATGATCAAAGTCACCATCACTGGTAACACAACATACTGATGTCATGTAACCCCTAATATCATGTAAGGCACAGGGCACATTACCTCTGTGCTATTCTTCCCCAAAGCCATAACTTCAATCTGATCATGAGAGAACATCAGACAAATCCAAATGGAATGACACTCTAAAAAATATCTGATCAGTACTCTTCAGCAGTGTCAAGGTCATGGAAGGCAAAGACTGATTATGGAATTGTCTCAGATTGGGGGATAATAAGGAGGCATGAAAATTAAATGCAGTATGTTATCCTGGATTGGATTCTGGAACAGAAAAAGGGCAGCATTTGAAAAACTGGAGAAATTCAAATAAAAACTTTATTTTAGTTAATAGTATTGTAGCAATGTTAATTTCTTAGTTTTAACAATTGTATCATAGTTATGTAAGACGTTAACACACGAAAAACTAGGGGAAGGATACATGGGAACTCCTGGCACTATCTCTGCAACTCTTCCATAAGTATAAAATTATCTCAAATAAAAAGTTTTGTTTTTTTTAAGAGGGTACCTCACCTAGACATAACGTGGAAGGAATTTCAATCCTGAAAAATAAACAGAAACCTCAAGCATCCAAATTAAGAGTTTTTCAAAAGTGCAAAAATCAGGTGGGTCTCAGCCTAGAGGCAAAAGAAGAACTGAAAAAGACACAAGATAGAACATAATATATAACAAATACAATGGCTTAAACTTTCTTTTTAAGGATAAAGCATAAGGTTGGACAAGAATACACCAAAACATCAACCATGGTTATCTCCAGATGATGAATTATGTTTGCTTTCTTTTTTATGCTTTTTGGTACTTTCTAAGTTTTATACTATAAAAAGTATTAGTTTTAAAAATAGAATAAAAATTGAGTTACGGTAAAGCCACTCAAATAGGTAAGAGGCAATCTTGATTTGGAGGCCAATCTCACCAGCAGAATAAACAAACACTAGGTAGGCCCTCCAGGGAGCCCAGGCTTACTTCATAGGTGATAGTATTCAAGTTCTGTTGCCCAGAACTGTGCTTATTCTTTCCACTTTCTTTACGCTGCTCTTTAAGATCAGTTAGTAACTGGAACACCTAGGAAGATACACACAAAAGATTTTTATAAGTTAAGAAATGTATCTATTTCAAGGTCAATGTTTTTGAAGAATAAATAGAAAAGTGTACTTCCTTTCTTCCTACAACCCTCCCCCCAATTCTAATCTAATCAGAACAACTATGAGACTGGGAAGCATGACATTTAAAAAATGTTCTTTTATTTAAGTTAAATAATCCAAATTCATTAGTCTACTTAAAATATTTCAAATGTTCATCAATATATACCACATCACTAATCTCCTCTGTTCTCAAAAATACATTGAGTGTTTGAAAACAAATTTTCCTAACATAAATAATTTTTTTCAAAAAAAAGAATTCTGCTTTTCCAATATGAAAGTCTAGTATAATAAATCTGGAAAGGAAAAATTATGATGCAAGTGATAAAATATGGAAGGAAGGAAGGGTGGGGGGAAAGAAAAGGAGGGAGAGAGGGAGGAAAGAAGAGAGAAAGGGGAGGGAGGAGGGGAGGGAAGGGGAGAAAGAGCTAACAGAATTTCAGAAGCTAATTTTCCCCACAAGGGTAAAATGTGTATTAGTGCTAAGGGGAAGAAATATCTCTTTCCTATTTAGATCATACCAGAGAATTAAGGGAAATAATGGCTTACAGACAGTTACTAGACACACTGCAACTCCTCCCCTGCATGCTCTTTCTTTCAGAAATAATAGCATGATACCTGAATACAATGCTTCTCCAAAGGACAAAAACACCCAAATACCTAGCAAAGTTCAAACTGGACAAGGAGGCTTAGCCAATAACCATTTACCTCCTGTTGTAAGCAGCAACATTTATGATAAGACTTGGGGAAGGAATACAGCCAGTTGTGTTTATTACTTTCTCTATATATCTCACAGGGGAGACTCAGACCACCTCTAAGTCTTCCTGAGTTTAGCCTCTGGCATATGGAAAATAGACAGTGAATGCATGAATGTTTCTTCCTATACCTGGAGTTGACCTATTAGATGGCTTTACCAAATAGGACTCAAGCAAAACAAAAGGTAGACAAAAGCAATGTTTTATCTCTTACCAAGCTCCTCCCTCTCCCGAGCAACCCCATCCCCAAGTTCAAAAATTCCAAAGGTATTAATTCCTATTAAGCTATTAATAATTGAGTCAAATAAACTTTCACTTTCAAAATGAGGATTTTTGGGGGGATCAAAAGGATAAATGTATAAAAGCATTTTATAGGTAAAGGTTTGTAATTAGGAAAAGGTTACTTTTATAAAAAATTTTTGAGTACTGTGAACAATCGAATGTATGATTTGTTTTGTATGACTGCGTGGTATGTGAATATATCTCAATAAAATGAAGATAAAAAAAGAGTATAGGGACAGACAATAATTTAAAAGTAAAGGGTGCTTAATACAAGAATTTAAATAAACAATCAAGGACATACTAATGTTAAAAAAAAAAAAAAAAAAGAAAGAAAGGCCATTGGCATCCGGAAAACCTCTGTTAGCTGGGAAGGCACATGGCTGCATCTGTTTTCTCCCAGGATGCGTTTCAAAACGGTGTTCTCCAAAATGTCTGCATCAGCTTCCAATGGCCGTCTTCAAAATGTTTCAGCTACAACTAGCTGTGAGCTCCTTCTGTCTGAGCTTATACCGTGCTCCAGTAAACTAATCAAGGCCCACGCTGAATGGTCGGGGCCACACCTCCATGGCAATTATCCAACCAGAGTTATCACCTACAGTTGGGCGGGTCACATCTCCATGGACACTGAACCATAGGTTCCAACCCAATCCACACTAATACATCTCTCCCACAAGACTGCATTCAAGAATATGGCTTTTTCTGGGGGGCATAATATATACAAACCAGTAAAGAGGGGAAAAGGAGTATGAGATGTTTTCGGTGTTCTTTTTGCCTTTTATTTTTTTATTCTTATTCTGATTCTTTCTGGTGTAAGAAAAATGTACAAAAGTAGATTGAGGTGATGAATGCACAACTATATGATGGTACTGTGAACAGCTGATTATACCCCATGGATGACTGTATGGTATGTGAATTTATCTCAATAAAACTGAATTAAAAAAAAAAAGGAAATGATGCTTGACAACAGATCAAAGCCACATGAAAAAATAAGATTTCCAGTAAAGATAATGGCAAATATAAATGCCAGTTATATTGTATTTTTGGTTTGTAACTCCACTTTTTACTTCCTACAGAATTTTAAAGGCAAATGCATAAAATGTAATGAGAAATTAGTGGTTTGGAACTCATAATGTATAAATATTTGTGACAAGAATGACATAAAGTTGTGGAGACAGAGAGGTATAGGGAAAAAAATCTATGTATTCGATTGAAGTTAAGTTGGTATCTAAACAAACGAGAGTGTTATAGATTTAGGATATTAAGCCTCAATGGTGACTACAAAGAAAATATCAGAGAATGTGCAAATTCATAGAGAAAGAATTTAGAGTACAGGTTGCCAAGCACAGAGGGCAGGGAGTATGGGGAGTTAATGCATAGTGGGCACCAGGTTTCATTGTGGGGAGATGGGAAAGTTTAGTAATGGAAGATGATGAGGGTACCACAACATAGTAATTGTGATTAACCCCACTGAAGAGTATGCTTGGGAGGGGTAGAGATGGGAAGGGAGTGTTTATTTATGTTGTATATACATTCCCACAATTGAAAAAAATACAGCAACCAGAGACAATGACAATTAAAGGCAATACACAATCTTGGACAGAATTTAATAAGGGAAGGTTCAAAGGGACATTACTGGAACATATGAAAAAAATGGAATATACACTGTAAGCTTTATATAAAAAAATTGGAATACAGACTGTAAGCTTTATATGAAAGTTAAATTTCTTAACTTGATAACTGTACTTAAAGTGGGCACATAGTGAATATCCTTGTTTCTCAGGAAATGTACATGGAAGTACTACATGTTCAAGGAGCATGATGCATACAACCTACACCCAAGTGTTCAGAAACTGGATTATAGACAGATGAATAGAATGATCCAGCAAATGTAGCAAAATGTTAAAATTGGTGTATCTAGGCTTCTGGGGAGAGGAAAGGGTATGTTAAAGTTCTCTCAATAGACTCTGTATTATTTTTCAAAGTGTCTTGTAAGTTTTAAAGTATTTCAAAATAAAAATTAAAAAAATAAAAAATAAAATAAAAAATAAAAAATTTTTGAGTATGGAAATGGTTGTTAAATAGACACTTCCATTTGATGAAGGCATCCCAAATAAAGATCTGGAATCTTTGGGGCTTAAGGAAGGTTGCCTACTATAAACCAGTCTTCCCAGCATCCCTGAAGTACCGTATATTCACCAGGTCCACCAGATGATGTCATCTGTCCCATAATAATGAAGTGGAAAATCCAAATTAGTTCAGTCATTTCTAACCAAAACTTTCAAGACTCTTCAGAAGCAAAGGGCAAACTATCAGAGAGAAAAATGTCAAAGCTATTTACCTCATAATTACTAAGCAGCGCAGAATTAGCATCCTTCCTGCAAAAGAAAAGTAAATTAACATTGATCTGGGCTCACATTCCTTTGTGGGTGTTAAATATCTGTAAAATGATGCCTCTGTCAAGATCAAGCAGTCCAGTTCAGGAATTTGAGGACTACCACCTAAAACTGAAAAATTTCCTAAGTCCTCCATGGTTTAGCTGGCTGTGGACAATTTCAGAACATTTCTCTTTTCACTTACATGGCATCCATCACCAGATAGGTGATCAAAATACTATACTAATCCCTAATCTAAACAGGCAGAAGTTAAGAGAAGTCAGACATCTGAGTAAAAGTTAGGTGGGACAAAACCACAAGGAGGGGGGTCAGTAAACAGAGTGAGGGTGGTAGAAATAACTGGAGAAAAAGTATGTTCCATGTTGTACCCATGTCCTCTCCCCAATACCATCTGTCTCCCACCAGCTATTGCAATCTTGGGCAGCCATGTCCTGCTGAATAAACAGAAATGAGCTCCTTAACATTTGCGTCACCACTGGGAATTACAGCAACATCAGGAATCCTGCCAGAGAATCCACAAAAGTTCAAAGGTGTTCATCTTCTACATCAACTCAATAGGTGGAGTTCACAGGTCAAGCAGGTAACTAAAAACCTGGTACTCCCATGTAATAGTCAATCAAGGCAAAATGTCACCTTTCACGTACAAATGAACACAACAATAGGACTGTTCTGGTTTGCTAATGCTGCCAGAATGCAAAACACCAGAAACGGACCGGCTTTTATAAAAGGGGGTTTATTTGGTTACACAGTTATAGTCTTAAGGCCATAAAGTGTAAGGCCATAAAGTGTCCAAGGTAACACATCAACAATTGGAAACCTTCACTGGAGGCTGGCCAATGGCATCTGGAAAACCTCCGTTAGCTGGGAAGGCACGTGGCTGGCATCTGCTTTCAAAGGCCGTCTCCAAAATGTCTCTTTAAGTTGAAGCTCCTCTCTCAGCTCCTGTGCGTTCTTCAGTGTCCCTCTTGGTTGTAACAAGCTGGCTCCTTCTGTCTGAGCTTATATAGTGCTCTAGTAAACTAATCAAGGTCCATGCTGAATGGGTGGGGCCACTCCTCCTTGGAAATTATCCAATCAGAGTTATCACCCACAGTTGGGTGGGACGCATCTCCACGGAAGCAACCTAATCCAAAGGTTCCAACTTAATCTTATATGTCTGCCCACACAAGATTGCATCAAAGATAATGGCATTTTGGGGGACATCATACATTCAAACTGGCACAATGACATTAAATTTTAGTTCATCCATCCTGCAATATCATATCAAAAAGTATTTATTGTTTTTAGCATTTTAGATGCAGTATAGTGTGAATTAACACAATGTGCTATTTTGGGGGGAATTTTTTAAAGAAAGTTTTTTCTTTACTGTGTTAACTTATTTAATAACAATTTCATGATTATCATCATTTTAAAGACAACAAAACAATGGCACAGGGAATGGAGATCAATGACCCAACTGCCCACAAGCAATGCATGTCTGAGGTAGGATTCAGACCCAGTTAGAATCAAACTACAGTGAAGAAAGCAGTTCTAAAACCAGACAGATCTGGGTTCATATTTCAGCTCTGCCACTTAGGAGATGTGTGAGTTTTGGTAAGTTATTTAGCTCCCTAAGCTTCCCCATCCAAAATAATAAAAGGGGATAAACTAGTACCCAGAAGTATAGCATAGAGGTTTAAAAGTAGAGGCTCTGGAGCCACACTGCCTACATTCTAAACCACCATACATTAGCTGTGTGAACTTGTAAACAAATTTTAAAAGTTTAGCACAGTTCCTGGAATTTATTAGGTCTCCATAAATGGAGGCTATTTATTTGT
Source organism: Choloepus didactylus (assembly GCF_015220235.1). NCBI lineage: Eukaryota > Metazoa > Chordata > Mammalia > Pilosa > Megalonychidae > Choloepus > Choloepus didactylus. The sequence continues at coordinate 10,581,371 of NC_051327.1, read as the reverse complement.
TTTTCTTTTTTAACTCATTTTGAAATAATTTTATTTTGAAATAATTTCAAACTTACAGGACAGTTAAAAAAATAATACAAACTCCATACTGGAGACTCCAACATACTCCCTACCCCCAGATCCACCAATTTTAACATTTTGAGACTATTATTTCTCACTTAATTTTTAATTAAAATCTTGTGATATAGATGCTATTTTTATGATTCCTATGCTGTAGATGATGAAATTAAGTAACTTGCTCAAAACCACACAGTAAGAAACCTAACTCATTGAAAAATAACTATGGAGTTGTGAAAATGAGACCAGATTAGATGGTAACACAGAACCCTGAAAATTCAGGTAGAGGAATTGGGACCTGACAAATGTACAGTAGGGACCACTGTATGTTCTTAAATCAGGAATGGGACTGTATGATGAAAATGGTGCCACAGATTTTCAAAAACATGAGCTAAACAGGAAGCAAAACTAACAGGTGGTCAACAAAGGGATCCAACCTAGGCCTTAGGTCATCAGCATAGTGGTGTCACCACCGTGATCAAACCAGCCTGTGAAGCTTACCAAACGCTACTACTGATTCAACAAATCACGACGATTTCACAAAAGTGATGTGTTGCTCAGATGGCCACAACTACACTCAGGTCACAAAGAATATAATTAGATTCAAAAAGAACCTAACACAGGAAGGATGATACATAATTAGCATATGTGATACTGTTCATTTAAAATTAAAAATGACAGCCACATGCTATCTTTGCCTACTTAATCAGGAAATCTGTCCACAGGCTTCCTCCTATCTTTGCTTGAAAATTGAGTTACAATTCCCTGTGCTCCCTAATATACAAGATGACTAAGATATCCCTTTGTGGAACAGGCTAGGAAAAAAAAACATAAATGTTATTTTTCCTCAGGGGCCATGGCTCCATCTCAGGTGCCATGGCTATAACTTCATTTCCAAAACATGGGCTCTCCTCTGTCATGCAGAATATTCCATGTCTTGGGAAACCTGTCCTTCGCCCTTCCAAGTTATTTCCCCACTGCCCAAGTCAATAGTGTTAATGCAAGAATTCAAAAAACATCATTTGCCCTTTCTAGAACCAATATAAAAGAAGGAAGAAAACCCTTTCGTGTGTATTTCAACAAATCTCCGTGATGGGGCCAAGAGAATTATGAATGTTAAAATAAGTACTGCAACTTGCAGACTGGCTAGCAAGAGCTGATTTAGTCACTGTTTTTCTTTTATTAGGACACTAAATAACTGTTGTTGTTTTTTTAACCCAGCTAAATATTTACTGAGTGAATGCCAATATATGTTTGGCCTTCCTTTATTTAATAAAATGTCATGGAGTACAGGTCTACTGTTTGTGAAGCATTACATGTATTGGTGAATTTTTTCAAAGTTTTGATCCATAAGAAGTTAACATCACCACCACTAAGTGACAGGTTTTGGAGAAACAAGACAGGGTGAGATCTGACCAGAATCAACTTAATCAAGTCATCAAATTTAACAGCAGCAATAATGGTTCATTCTGACATATGCCCCTAATGTGATGCACTGAGAAAGATACACCCGTATAGCAATCTTGCCAAAAAACTAATTTAAGTCTAGCCATGATATAATCAGACAAATTCAAACTGAGAGACATTCAAAATGTCTAGCCTGAATCTTCAAAAATGTCAATGTCAGTGTCACAATGTCAATGTCACAAAAAGATGCTAGGAAAGTGTTCTAGGAAAAGGAAATTAAAGAAACATGGCAACTAAATGCAATGTGTGATCCTTGACTAGATCCTGGGTCAGGAACAAAGAAACCCAGCTGAAAGGACATCACTGGGAGAACTGGAGAAAACTGAATACAGACTGTATTTTAATAAAAGTTATTACATTAGTGATAATATTCCTGTGTGGTATTGTAGTTACAAAGGAGAAGGCCCACTTTTTAGAAGGGGTGAAGTGACAATATGTCTACAGCTAACTCTCAAGTGGTTCAGTAAAATACGTGTATATGTGTGTGGGGTGGGGAGACAGAGATAAGGCAAATACATCAAAATGTTAAGAAATGGCAACTCTAGGTAAAGGGTATACAGTTATTTTTACTACTTTTGCAACTGTCCCATAAGTTTGCAATTTTTCAAGCTAAAAATTTGAAGAAAATGGAAGTGTAAAGTTAAAATAAAGAATTTTGAAAAAAGACAATACTGTAACATATTATAATTAAGGACATAAAATGCATTTTCCCCCAATGTATTTTAGATCTTCTAAAACCTGTCAATTATCACATCCGAGAAATAAATATTTATCAGGTGTTGATCCCTAAAAAGCAAGACTTGCCTGCTCTATAGGTAATGGGTTAGAATTATGTAATACATTCAACAAGCGCTAAGACTTGTAGAAACTTTCCACCTACAAAAAATTTCACATTCTCCTGTAGGACTTAAAATAGAACAAGACCTATTGTATGTTTATTTTCTTTTTAACTTTTTTTTCATACAGTTGATTTAAAAAAGAAGGGAAAGTTAAAAAAAAAAAAAAGAAAAACAAGGAAAAAAAAGATGTAGTGCCCCCTTGAGGAGCCTGTGGAGAATGCAGGGGTATTGGCCTACCCCACCTCCATGGTTGCTAACATGACCACAGACATAGGGGACTGGTGGTTTGATGGGTTGAGCCCTCTACCATAAGTTTTACCCTTGGGAAGACGGTTGCTGCAAAGGAGAGGCTAGGCCTCCCTATGGTTGTGCCTAAGAGCCTCCTCCCGAATGCCTCTTTGTTGCTTAGATGTGGCCCTCTCTCTCTGGCTAAGCCAACTTGAAAGGTGAAATCACTGCCCTCCCCCCTACGTGGGATCAGACACCCAGGGGAGTGAATCTCCCTGGCAACATGGAATATGACTCCCGGGGAGGAATGTAGACCTGGCATCGTGGGACGGAGAACATCTTCTTGACCAAAAGGGGGATGTGAAAGGAAATGAAATAAGCTTCAGTGGCAGAGAGATTCCAAAAGGAGCCGAGAGGTCACTCTGGTGGGCACTCTTATGCACACTTTAGACAACCCTTTTTAGGTTCTAAAGAATTGGGGTAGCTGGTGGTGGATACCTGAAACTATCAAACTACAACCCAGAACCCATGAATCTCGAAGACAGTTGTATAAAAATGTAGCCTATGAGGGGTGACAATGGGATTGGGAAAGCCATAAGGACCACACTCCACTTTGTCTAGTTTATGGATGGATGAGTAGAAAAATAGGGGAAGGAAACAAACAAAGGTACCCAGTGTTCTTTTTTACTTCAATTGCTCTTTTTCACTCTAATTATTATTCTTGTTATTTTTGTGTGTGTGCTAATGAAGGTGTCAGGGATTGATTTAGGTGATGAATGTACAACTATGTAATGGTACTGTAAACAATCGAAAGTATGATTTGTTTTGTATAACTGCGTGGTATGTGAATCTATCTCAATAAAATGAAGATTAAAAAAAAATAGAACAAGACCTATTTTATTTACAGGTGTTTAAAGCAAATATTCCATGTGAATTTTAAAGACAATCTATCTTACAGGCGGTCACTTAATTTCCTTGAGAACTGAATTAGTTGACTGAGGTTGACTTGTTATTTGAAATTTAACCTGTAAAATCTGCTGAACTTGCTGAGTCAATTTAATGGATGTAAACAACTACTTTGGAAGAGCAAATTCTGAATAAACAGAACAAAATGATCTATTGACAGACTTCCGTTAGACGCACACACATCCACAAAAAAGCCCATGCAAACGGTGCCTCCCAATTGTCACAGAGTTAACTCTTGCCAATGCAATGACCAACAAAATTGCTGAAATTCTCCTATGTTCAACCTCCAATACCAGTTCAAGTCTTGTTCTGAAAACCTAAATTCAGGAATAACTGGACAGTCTTTGAAGTCAAGCAACAATTTAACCTGTAACACTCTCTCGGGAGGTAGCAAACAAGTTTCCCCTTTCCAGTCCTGTTACTGAATTGTTAAGGGAACCTATTACTTAACTTCTTTAAACCTCAGTGTTTCCAGCTATAAAATGAAGGAAACCCTGACACTACCTTAAAAGGATACAGAGGATAAAAAAATAAAGAGCCCATTTTACTGTGCATATTAAGATCAAGAATAAAGAGAGTAAATACAGTTTCCAGACATATAAATGATCCTAAGGCATTAGAAAGTTAGCCAAATATCAACTACCTTACATATACAAATACTTATTTTACTATGAATATTTTGTATTCTTTTACCTAAGGAAAAAGTGTTTTCAAATAGTCAAAAAGTACTGATTTTTAAAATTGTCAATCAAATAAAACATAAATATCTCCCACCTCTTTAAAAGTTTCTGATGTATGTTTACATGTATTATTCACTAGAGGTATTTACTCAACAATTGAAGAAAAAAAAGCAAAAACTCAGGGAAGTTGTGTCTCCTCACTCCTGGTCCTGGGAGAGCCTGATAGAGGTACAATCTTTGTCCTCTTAGAGACTCCTGCTGCTGAGGAGCCTAAGGACCAGACTTCCAGAGGTCAGACCTAAAGCTGGAGGCTGTGCAGGAACTAGAAGTCAGACTTCCAGACCTTTCTGCTTCAGGGCCTTCTACTCTCAAACCATACTGTCTCCCTGGGAAAACCTCATTTTTCCATAAACTCCTAGCTACAAAATTCTTGATTAGGTTCAGTAAGTCACTACTCCTTGGGAGAAGTGAACAGGTTGTTACAGGAATAAACCCCCATGATTCAAACCATTTCACTTAGGAAAATCTGAAAATCTACATGTTCAGCAATTAGGAAGCTAGTTAATTACGTTTTACAGATTAAACTAATGAAATATTGTTCATTAATGAGCAACACTTGTTCATTCAACAAGTATTTGCTGAATCCCTACTCTTTGCCAGATGCAGTGCTAAGGACTAGGTAAACAAACATTGTCCTTGTTCTAGTGGAGTTTTACTCTTGTGAGGGAGACAAGGCACTAAACAAGTAAATGTAAACTTATTATTAGAACTAGTAATGATTTAAGGGAAAAATAAATCAAGGTGCTACAAGAGACAAAAAGAAGAACTTATTCTGGACCAACTAAGAAGAAAGGCAACTATGAAAAGGTACACTCAAGCTGAGCTATCAAAATAGTGCAGGAGAAGAGTATATCAGGTAGAGGGAACAGCAGTGCAAAGACCCTGAAGTAGGAAACAGTTCAGTAGGTTTATGATCGGAGTACAGTGCATGTGCATGCATGTGAGTGTTTGAGGGGTGGGGAGGGGGCAAGAGAAAGGGTTGGTGAGTAGGAAATCTGGAAATCTCAGTGACTACATTAACTTTTGAAAAACTTAGCACACTCTAAGACATCCAGGTAAGACAGGTAGGTTCTAGTAAGGAATCTGGATTTCCCTAAGAGCAATGAACGGTTTTACACAGGGAATGATCCAATTAATATTTTAAGATCATTCTGGCTGCTGTGTGGAGAATGGAATGGAGGAGGGCAAGAATGGAAACCAAAGGCTACTTCTTGAATCCAGTCCAGAAACTACAGTTAGCAGTGGAGAAAGTGAAAACTGCATTCAGAATATATTCTGAAGGTGGAGGTGACAGGATAGCATTTAGGGGTGAGGAACAGTGAAAGACCAGAAGGACTAGATTTTGTATAAGCACCTGGGTGGATGATGGTCCTAACAACTAAGATACAAGCAGGTTGGGCTGGAGAAGAAAATATCAATGCTTCTGTTTTGGAAATGTCAAGTCTGAGTTGCCTTTTCAACACCCAAATGGAGATGTCAAATAAGTAGTGGAGAATTGAAGTCTAGAACTCAGGAGAGAGAAAAGGGCTAGAAATATAATTTGCAGAATCATCAGCAGAGATTGGTACAATAACCACGAGAGAGCGTGTGAAGAGAAGGGTTCCCAGGATTGAGCCCTGAGATATGTCAACATTTAGAAGCCAACAAGGGGGGTGGGGGGTGGGGGGTGAAGGAAAGGACACTGAGAAGTAGCCCTTGATGTAGGAGGGCTCTAGGAAATCCAAGAGAACACATCAGAAGGACAATAAATGTTTCTAGAAGGAAGAAATAGACAACTGTATTAACTGCTGCTGAGATATCAAGAAAGCTGATGCCAGAAAATGGATCTTTGGATCTGGCAAACTGGAGAGCTCAGGTAATCATCACAAGATTAAGTGGAGTGACGAAGATAAAAGCCCAACAGAATGGTTTAGACAATAAAGAGATAAACTATCATGAAATTTTGTTATAATGGGAAACAGAAATGGAGCAGCAAGTGAATGAGGAGACAAGGGATTTTTTTTTTTCTTTAAGATGGATAAATAAAAGCAGTTTTGTATGCTGACAAGAAATGCTCTAGTAAATAGGGAGAAATTGATGATGATGGCTTGGACCAGAGTTATACCAAGTGTTTTTCAAGCTGCAGTTGCAACCCATTAATGGTCACAAAACAATTAGATAGGTAAGGTCAGTATTCTTTTTTTTTTTTCTTCTTCCCTTTAAATGTTTTTTATTAGAGCAGTTACAGGTTTACAGAAAAATTATGCAGAAAGTAGACTTCCCATATACTCCCCCCACCCCCATACACACAGTTTTCTCTATTAACATTTTGCATGGTGTGGTACCTCTGCTGCAACTGATGAAAAAATATTATTATAATTACATATTAACTATAGTTATTATGTTTACATGAGGGTTCACTTTTTGTGTTGTATAGTTCTAAGGTTGTTGTCTTTTTTTTAAATTTTTTATTCTGGTAACATATAGACAACCAAGTTAGCATTCTTTTAATGAAACAGAATCGTCAATGTCAGAGTGTACAGCATACAGTAAAAGTAAATATTGTTTCATGAAGCCTTTATTTCAGTTATATATACGTATTGTGTTAAGATCAAATAAGGCAGAAAAACTGTAGTACATATAACCATTAAACTTAAGTAAAAGAACATAAAGGAACTAGGTGCTATCATGAACACAATACAGGTGTACCTACAAGTTAATGTCAACCAAGTAAAACTGCACGTGCAGAGTAGATGACGAGAAAACAACAACAAACTCCCATTTGCACGTGGAACAAGGAGCAAACAGGCAAAAGACAATGCAGAGCTAAATTGTTAAAACAGCTCGTACCCCTGTCTATCCCCCACCCTTTCTGTTTCTTCAGTCCCCGACCTGGCTCCCGCACTCCCTTCTCGGCAGAACACTTGCCCCTTCCTCCACAGGGCTACCAGCTTCTCATCAAACTCACTGGGCACCTCTTTCGAGTGAGGGTTCCCCCAAGTGGGAACCCACTGCCCCTAAGCTCTATTCCAACACTTAACCGTCTCCCCTCCTGGTACTTCCAGGCTGGACTCATGAATTTATTCCTAAATCGCTGCTCAGATACCGGGCCCGGCTCCCCACTGGGACCTAGGAAATGCGTGTAAACGACTGCGGGAGAGGGAAGGCACGAATGAACGGCGGCAGGGCCCAGTGGCAGTCTGCTCGGTCCCACGGAGGTGAGAAGGTGGGGAAGAAAGGTTCAGAGAAGCAGGGCAAGAGTCCCTTTCTTCCCCGCCCACCCAGACCCCACAGCCCTTCAAGACTGGGCTGTCGCCCTTACCACAAGCCAGTAAGAGGTCGCCCCATCCCCACGCCTCCCGGCTCCCAGCGGTGTAACCCTCTCCCAGGTGTGGACCCCGGCCTAAGAGCGGGAACGCGCCCCGGACAGCTTACACTTCCATGTCGTCCCCGCCTCGTGGCCTCCGCACGCCACAGGACTAACAGCCTCACAAGGCCCTGCCGCCCCTGCTCCCGCGGCCCACGCCGAACCTTCCGGGTCGCCGGCTCTGGGCGCCGCGGCGCACGCCGGGATTGCTGCGGTGCACGCCGGGAGCCTGGAAGATCTTACTGGGCTCTCCGTGCGGTCTGGCGCGCACTTAGCCAAGGGGACCCTGTTTTCTTGTCCAGCCAGTCTTCAAGCCAGCGTTTGCAGACGTAAATTATCAGATGTTTTCTTGGCCTAGGTCTTATCAAAGTATTAATAAACTAAAATTCCAAAGATTTGATCGGGTTAGTAGGCGTTTGCGGCTTGAGAATCCCACTCTTCAGAGAGCAGTGATGGGAGGGCGCCGAAGGGATTTCTGGGCCGCTGGAGTTATTCTCTTTCTTGATCCGGGTGCGGGTTACGCGGTATGTTATAATTGAATAAAAAGTTTTTAAATGGTGGAGGAAAAAAAAAAAAATCCAGCCCTCCTCATCCCTGTACCCTTTTCTTTTTCCCTTGAGAGCTATTTGGCAAAAAGTATGAAGAGCTTTAACCAGAGGCACAACCTCTGACCTTGGGCTTTTCTGGGAATTTGTGCAAAGGGAGTTATTAGATTCCCTGAACAAAGATGTATATGTAGTGATTTTTTTTTTTTTTTTTTGGCTGGGAAATAACCTAAATGCTCACAATATGGACTCAATAGACAAATTATGTTTCTACCATATAGTATTGTGTATTCAGCCATGAAAAACCTATGTTGTGGAATGATATGCTGGGAAAATGCTCAACACAGGATTTCTAAAAAATGCAGTGTGATCCTAATTATATAAAGAAAAATAATGCATAGGAGAAAAAAAAAAACCTTTGAGGGTATGGGAGATAGAGCTCCCTGAGGTACTAGATTTTATGTCTTTAAAAGAGCAGGGGTGGGGGGATGGGTGTCTATTACATTATCAACTATACTTTTTGCTATGTTTGAAATATTTCTTAAAAGCTGGAAGGAAATGCACCAAAATATTAACAATAGCAGATGCCTTTGGGCAATGGGGCCATTGCAGGGTTTTTTCTGCTTTTCAATACTTTCATATTCTATCCGTTTTCATTTACTAAGTCCATTCTCTGTCAGGGCCTTGCTATACACTTTTTATTCCGTGCGATTAACTGTTAATGGTGCAGGCCTTGCAGTTAGCCATCCTGTGTTCCTATTTGCCCCCACTGGTTTCTTAGAGGCTGTTTGACCTTGCGGAGATGACTTAACCTCCCCAGCCACAGTTCCCTAATCTGTAAATCAGAGGTCTGTTAGGCCATCATTATAAAGTGCCCAGCACATAGTAAGTGCTAATCAAATATTAAATACTAGGACAGTACTGTGAGTTAGAGTTCATTATTATTCACATTTTTCAATTGAGAAAACTGAGGCAAAGCTTTGGAGAAGTTATGATTTACCCAAGGTCATTCACTTAGGAACTTGCCCCACAGAGATCCAAATCCAGATAATCTCAACAAATACAGAAGGCATATATAATTGTGACTGATAAATGGTTAAATTAAATGTGGTACAGTCATGCAATGGAATACTAATTGGCAATAAAAAAGGAATGAAGTACTGATACTTCCTACAGCATAGATGACCCTCAAGAGCATGCTAACTGAAAGAAGCCAGACACAAAAGACCACATATCATAAGATTCCATTTTATATGAAATATCCAGAATATGCAAATCTATAGAGGCAGAAAGTAGATTAACAGTTGCCAGGGGCTAGGGAGCTGGAGGTGGGGTGAGGTGGGGTGCTGCAGGCGGGGAGTAGCACTGGGGGAGGGTTGGGGAGTGACAGCTAATGGGTATGGAGTTTTAGGGGGGATGAAAATGTTCTAAAATTAGATTGTAGTGATGGTTGCACAATCCTGTGACTATACCAAAAAACACTGAATTGCACACTTTCATAGTTGAATTATATGGTATGTGTATTATACCCCATAAAGCTGGTTAAAAAATATTGTTAATAGGGGTTGCCTCTGGGGAGTGAAATGGAAGGAAAGTGTGGGAGCTTTTTTTTTAATTCAATTTTTTTAAATAATTCAATTTTATTGAGATATGTTCACATACCATGCAGTCATACAAAGCGTACTATCAATTGTTCACAGTACCACCATATATATAGTTGTGTGTCCATCACCAAAATTAATTTTTGAACATTTTCATTACCACACACACAAAAGTAGTAAGAATAAAAGTTAAAGTGAAAAAGAACAATTAAAGTAAAAAAAGAACACTGGGTGCTTTTTTTTTTTTTTGTCTCCATTTTTCTACTCATCCATCCATACACTGGACAAAGGGGAGTGTGATCCACATTGCTTTCCCAATCACATTGTCACCCCTCATAAGCTACATTTTTATACAATTGTCTTCAAGATTCAAGGGTTCTGGGTTGTAGTTTGATAGTTTCAGGTATTTACTGCTAGCTATTCCAATTCATTAGAACCCAAAAGAGTTGTTCATATTGTGCGTAAGAGTGCCCACCAGAGTGACCTCTTGGCTCCTTTTGGAATCTCTCACCCACTGAAACTTGTTTCGTTTCATTTCACATCCCATTCCACGATGCCAGGTCTAGATTCTTCCCCGGAAGTCATATTCCACATTGCCAGAGAGATTTACACTGTGGGAGCTTTTTTTTTTTTTTTTTTAATCAAATTCAGTTTTATTGAAATACATTCACACACCATACAATCATCCATGGTATACAATCAACTGTCCACAGTATGATCACATAGTTATGCGTTCATCACCGCAATCTATCTCTGAACATTTTCCTTACATCAGAAAGAACCAGAACAAGAATAAAAAATAAAAGTGAAAAAGGAACACCCAAACCATCCCCCCCATCCCATCCCATTTGTCCTTTAGTTTTTATCCCCATTTTTCTACTTATCCATACACTAGATAAAGGGGGTGTGATCCACAAGGTCGTCACAATCACACTGTCACCCCTTGTAATCTACATTATTATATAATCGCCTTCAGGAGTCCAGACTGCTGGGTTAGAGTTTGGTAGTTTCAGGTATTTACTTCTAGCTATTCCAATACATTAAAACCTAAGAGGTGTTATCTATATAGTGCATAAGAATGTCCACCAGAGTGACCTCTCGACTCCATTTGAAATCTCTCAGCCACTGAAACTATTTCGTCTCATTTTGCATCCCCTTTTGGTCAAGAAGATACTCTCAGTCTGTGGGAGCTTTTTAACACTTAACTTTACACATTCTGTCACTTGTTTTCAATGAAAATGCTGTTTTTATAATTAAATGTTTTTTAGAATAAGTAATTTACTTTAAAATCAACAAAGCATGCTCAGATATGGCCCTGTCTCTCTAGCTAAGCCAACTCAGCAGGTGAACTCTGCCCTGCCCCCATGTGAGACCTGACTCCCAGGGGTGTAAATCTCCCTGGCAACGCAGGAGATGACTCCCAGGGATGAATCTGGACCCGGCATCATGGGATTGAGAACATCTTCTTGACCAAAAGAGGGATGCAAAATCAAACGAAATAAAGTTTCAGTGGCTGAGAGATTTCAAATGCAGTTGAGTGGACATTCTGATGCATTATATAGATAATCCTTTTTAGGTTTTAATGTATTGGAGTAGCTAGAAGTAAATACCTGAAACTATCAAACTCCAACGCAGTAGCCTTGACTCCTAAAGACAATTGTGTAACAATGTAGCTTACAGTGGGTGACAGTGTGATTGTGAAAACCTTGTGGATCGCACTTCCTTTATCCAGTGGATGGATGGATAAGTAGAAAAATGGGGACAAAAACCGAATGAAAATAGGGTGGGATGGGGGGGGAATGGTTTGGGTGTTCTTTTTTACTTTTATTTTTTATTCTTAGTCTTTCTGTTGTAAGGAAAATGTTCAAAAATAGAGGTGACGAAGGCATAACTATAAGATGGTACTGTGAACAGTTGATTGTACACCACGGATGATTGTATGGTATGTGAGTATATCTCAATAAAACTGAATTTAATTTAAAAAATCAGCAAAGTGGGGGCGGGGCAAGATGGCAGACTGGTGAGCTGTATGTTTTAGTTACTCCTCCAGGAAAGGAGGTAGAAAGCCAGGAACTGTGTGGACTGGACACCACAGAGCAATCTGACTTTGGGCATACTTCATACAACACTCATGAAAACGTGGAACTGCTGAGATCAGCAAAATCTGTAAGTTTTTGCGGCCAGGGGACCCACGCCCCTCCCTGCCAGGCTCAGTCCTGTGGGAGGAGGGGCTGTCAGCTCCGGGAAGGAGAAGGGAGAACTGCAGTGGCAGCCCTTATCGGAAACTCATTCTGCTGATCCAAACACCAACCATAGATAGACGGAGACCAGACACCAGAGAATCTGAGAGCAGCCAGCCCAGCAGAGAGGAGACAGGCATAGAAAAAAAAACAACACGAAAAACTCCAAAATAAAAGCGGAGGATTTTTGGAGTTCTGGTGAGCCTGGAAGGGGGAAGGGCAGAGCTCAGGCCCGAGCTCGGGCCCTGAGGCGCATATGCAAATCCCGAAGAAAAGCTGATCTCTCTGCCCTGTGGACCTTTCCTTAATGGCCCTGGTAGCTTTGTCTCTTAGCATTTCAATAACCCATTAGATCTCTGAGGAGGGCCTTTTTTTTTTTTTTTTTTAATCCTTTTTTCTTTTTCTAAAACAATTACTCTAAGAAGCCAAATACAGAAAGCTTCAAAGACCTGCAATTTGGGCAGGTCAAGTCAAGAGCAGAACTAGGAGAGCTCTGAGACAAAACGCAATAATCCAGTGGCTGAGAAAATTCACTAAACACCACAACTTCCCAAGAAAAGGGGGGTGTCCGCTCACAGCCATCATCCTGGTAGACAGGAAACACTCCTGCCCATCGCCAGCCCCATAGCCCAGAACTGCCCCAGACAACCCAGTGTGACGGAAGTGCTTCAGATAACAGGCACACACCACAAAACTGGGCGTGGACATTAGCCTTCCCTGCAACCTCAGCTGATTGTCCCAGAGTTTGGAAGGTAGAGCAGTGTGAATTAACAAAGCCCCATTCAGCCATCATTTCAGCAGACTGGGAGCCTCCCTACACAGCCCAGCAGCCCAGAACTGCCCCGGGGGAACGGCACTCACCTGTGACATAGCACAGTCATCCCTCAACAGAGGACCAGGGGGTGCACGGCCTGGAAGAGGGGCCCACTTGCAAGTCTCAGGAGCCATACGCCAATACCAAGGACTTGTGGGTCAGTGGCAGGAACAAACTGTGGCAGGACTGAACTGAAGGATTAGACTATTGCAGCAGCCTTAAAACTCTAGGATCACCAGGGAGATTTGATTGTTAGAGCCACCCCCCCCCTCCCTGACTGCCCAGAAACACGCCCCATATACAGGGCAGGCAACACCAACTACACACGCAAGCTTGGTACACCAATTGGACCCCACAAGACTCACTCCCCCACTCACCAAAAAGGCTAAGCAGGGGAGAACTGGCTTGGGGAGAACAGGTGGCTCGTGGACGCCACCTGCTGGTTAGTTAGAGAAAGTGTACTCCACGAAGCTGTAGATCTGATAAATTAGAGATAAGGACTTCAATTGGTCTACAAATCCTAAAAGAACCCTATCAAGTTCAGCAAATGCCACGAGGCCAAAAACAACAGAAAATTACAAAGCATATGAAAAAACCAGACGATATGGATAACCCAAGCCCAAGCACCCAAATCAAAAGAACAGAAGAGACACAGCACCTAGAGCAGCTACTCAAAGAACTAAAGATGAACAATGAGACCATAGTACGGGATACAAAGGATATCAAGAAGACCCTAGAAGAGCATAAAGAAGACATTGCAAGACTAAATAAAAAAATGGATGATCTTATGGAAATTAAAGAAACTGTTGACCAAATTAAAAAGATTCTGGACACTCATAGTACAAGACTAGAGGAAGTTGAACAATGAATCAGTGACCTCGAAGATGACAGAATGGAAAATGAAAGCATAAAAGAAAGAATGGGGAAAAAAATTGAAAAAATCGAAATGGACCTCAGGGATATGATAGATAATTTGAAACGTCCAAATATAAGACTCATTGGTGTCCCAGAAGGGGAAGAAAAGGGTAAAGGTCTAGGAAGAGTATTCAAAGAAATTGTTGGGGAAAACTTCCCAAATCTTCTAAACAACATAAATACACAAATCATAAATGCTCAGCGAACCCCAAATAGAATAAATCCAAATAAACCCACTCCGAGACATATACTGATCACACTGTCAAACACAGAAGAGAAGGAGCAAGTTCTGAAAGCAGCAAGAGAAAAGCAACTCACCACATACAAAGGAAACAGTATAAGACTAAGTAGTGACTACTCAGCAGCCACCATGGAGGCAAGAAGGCAGTGGCACGATGTATTCAAAATTCTGAGTGAGAAAAATTTCCAGCCAAGAATACTTTATCCAGCAAAGCTCTCCTTCAAATTTGAGGGAGAGCTTAAATTTTTCACAGACAAACAAATGCTGAGAGAATTTGCTAACAAGAGACCTGCCCTACTGGAGATACTCAAGGGAGCCCTACAGACAGAGAAACAAAGAAAGGACAGAGAGACTTGGAGAAAGGTTCAGTACTAAAGAGATTCGGTATGGGTACAATAAAGGATATTAATAGACAGAGGGGAAAAATATGACAAACATAAACCAAAGGATAAGATGGCCGATTCAAGAAATGCCTTCACGGTTATAATGTTGAATGTAAATGGATTAAACTCCCCAATTAAAAGATATAGATTCGCAGAATGGATCAAAAAAAATGAACCATCAATATGTTGCATACAAGAGACTCATCTTAGACACAGGGACACAAAGAAACTGAAAGTGAAAGGATGGAAAAAAATATTTCATGCAAGCTACAGCCAAAAGAAAGCAGGTGTAGCAATATTAATCTCAGATAAAATAGACTTCAAATGCAGGGATGTTTTGAGAGACAAAGAAGGCCACTACATACTAATAAAAGGGGCAATTCAACAGGAAGAAATAACAATCGTAAATGTCTATGCACCCAATCAAGGTGCCACAAAATACATGAGAGAAACACTGGCAAAACTAAAGGAAGCAATTGATGTTTCCACAAGAATTGTGGGAGACTTCAACACATCACTCTCTCCTATAGATAGATCAACCAGACAGAAGACCAATAAGGAAATTGAAAACCTAAACAATCTGATAAATGAATTAGATTTAACAGACATCTACAGGACATTACATCCCAAATCACCAGGATACACATACTTTTCTAGTGCTCATGGAACTTTCTCCAGAATAGATCATATGCTGGGACATAAAACAAGCCTCAATAAATTTAAAAAGATTGAAATTATTCAAAGCACATTCTCTGACCACAATGGAATACAATTAGAAGTCAATAACCATCAGAGACTTAGAAAATTCACAAATACCTGGAGGTTAAACAACACACTCCTAAATAATCAGTGGGTTAAAGAAGAAATAGCAAGAGAAATTGCTAAATATATAGAGACGAATGAAAATGAGAACACAACATACCAAAACCTATGGGATGCAGCAAAAGCAGTGCTGAGGGGGAAATTTATAGCACTACACGCATATATTAAAAAGGAAGAAAGAGCCAAAATCAAAGAACTAATGGATCAACTGAAGAAGCTAGAAAATGAACAGCAAACCAATCCTAAACCAAGTAGAAGAAAAGAAATAACAAGGATTAAAGCAGAAATAAATGACATAGAGAACAAAAAAACAATAGAGAGGATAAATATCACCAAAAGTTGGTTCTTTGAGAAGATCAACAAGATTGACAAGCCCCTAGCTAGACTGACAAAATCAAAAAGAGAGAAGACCCATATAAACAAAATAATGAATGAAAAAGGTGACATAACTGCAGATCCTGAAGAAATTAAAAAAATTATAAGAGGATACTATGAACAACTGTATGGCAACAAACTGGATAATGTAGAGGAAATGGACAATTTCCTGGAAACATATGAACAACCTAGACTGACCAGAGAAGAAATAGAAGACCTCAACCAACCCATCACAAGCAAAGAGATCCAATCAGTCATCAAAAATCTTCCCACAAATAAATGCCCAGGGCCAGATGGCTTCACAGGGGAATTCTACCAAACTTTCCAGAAAGAACTGACACCAATCTTACTCAAACTCTTTCAAAACATTGAAGAAAATGGAACATTACCTAACTCATTTTATGAAGCTAACATCAATCTAATACCAAAACCAGGCAAAGATGCTACAAAAAAGGAAAACTACCGGCCAATCTCCCTAATGAATATAGATGCAAAAATCCTCAACAAAATACTTGCAAATCGAATCCAAAGACACATTAAAAAAATCATACACCATGACCAAGTGGGGTTCATTCCAGGCATGCAAGGATGGTTCAACATAAGAAAAACAATCAATGTATTACAACACATTAAAAACTCGAAAGGGAAAAATCAATTGATCATCTCAATAGATGCTGAAAAAGCATTTGACAAAATCCAACATCCCTTTTTGATAAAAACACTTCAAAAGGTAGGAATTGAAGGAAACTTCCTCAACATGATAAAGAGCATATATGAAAAACCCACAGCCAGCATAGTACTCAATGGTGAGAGACTGAAAGCCTTCCCTCTAAGATCAGGAACAAGACAAGGATGCCCGCTGTCACCACTGTTATTCAACATTGTGCTGGAAGTGCTAGCCAGGGCAATCCGGCAAGACAAAGAAATAAAAGGCATCCAAATTGGAAAAGAAGAAGTAAAACTGTCATTGTTTGCAGATGATATGATCTTATATCTAGAAAACCCTGAGAAATCGACGATACAGCTACTAGAGCTAATAAACAAATTTAGCAAAGTAGCGGGATACAGGTTAATGCACATAAGTCAGTAATGTTTCTATATGCTAGAAATGAACAAACTGAAGAGACACTCAAGAAAAAGATACCATTTTCAATAGCAACTAAAAAAATCAAGTACCTAGGAATAAACTTAACCAAAGATGTAAAAGACCTATACAAAGAAAACTACATAACTCTATCAAAAGAATTAGAAGGGACCTTAAAAGATGGAAAAATATTCCATGTTCATGGATAGGAAGACTAAATGTCATTAAGATGTCAATTCTACCCAAACTCATCTACAGATTCAATGCAATCCCAATCAAAATTCCAACAACCTACTTTGCAGACTTGGAAAAGCTAGTTATTAAATTTATTTGGAAAGGGAAGATGCCTCGAATTGCTAAAGACACTCTAAAAAAGAAAAACGAAGTGGGAGGACTTACACTCCCTGACTTTGAAGCTTATTATAAAGCCACAGTTGCCAAAACAGCATGGTACTGGCACAAAGATAGACATATAGATCAATGGAATCGAATTGAGAATTCGGAGATAGACCCTCAGATCTATGGCCGACTGATCTTTGATAAGGCCCCCAAAGTCACTGAACTGAGCCATAATGGTCTTTTCAACAAATGGGGCTGGGAGAGTTGGATATCCATATCCAAAAGAATGAAAGAGGACCCCTACCTCACCCCCTACACAAAAATTAACTCAAAATGGACCAAAGATCTCAATATAAAAGAAAGTACCATAAAACTCCTAGAAGATAATGTAGGAAAACATCTTCAAGACCTTGTATTAGGCGGCCACTTCCTAGACTTTACACCCAAAGCACAAGCAACAAAAGAGAAAATAGATAAATGGGAACTCCTCAGCTTAGAAGTTTCTGCACCTCAAAGGAATTTCTCAAAAAGGTAAAGAGGCAGCCAACTCAATGGGAAAAAATTTTTGGAAACCATGTATCTGACAAAAGACTGATATCTTGCATATATAAAGAAATCCTACAACTCAATGACAATAATACATTCGGCCCAATTATAAAATGGGCAAAAGATATGAAAAGACAGTTCTCTGAAGAGGAAATACAAATGGCCAAGAAACACATGAAAAAATGTTCAGCTTCACTAGCTATTAGAGAGATGCAAATTAAGACCACAATGAGATACCATCTAACACCGGTTAGAATGGCTGCCATTAAACAAACAGGAAACTACAAATGCTGGAGGGGATGTGGAGAAATTGGAACTCTTATTCATTGTTGGTGGGACTGTATAATGGTTCAGCCACTCTGGAAGTCAGTCTGGCAGTTCCTTAGAAAACTAGATATAGAGTTAACATTCGATCCAGCAATTGCACTTCTCGGTATATACCCGGAAGGTCGGAAAGCAGTGACACGAACAGATATCTGCACGCCAATGTTCATAGCAGCATTATTCACAATTGCCAAGAGATGGAAACAACCCAAATGTCCTTCAACAGATGAGTGGATAAATAAAATGTGGTATATACACACAATGGAATACTACGCGGCAGTAAGAAGGAACGATCTCGTGAAACATATGACAACATGGATGAACCTTGAAGACATAATGCTGAGCGAAATAAGCCAGGCACAAAAAGAGAAATATTATATGCTACCACTAATGTGAACTTTGAAAAATGTAAAACAAATGGCTTATAATGTAGAATGTAGGGGAACTAGCAGTAGAGAGCAATTAAGGAAGGGGGAACAATAATCCAAGAAGAACAGATAAGCTATTTAACGTTCTGGGGATGCCCAGGAATGACTATGGTCTGTTAATTTCTGATGGATATAGTAGGAGCAAGTTCACAGAAATGTTGCTATATTAGGTAACTTTCTTGGGGTAAAGTAGGAACATGTTGGAAGTTAAGCAGTTATCTTAGGTTAGTTGTCTTTTTCTTACTCCCTTGTTATGGTCTCTTTGAAATGTTCTTTTATTGTATGTTTGTTTTCTTTTTAACTTTTTTTTCATACAGTTGATTTAAAAAAGAAGGGAAAGTTAAAAAAAAAAAAAAAGAAAGAAAAACAAGGGAAAAAAAACGATGTAGTGCCCCCTTGAGGAGCCTGTGGAGAATGCAGGGGTATTCGCCTACCCCACCTCCATGGTTGCTAACATGACCACAGACATAGGGGACTGGTGGTTTGATGGGTTGAGCCCTCTACCACAGGTTTTACCCTTGGGAAGACGGTTGCTGCAAAGGAGAGGCTAGGCCTCCCTATGGTTGTGCCTAAGAGCCTCCTCCCGAATGCCTCTTTGTTGCTCAGATGTGGCCCTGTCTCTCTGGCTAAGCCAACTTGAAAGGTGAAATCACTGCCCTCCCCCCTACGTGGGACCAGACACCCAGGGGAGTGAATCTCCCTGGCAACGTGGAATATGACTCCCGGAGAGGAATGTAGACCCGGCATCGTGGGATGGAGAACATCTTCTTGACCAAAAGGGGGATGTGAAAGGAAATGAAATAAGCTTCAGTGGCAGAGAGATTCCAAAACGAGCCGAGAGATCACTCTGGTGGGCACTCTTACGCACACTTTAGACAACCTTTTTTAGGTTCTAAAGAATTGGGGTAGCTGGTGGTGGATACCTGAAACTATGAAACTACAACCCAGAACCCATGAATCTCGAAGACAGTTGTATAAAAATGTAGCTTATGAGGGGTGACAATGGGATTGGGAATGCCATAAGGACCAAACTCCACTTTGTCTAGTTTATGGATGGATGTGTAGAAAAGTAGGGGAAGGAAACAAACAGACAAAGGTACCCAGTGTTCTTTTTTACTTCAATTGCTCTTTTTCACTCTAATTATTATTCTTGTTATCTTTGTGTGTGTGCTAATGAAGGTGTCAGGGATTGATTTAAGTGATGAATGTACAACTATGTAATGGTACTGTAAACAATCGAAAGTACAATTTGTTTTGTATGACTGTGTGGTATGTGAATATATCTCAATAAAATGATGATTATAAAAAAAAAAAAAAAAAGAAGGGAAAGTTAAAAAAAAAAAAAAAAAAGAAAGAAAAACAAGGGAAAAAAAAGATGTAGTGCCCCCTTGAGGAGCCTGTGGAGAATGCAGGGGTATTCGCCTACCCCACCTCCATGGTTGCTAACATGACCACAGACATAGGGGACTGGTGGTTTGATGGGTTGAGCCCTCTACCACAGGTTTTACCCTTGGGAAGACGGTTGCTGCAAAGGAGAGGCTAGGCCTCCCTATGGTTGTGCTTAAGAGCCTCCTCCCGAATGCCTCTTTGTTGCTCAGATGTGGCCCTGTCTCTCTAGCTAAGCCAACTTGAAACGTGAAATCACTGCCCTCCCTCCTATGTGGGATCAGACACCCAGGGGAGTGAATCTCCCTGGCAACATGGAATACGACTCCCAGGGAGGAATGTAGACCTGGCATCGTGGGACGGAGAACATCTTCTTGACCAAAAGGGGGATGTGAAAGGAAATGAAATAAGCTTCAGTGGCAGAGAGAATCCAAAAGGAGCCGAGAGGTCACTCTGGTGGGCACTCTTACACACACTTTAGACAACCCTTTTTAGGTTCTAAAGAATTGGGGTAGCTGGTGGTGGATACCTGAAACTATCAAACTACAACCCAGAACCCATGAATCTCGAAGACAGTTGTATAAAAATGTAGCTTATGAGGGGTGACAATGGGATTGGGAAAGCCATAAGGACCACACTCCACTTCGTCTAGTTTAGGGATGGATGTGTAGAAAAATAGGGGAAGGAAACAAACAGACAAAGGTACCCAGTGTTCTTTTTTACTTCAATTGCTCTTTTTCACTCTAATTATTATTCTTGTTATTTTTGTGTGTGTGCTAATGAAGGTGTCAGGGATTGATTTGGGTGATGAATGTACCACTATGTAATGGTACTGTAAACAATCGAAAGTACGATTTGTTTTGTATGACTGCGTGGTATGTGAATATATATCAATAAAATGAAGATTAAAAAAAAAAAAGAGCATGTTATAAAAGACTGGGGAGATACAAACTCATTTTGTGAAAAATTATACATATTTATATGTAAAAAAGCTTAAAGTAGATATATCAGGAATAGGTGGGAAGGAGAGGAAAATATGCATGTGTTTTTGTTTTTCACTTGTTCTAACTTATCTGTATCTTCTAACATTTCTTTAGTAAATTTGTATTACTTTGGTAATTAGAAAAAAATCCAATAATTTTTATTAAAATTTGTATTTGGATTTTTTCCTGGAAAAAAAAAAAAAAATCAGCAAAGCAATGGAATGCCACCCCAGGCCCAACCAGCCTGACTTGTGTGGAGAGTCCTCTGCACCTCCTGTGAGAACAGGCCCCAAAGAACAGCACTGAAGATGCCCTTGTGTTATTCATTCAGCAAACATGTAGTGATGGCCCATTTGGTGCCAATGATATAAATGTGAATTATATAAGGCTCGGTCAGGAAACCAGATCTGACATCAATAACTACAATTCACTGTGTTGAGACGAGACAGAGCAGAAGTGGGAATGACTAATGAGATGGAGAGGCGTCCTGAAGCCAGAGGCGTTTGAGCTGGGACTTGAGGTTGAGAAGGATCATGCAAGGCCAGGGCTGTGGGTCAGGCTTGCCACGGAAGAGAGGCTAGAACCCTGAGAGACTGCTCCACAATATAATGACCCAGGTCCACATTCTCCAAGGGAAACCACCCTAAGACTCTGGAGGCCATGTGCAATGTCACCCAATGCTATCCTGTGGGCACAGCCATATGGTCAGAAAATCAGTCCAGGAGGAGCCAGCATAATGACTGACCCAGCTGACAAAGCTGGTTGCACTCTGGACCCCTTTCCAGTCTCCCGAGCTGAGCTGAGAGCATTCTTTGAGTTCTCTGGAGGCCAGACAGTGGCTGAAACTCCTGCCTGCCCTAGCCCCACAGAGGGCTTCCGGCAATTTTCCTTACTTGAGGCTGCCTAATGAGTCTGTTTTTTTTTCCCTCCAAAGCAAACAAACCTACAGATGGCTTTTTAAAAAAAAAAACAAAAAACAAAAAACAGAAGGCTTTTTAAGCAGAGGCATCAATTTGGGAGGTAGCAAACGCTGTACGCACAACCTGTTGAGTAAAGAAGCTATTAGGTCTGGAGTTTGGGAGAAAAGTAGCAGATAGAGCTTTTAAAGGTGTAAGTAGAAAGCGAAGCCCTTACGTGATTCAGTCACCCTGAGAGAGTCCAGAGTAGTTAGACTGACTTAGTCCTTACCAGGTACCTGAGGGTGGTTCTAAGCGCTTTACACGTGTGCACTAGTTGAATCCTCACTCTAATGAGGAATGTACTCTTATTATCATCCCCATTTTACAGATAAGACAACTGAGGCACACAGAGGCTAAGTAACTCTCCTGATGTTACACAGCTCACACCAGGCAGAGCCAGGCTCAGACAAACCCAGGCAACCTAGCTCTCACCACCACGCTCTTCTGTTTCTGGTTGAGGGACTGGTCAAGGCACCCAGGGCAAACCCGGGGCAGGATACCATCCCAGGCTGGCAGAGGAAGAGGAAGCACAGACAGTATCAGAGAGATAGGAGGAAAGCCTTGTTGGAGACATTTCCATAGTGAAGTGATTGATGACAATTGGGATAATATCAGTAAAATTGATAATCTCCATTAAATATTAAGGCTCTTTCTCATCAGGTTTCCAATAACTTGGAAGGGCAGCAATAAACAGATAAATCTAAGGTAAGCAGTCTATAGTTTCAGCATCTCAATTAGGCATGTCTACACATAAAAATAATACCAGGTGAAAAAGAGAGAGTCATACCAAAGGAGAGGTAAGAGAAAACATAAAGGGCCATTTCACAGGAAAGAGAGGACTTATACCTGGGAAAATAGAGGAGTCAAAGGTGGTACTTGGGCTAATCCTGAAATTTGGGTAGAATGTGACCTGTGGAAGGGTGGTAGCTTTTGAAACTGAGATGGGACAGTGCAGCCACTCTTGTCAACCAAAGGGTGTGGTGTGAAGAGGAAAAAGACACAAGCTCAGAAAGAGACACCAGGATTCAGCTATGGAAGGCCAAGTGTCAGAGGGGGTCTTGGGTAGAAACAACCCAAGGTCCATCAACTGATGAATGCATAAACAAAATGTGTATACACATAAAGCACTTTGTATATAAAAAGCACTGAATAAACACTAGTCCTAATTATTACTATTTCAAACCAGCTTCATCCTGGCCCAGTAAGCCCTCATTTATTAGTAACAGTAGATATCCTTTATTGACTACTTAGTATAAATCAGACATAGTACATATATGATTTCTTCCTCACTCAATGCCTAGTACATGGGTATTGTGATGGTCAATTTCATGGCTAGGTAATGGCATTCAATTGTTTGGTCAAGCAAGCACTGTCCTGATTATTACTGTCAGAGTATTTTGTAGATGGATTTGCATCCATAATCAGTTGATTGCCTCTACCGCTGATTGCATCAACAAAGGCGACTGCACTCAGCAATGTGGGGAGGCTGCTCATCCAATCAGGTGGAGGTCATAAAAGAACTGAGATTTCAGAGGTCAGAAGGAAGAATCTCTGCCTTTACTTCAGACAGCCAGTTTACCCCGGGGAATTCAATTTAACCATTATGGGAGTTTCCAGCTTGTGGCAAACCCTGTGAAATTAAGACTTGCGAACATCCACAGTTGCATAAGACAATTCCTATAATAAATCTCTATTAGTTCTGTTTCTCTGGAGAATACTGACTAATACAGGTATCATTATTCCCCTTTAACTGAAGCTCAGAGGACTTACCTTACCCAAGGCCACAACGAAGGAGTGATGCAGCTTAGGTTCAACCCTGGGTTCCTCTGACTTTCCCAGCCTGTCACTGTGCATGCTCCAATATGGGGTCCACCTCTTGTGCTCCTCAAAAATGTTGCCGGGAGATAAGAGTCTCTCCCTAAGTACCTCTTTGTTGCTCAGATGTGGCCCTCTCTCTCTCTAACTGAGCCACCTCGGCAGGTGAACTCATTGCCCTCCCCCCTACGTGGGACCCAACTCCCAGGGGTGTAAATCTCCCTGGCAACGCAGGATATGACTCCTAGGGATGAATCTGGACCCGGCATCGTGGGATTGAGAATATCTTCTTGACCAAAAGGGGGATGCAAAATGAGATGAAATAGTTTCAGTGGCTGAGAGATTTCAAATGGAGTTGAGAGGTCACTCTGGTGGACATTCTTATGCGCTATATAGATAACACCTCTTAGGTTTTAATGTATTGGAATAGCTAGAAGTAAATACCTGAAACTACCAAACTCCAACCCAGTATTCTGGACTCCTGAAGACGATTATATAATAATGTAGATTACAAGCGGTAACTGTGTGATTGTGAAAACCTTGTGGCTCACACTCCCTTTATCTAGCGCATGGATGGATGAGTAGAAAAATGGGGATTAAAACTAAATGACAAATAGGGTGGGATGGGGGGATGGTTTGGATATTCTTTTTTTACTTCGTTTTTTTTTACTCTTATTCTGATTCTTTCTGACGTAAGAAAAACGTTCAGAAATAGATTGTGGTGATGAATGCATAACTATATGATCGTACTGTGAACAGGTGATTGTATATCTTGGATGATCGTATGGTATGTGACTATATTTCAATAAAACTGAATTAAAAAAAAAATGTTGCCAGGAGAGAGGTCTCTGCCCAGGCTGGGTCACCAACAACAGTTTCCATTAAAAACTGCCAGGATTGGAGCTTGTGCCATCCTCCATGGCATTCTTTCAAATTGGCCCCTGCCAACAATTGACATCATGCACATATGGTCAATCTTACTTGAGCAAATTAAGAGTATGGCAACACACAGACCTTTGAGACTTCTTGACAGACTTTCGGTCTCACAACAAGGATGGGAAAGGCAGGTGATTGTCATATGAGATTAATAATGATCCTTTTATCTAGTTGTTCCTTAATTTGATCCCTCAGGTCATTAATTTGCAACTAATCACCCTCAGAGCATGCTTCCCAGAGGGATGTTATTACTTCCCTGTACACAGTACAAGCTCTGTGGCCAAATGGCCTGCGTTCAAATCCCAACTCCACCACTTCCTAGCTGGTGTCTTTGGGCAAGCTGCTTAATCATTCCCAAACTCAGTTTCCTCATTAGTAGAGTGGGAATAATCCCTGCACTGACATCAGGGAATTGTGAGAATTTAAGAAAATGATCAACATAAGATTAGCATAGACTCTGGCACACTGTTAGAGCTCAAGAAATGTTAGCTATTATTGATATTTTGTTTATTGTCATATCTGTGAGAAAACACCTCTGCCCACTTCTAAATCTCCCTAACCATTTTCCCCTTCCTCCAGAAGAAGTCAGAGCTTGGGGTTTCCTAGAATGATGCTCAGGAGTTGGGAATGAGGCAAGAGTCCTTCCCATTCCTCTTTGTCTCCCTGTTCTTCTGGGAGCAAAGTTGTTATTATCTATAATAGCCATGACAGCACATTTACCAAATGCTGAGTATGTAGGTGCCAGAAACAGTCCTGAGGTTTTACATATATTATTAACTGAGATTCTTACAACAAACCATATAGATTGAGTATTGTTCCTCATTGAGTCATACATTTTTTTCACTTAACAAATACCTATTGTGGGCCTTCAATGTTTTAGGTGCTTATAATACATCAGTGTACAAAGCAGACAAAAATGCCTGCTCAGAAT
Source organism: Choloepus didactylus (assembly GCF_015220235.1). Classification (NCBI taxonomy): domain Eukaryota; kingdom Metazoa; phylum Chordata; class Mammalia; order Pilosa; family Megalonychidae; genus Choloepus; species Choloepus didactylus. Next base: position 10,556,061 of record NC_051327.1, on the reverse strand, counting down.
CCTGATGAGTATCAAGATAAAGACTAGAAAGTGTGCATTTACCAATAAGGACACTCATATTTCAAAATGAAAACCAGAAAAGAGATAAAAGCTAGAAAAAAGTCAAATCAAGAGGCAAGTACAGAACTTGAAAGAAAGGATATCATTGAAGGTAAAGATAAATCACAAAGGAGTATGGTCGAAGGTGAAGGCAGAAAAATAAATAAGAGAAACTACAGACCATGCCCCCCTCCCCCCACACACAAACTGCTGCTCACAGAAAAAAAATAAATAAAAGCCAGGCAGTTTGGAAAGGAAGAAATAAAACTATTTCTATTTTCCAGTGACATGATCTTATATATAGAAAATCATAAGAAATCCACCAAAAAACTACTAGAACTAATAAAAAAAATTCTTTGAGATTTCAGGATATGAGATCAAAATGTAAAAATAAGTTATATTTGTATACAACAGCACTGAAGAATCTAGAAATGAAATAAAAAACAATTCCATTTATAATAGCATCAAAAAGAATAAAATACTTAGGAATAATTTAACAAAAGAACTGCAAGACTTGTATACTGAAAACTACAAACATAGTGAAGGAAATTTTAAAAGATCTAATTAAATTGAAAGTCATCACATGATCATGATTGAAAGAATATTGTTAAAATGGAAACACTTCTCCAACTTGATCTACAAATTCAACACAATCCTCATCAAAACCCCAGCTGCCTTTTTTGCATTAATTAACAAGCTGATCATAAAATTCATGTGGTTTGCAAAGAGCCCTGAAAGGCAAATATAATCTTGAAAAGAAGAACAAAGTTGCAGGACTCACATTTCCCAATTTCAAAGCCCAGGCTTTAAGAGACTTGCCCCATGTGTAGAAGGCAGTTCACAGAACTCTCCTACAGAAAGCCGTAGGAGAGCAGTCAAGAGCCTGCCAGAGGAAAGGGATTTCTGGCTGTAGGACATACAGTGCAGGGCCTGGACTGTTAGGAAACTTTCCTAGGAAAGAGGAAATATTTTTGTCCATATCCATGTAAACAGAGGAATTCCTAGGGCACACATGCATGCCCAAGATAAGAAGCATGTGCAGAAAGGACCTTGAGCTATTCTCTAAACTCATTGTATGGATAAGCCCCAAAGGAGAGCACTTGCACTGGACTATCTGCAAGGACTGGGAAAGGTATTTTTCTTTTTTCTTTTCTGTTTTTTTTTTTTTTGATTAGCTCCTGGCATTCAAGGAAAGCTCTTTCATAACACTAGCTGAATACAAGCTTAAGGAACAGAAGTCAGAGAGTCTAAATTCCAGCAATAACATTTTAAATTTCAAAATGTTCAACTTTCAACAGAATGTTACAAAAATACAAAGAAACAGGAAGAATGGCCCAGGCAAAGGAGAAGATTAAAGTATTAGAAACTATCAGGGAAGAGGACCAGGCCTGGGACAAACCAGACAGCATTAAAAATGGTTCTAAACATGCTCAAAGAGCAAAAGGAGAACATGGACAAAGAACTAAAGGAAATCAGGAAAAATGATAATGGACACAAAGAAAATATCAATATAGAGATGGAAATTATGAAAAGTAACCAAACAGAGCTGAAGGCTATAGTAACAGAAATTTAAAATTACCTAATGGGGTTCAACAGCAGATTGGAACTGACAGAAAAAGGAATTGGAGAACCTGAAGTTAAGACAATTGAAATCATTCATTCTGAGGAGCAGAAGGAAGAAAGAATGAAGAAAAGTGAACAGAGTCCAAGGAACCTATGGGACACCATCAAGTATACCAATATATGCATTTTGGGGGTATCAGAAGAAGAGAGAAAGGAACAGAGAGAATGTTCAAAGAATAATGGCTGAAAACTTCCCAAATTTAATAAAAGACATAAATATACACATCCAAGATGCTCAGCAAATGCCCTACAGGATAAAACCAAAAGACACACACTGCAGCATATTATAACCAAACTGTTAAATGCAAAACATCAAAAGCAAATTTTGAAAGCCCCCAAGAGAGAAACAGCATGTCATATACAAGGAAGCCTCAATAAGATTAAGATTCAGTTTCTCATCAGAAACAATGGAAGCAAGAAGGCAGTGGGGTGACATATTTAAAGTACTGAAAGCAAAATTTGTCACGTGGGCCAGTTTGGAACTATTATGGACCCCAGAAGAGTCATGATCTTTTAAACCAAACTTGGGTGGAACCATTTGATTGAGTGTTTCCATGGAGATGTGACACACCCAACTGTGGGTGAGACCTTTGATTAAATTATTTCCATGGAGGTGTAGGTCTTGATTAGTTCACTGGACTACTTAAGAGAGCTCAAGAGCCGACAAAGACACTGATGCTTGGAGATGCTTGGTGATGCAGACAGGACATTTGGAGATGCTAAACTAAGAGATGAAGCTGAGGGTTTGCCCCAGAGAAGCTAAGAGAGGATCCCCAGATTCTTAGAGAGAAACACCCTGGGAGAAAGAGGCAAGAACACATGGGAGCTGAGAGAGGGGAGTGAGGACAGAAGCCCAGAGACATTTTGGAAAAAGCCTTTTGAAACACAACCCGTACAACCTGGGAGCAAAGAACCAGCAAACACCAGCCATGTACCTTCCCATCTGACAAAGGTGTTCTGGACACCATTGGCCATTCTTCTGTGAAGGTACCCTCTTGCTGATGCCTAAACATGCACAATTTTATGGCCTTAGAACTGTAAATTTGTAACCTCATAAATCCCCTTCATAAAAGCCAATCCATTTCTGGTATTTTGCATAATGGCAGCTCTAGCAAACTGGAACACCACCCAAGAATTCTATATCCAGCAAAACTGTTTTTCAAAATTGCGGGTGAGATTAAGACATTCCGTGACAAACAAAAGCTGAAAGAGTTCATCACTCCTAGACTGGCCCTGTAAGAGACTCTAGAAAGAGTCCTGCATGTTGAAAGGACAACAGACAATAGATGGAAGCTATAAGAAGAAAAAAGATCTCTGGTGAGTGTGGGCTGGATTGAAGCTGTTACGTACCCCAGAAAGGGCCATGTTCTTTTAATCCATTCCTGTGGGTATGGACCAGTTGTAGGTAGGACCTTTTGGTTAGGTCATTTCAATTGAGATGTGACCCACCCCATTCAAGGTGGGTCTTAATCCTTTTAGTGAAGTCCTTTATGAGATGATAAAAGACAAAAAAAGCATCAAAGGAGCTAACAGAGGACACACAGAGAAGATCCTGTAATCAGGAGCTGAAAGCAACGAAACCAGGGAGCAAAGGACCAATAGACACTGGCCATGTGCCTTCCCATATGACAGAGGTGTCCCAGATGCCAGCAGCCTTTCTTCAGAGTCCAGTTATCATCCTGTTGATGCATTAATTTGGACATATTCATGGCCTAAGAACTGCAAATTATTAGCTAGTAAATCTGCATTGTAAAAGTCAACCCATTTCTGGTATATTACATTCCAGCAGCTTTAACAAACTAAAGCAGAGCATAAAAACATGGGGAAAGGTAAAAGGTACTATTTTATTTTTGGTTTGTTAACTCCATTTTTTTTTTTTACTTCCTACAGGATCTAAAAGGCAAATGCATAAAATGTGATGATAAATCAGTAGTTTGGGATTCATAATGTATAACATGTAAATTGCAAACAAGAACTACATAAAGGTGGGGGGATGGAGGGGATACAGGAGCACAGTTTGTTTAGCTTGTTTATACTATTGAAGTTAAGTTGGCATCAAAACAAATGAGATTGTTATAGATTTGGAATGTTAAAGTTAAGTCCCATGGTAATGACAAAGAAAATATTGGAGAATATGCAAGCTCATAGAGATAGAAATTAGAATACAAGTTGCCAGGTGTGGGGGCAGGCGGAATGGGGAGTTAATGCATAATGGGTATAGGATTTCTGTTTGGGGAGATGAGAAATTTTAGTAACAGAAGGTGGTAAGGGTATTGAAATATTGTGAATGTGATTAATCCCACTGAATTGCTTGGGACTGGTTGAGAAGGGAAAGTTTATGTTGTATACATGTTCCCACAATTAAAAAAGAAAAAGAGACTAAAGAGAGAATGACAATTAGATGCAATACATGATCCTGCATGGGCTCTAGCAAGGGAGGAGAAAAGGCTCAAAGGGACATTATTGGGGCATTTGAAAAAATTGGAATATAGACTGTAAACTTTATATCAATGTTAAATTTCTTGAACTTGATAACCACACTTAAGGTGGTGACATAAGTGAATATCCTTGTTCTTAGGCAATGTACATGGCAGTGTTAATTGTTCAAGGAACATGATTACACAACCTACACTCAAGTGTTCAGACATGGATTGATAGACAGATAGATATTTAGAATGATAAGCAAATTTGGCAAAAGATTTAAATTAGTGGGTGTGCTGGTTTGAATCTGTTGTGTACCCCATAAAAGACTATGTTCTTTCAATCCACTCTTCTGGGGGAAGAACTTTGATTAGATTGTTTCCATGGAGATGTGACCCCACCCATTCAATGTGGGTCTTAATCCTTTACTGGAGTCTTTTAAGAGAGCTCACACAGAGAAAGAGCTCAGAGAAGCTGAGAGAGACATTTTGGAGAGAAGCTAAGACATGTAATCCAGAGTTTGCCCCAGGGAGAAGCAAGGAGGACCCACAGGAGCTGAAAGAAGCTAAGACAGAAGCCCAGAGACATTTTGGAGAAAGCCACAGAAACCAGAAGCTAAACTCCGGAGAGGACCAGCAGACTCTGGCCATGTGCCTTCGCATGTGACAGAAGAACCCCAGATGCCATCGGCCTTTCCTCAGAGAAGGTATCGTACTCTTGATGCCGTAATTGGGACATTTGCATGGCCTTAGAACTGTAAATTTGTGAACTAATAAAACCCCATTGTAAAAGCCAATCCATTTCTGGTATATTGCATTTTGGAAGCTGTAGCAAACCAGAACAGTGGGAGGTGGCGGTGAGGCAGGGGTATGCAGGAGTTCTCTGTATGGGTTTGTATTCTTTTTATAGCTATCCTGTAAGTTTAAAGCATTTAAAAATAAAAAGTTAAAAATTTCTATTTATAACAGCATCAAAATATATTAAATACTTAGAGCCAAAAGTGACAAAAGATGTAAAAGACTTTTACACTGAAAACTTCCAAATATTGCCCAGAGAATTTAAACAAAATCTAAATAAAGGGAAAAATATACCTTGTTCATGGCTCAGGAGACTCAATATTGTTAAGATGTCCATTCTTTCCAAATTGATATGCAGATTTAATGAAATCCCAGTCCAAATCCCAGGAAGTTATTCATAGAAATTTATACAAGCAGATTTTTAAATTCACATGGAAGTGCAAAGGACTTAGAATTATTACCTGATTTAAAGAATTATTATAAACTGCAATTATCAAAACAGTAAGGAATAGGTATAGAAAAGCAAACAAATAGATCATCGGAAAAGAACAGAGAGTTCATAAAGAAACCTACACCTATATGGAAACTGATTTCTGACAAAGACGCAAGGCAATAAAGTGCAGAAAGATTAGCCTCTTTCACAAATAATGTTGGAGCAATTGTATATCTGTATGCAAATAAAAAGTGAACTTGGATCCACACCTTGAATCATATAAAAAACAATAAGGCAAAATAGATCATAGACCTAAATGTCATACCTGAAAGTATAAAACTACTGGAAGAAAACCTCTGTGATCTTGGCTTAGGCAAAAAGCATACTCTATAAAAGAACAAGTTGGTAAATTAGGATTCACAAAAATTTAAAAAAATTTGCTCTGAGAAAGATTCTGTTAAGAGAAAGAGAAGACTGGGAGAAAAACTTTTCAAACCACATATCAGATAAAAGACTTGTACCCAGTACATATATAAAAAAACTCTCAAAAACAACAATAAGCAAATAACCCAATTTAAAGAGGACAAAAATTTTGACACTTCACCAAAGAAGACATAGAGATGGCAAATAAGCATATAACAAGATGTTCATCATTAGAGAAATGCAAATTAAAACCACAATAAGATACCACTATGCATCTATATGAATGACTAAAATTAAACAGACTGGCCATATCAGGTGTTGACAAAGATGTATAGAATTAGAACTCTCATAATATACTACTGGTGGGAAAGTAAAATGGTACAACTACTTTGAAATACCACTTGGTAGCTTCCTAAAAAAGTTAAACATACCCCTACAGTATGATTCAGTCATTCCCCTCCTAGGCCTTTACACAAGGGAAAGACTCATACATGAATATTTTATTTGTAATACCCAAAAACTGGAAACAATCCAAATGTTCATAAACAGGTGCTTTGATAAACAAATTGTGATATAGCCACGCAACGGAAAACTACTTAGTAAACAAAAAGGAATGAACTCTTGATAAATGCAACAATATGGATGAATCTTAAAATAATTATGCTGAGTGAAAAAAGCCAGACCAAAAAGCAAGTCAGTGGTTTCTTAGGGATGGATGGAGAGAGGCAGGAAGAAGGGATTATAAAGAGGCATGATGATCCTTTTCGGTATATTGATATGTTTACTATCTGGATTGTGGTGTGGTTTCCTGGGTGTACATGTATAAATACACACACACACACACACACACACATATGTCAAAATGAATCCAATTGTACACTTTAAATATTTGTATTTATTGTATGACAATTAAATTTCAATAAAGCTGTTATGTATGTACATTCATGTTCTGGTTTGCTAATGCTGCCGTTATGTAAAATACCAGAAATGAATTGGCTTTTATAAAGGGGGTTTGTTTGGTTACAAATTTACTGTCTGAAGGCCATGAAAATGTCCAAATTAAGGCATCAACACGAGTATATCTTCATTGAAGGAAGGCCAATGGGGTCTGGAAAACCTCTGTTAGCTGGGAAGGCATGTGGCTGGCATCTGCTGATCCTGGGTTGTGTTCCAGCTCCTCTTTCAGCTCCTGTGCATTCTTCAAAATGTTGCTCTTTGGGCATTTTGTCTTCTCTTAGCTTCTCTGGAGCAAACTCTGGGCTAGCATTTCCAAAGTGTCAGCAAAAGTCTGCTTTCAGTGGCCATCTCCAAAATGTCTCTCTTGGCTACTCCCCAAAATGTCACTCTCTGAACTGCTCTGTGGTCCTTTTGTTTGTGAGCTCTTTTATAGGACTCCAGTGATTAAATCAAGACTTACCCTGAATTAGCAGGGCCCATATCTCCATGGAAATAATCCAATCAAAGGGTTCACCCACAGTTAATTGAGTCACATCTCCATGGAAACATTCAGTTAAAGGATTCCAACCTAATCAACACTAATATGTCTGCCCCCAAAAGACTGCATTAAAAAGAACATGTCATTTTGGGGGACATAATACATCAAAACCAGCACATTACATATTTATGTATGTATATACATGTAGAAAGAGAGAGAGAGAATGGACAGGTTCATTAGGATTTTAACAGTGGGACTGTGTTTTATTTTTTTGGTTGAAAAATTTCAAACATCCTTATTTCAACAACTCTCAACATTTTGCAAATCTTCTATCTTAGCCACTTAAAACTTTATGATGTTGTTGTTGAGAAGTATTTCAAATACCCCCAACCCCCAAATATCATATTTCACCTAGAAATTCTTCAATATGTACCACTGAAAAATAAGAACTTTTTAAAAATATAACCTCAATGCCACATTCTCTTGTATTTTTAGAGTAAAGTGATATTTTCTACAGTGAAAATGAATGGCTTTTGTAATGCAATTTTATTGGCATTTATTGAGATAACTGTAGATTCACATGCAATTGTAAGAAATAATACAAAGAGATTCCTTTACATTTTGCCTGATTTATCCTAATAGTAACATTCTGAAAACTGTAGTATAATATCATAACCAGGATATTGACATTGATACAATCCACTGAACGTATTCAGATTTCTCCAGTTTTACTTGTATTCGTTTGTGAGCGCTTGTGTGCATGTGTGTGTACTAAGTTCTGTATGATTTAACACCTGTGTAGGTTCATATACCCATCACCACAGTCAAAATACTGAACTGTGCCAATAAGACAAGGATCTCTCATGTTGTCCTTTTATAATCCCCACCTCCTGCCCCTAATCCTTGGCAACTACGACTCTGTCCTCCATTTCTAAAATTTTGTCATTTCAAAAATGTTTTATCAGTGGGATCATACAATCTGTAACCTTTTGAGATTGGCTTTTTCTCGCTCAGCAAAATTTCCTGGAGATTCATCCAAGCTGTTGCATGTATCAATAGTTTGCTTATTTTTATTGCTGAGATACATTCCATGGTATATATGTACTGTAATATATGTTTTAAAGGGTCATTTTTAAATACAAAAAATATTGTCATCATTCTGCTGTTTGCAAAAGATAATATTAATTTATTTTGCAGTTGTGTGGAATGTTCTATAAATGTCAATTAAGTCAAGTTGGTTGATGATACAGTTTAGATCTTGTATGTCTTTATTTTTGGGGGTATTGCTTCTGTCAAGTACAGAGAAAGGGGTATTAAAATCTCCAATTATGATTTTGGATTTACCTATTTATACTTTCAAGTTGATTAATCCTTACTTCATGTATTTTGAAGCTATGCTATTTGGAGCATACCCATTTAGGATTGTCAAATCTTGTTGATAAATTGACCCTTTAACATTATTTAGTGATGATCTTTACCTCTGGTAATATTTGTTGCTATAAAGTTTACTTTGTCTTACATGAATATAGCCACTCCAGATTTCTTATGATTAGTGTTTGTATGGTAAACCTTTTCCCATCCTTTACTTTTAACTTGTCTAGGTCTTTGTATTTTAAGTGGACGTCTTATAAACAGCATATACTAGGATCTTGCTTTGTAATGCAGTCCTACAATCTCTACCTTTACTTAGAATGTTTAACCCACTTGTATTTTTTTATTGAGATTGTTCAGATACCATACAATTATTCAAAGATCCAAAGTATACAATTAGTTGCCCCTGGTACCCTCATACAGCTGTGCATCCATCACCATACTTAATTTTTGTTCAATTTTTAGAGTCTTTTCACTACTCCAGACAACAAAAAAAGTGAAAGATGAAAAAAGAAAAAAAAAAAAAAAAAAAGAAAAGGAAACTCAAATCCTCCCATATCCCTAACCAACCCCCTCAATTGTTGACTCATAGTGTTGGTATAGTACATTTGTTACTGTTTATGAAAGAACATTGAAATACTACTAACTGTAATATATAGTTTGCAATAGGGATATATTTCTTCCCTATATGCCCCTCTATTATTAACATCAAATTGTATTGTCATACATTTGTTCTGGTTCATGGAAGAGATTTCTAATATTTGTACAGTTAATCATGGACATTGCCCACCATAGGATTCAGTTTTATACATTCTCCTTCTGGTGACATATGTGACTCTGAGCTTGCCCTTTCCACCTCATTCACGTACCATTAGGCACTGTTAGTTATTCTCACGTCTTGCTACTGACACCTCTGTTCATTTCCAAACATTTAAGTTCATCCTAGTTGAACATTCTGTTCCTACTAAGCAACTGCTCCCCATTCTTAAGCCTTGTCCTAAATCTTGGTACCTTATATTTCATGTTTATGAGTTTACATATTATAATTAGTTCCTATGAGTGAGACCCTGCAATATTTGTCCTTATGTATCTGACTTATTTCATTCAGTATATTGGCCTCGAGGTTTTGTCATCAACCCATTTTTTTTTTTTAAGATGGTTTTGTTCACACACCATACATTCCATCCTAAGTAAACAATCAATGGTTCTCTGTATGGTCACATATTTATGTGTTCACCACCTTCACCACTATCTATATAAGGGCATCTACATTTCTTCCACAAGGCAGGAGGGAGAGTTAAAGAAGGTAGAGAGGCAAAAGAAAGAGGAAAAAAATGACAGCTAGGAAGCAGCAAAAGAAAAATAACCTTAAGTCAAAGTAGAGTAAAGAGTCAGACAACACCAATGTCAAGTGTCTAACATGCCTCCCCTATCCCCCCTCTTTTATCTGCATTTACCTTGGTATACTGCTTTTGTTACATTAAAGGAAGCTTAATACAATGATTCTGTTAGTTACAGTCTCTAGTTTACATTGATTGCATCCCTCCCCCAATGTTTCCCCATTTTTAATACCTTGCAAGGTTGACATTTGCTTGTTCTCCTTCGTAAAAGAACATATTTGTACATTTTATCACAATTGTTGAACACTCTAGATTTCACCAAGTTACACAGTCCCACTCTTCATCTTTCCTCCTTTCTTCTGGTGTCTCACATGCTCCCCACCTTCCTCTCTCAACCGTATTCATAGTTACCTTTGTTCAGTGTACTTACATTCTTGTGCTACCATCTCCCAAAATTGTGTTCCAAACCACACACTCCTGTCTTCTCCTGTCACTCTGTAGTGCTCCCTTTAGCATTTCCTGTAGGGCGGGTGTCTTGTTCACAAACTCTCTCATTGTCTGTTTGTCGGAAAATATTTTGAGCTCTCCCTCATATTTGAAGGACAGCTTTGCTGGATATAGGATTCTTAGTTGGTGTTTTTTCTCTTTCAATATCTTAAATATATCACATCACTTCCTTCTTGACTCCATGGTTTCTGCTGAGACATCCGCACTAGTCTTATCAAGCTTCCTTTGTATGTGATGGATTGCTTTTCTCTTGCTATTTTCAGGATTCTCTCTTTGTCTTTGACATTTGATAATCTGATTATTAACTGTCTTGGCGTAGGCCTATTCAGATCTCTTCTGTTTGGAGTACGCTGCACTTCTTGAATCTGTAATTTTATGTCTTTCATTAGAGATGGGAAATTTTCATTGATTATTTCCTCTATTATTGCTTCTGCCCCTTTTCCCTTCTCTTCTCCTTCTGGGACACCAATGATATGTACATTCTTGTGTTTTGTTTCATCCTTAAGTTCCCGGAGACGTTGCTCATATTTTTTCATTCTTTTCTCCATCTGCTCCTTTGCGTGTAGACTTTCAGGTGTTTTGTTCTCCAGTTCCTGAGTGTTTTCTTCTGCATCTTGAGATCTGCTGTTGTATGTTTCCATTGTGTCTTTCATCTCGTGTTGTGCCTTTCATTTCCATAGAGTCTGCAAGTTGTTTTTTTGAACTTTCGATTTCTGCCTTCTGTATACCCAGTGTTTTCTTTACAGCCTGTATCTCTTTTGCCAAATCTTCTCTAAACTTTTTAAGTTGATCTAGCATTAGTTGTTTAAATTCCTGTACCTCAGTTGAAGTGTATGTCTGTCCCTTTGACTGGGCCATAACTTCATTTTTCTTAGTGTAGGTTGTAGTTTTCTGTTGTCTAGGCATCTGACCTCCTAGGCCACCCCAATCAGGTTTTCCCAGATGAGAACAGCCTCAGGTCACAGAAGGAGGAAATATTCAGTATGCAGTTTCCCTGATGGTTTTTCTTAGAGGATTGACACACCTGTGCTTTTCTGCCTGGCAGGTGCACCTGTCAGCCTGTTACCGGCTGGTATAAGAGGGTGTGGCCCGTGGCTCTCCTCCCCCAGGCTTTGAGGTCTGGTTCTGGTAAGGCAGGCAATAGAGCTGGGCCCCTCCCTTTCCTCTTGGGAAGCTATGCCCCCTCCAGAGAGGTCATCTGCATATCAATAAGTTCTTTGTTTCTCTGACTCTGCTGGTCAAAGTGCTTTGATTTTAAAATGGCTGAGGCTTTCTTTACTGCAAAATGCTGGCTGAGGCTTTCTCCACAGAGAGAGAAAGGGACAGAAAGCTCCCAGATTCACCTGTCAGCTAGAGATAGCGCCCAATCCTCTGGGCTCCCTGTCCTGAGACAGATATGTCCCCCGACTCTCCCAAGGTCAGTTGTCACCAAAAGCCTCTGTCTGCTTGTTGGGGATCTGCTGTCTGTACTGAGCAGTTAACATTAAAACCCCAGTTGGAGATGGGCTGAGGTCCACTACCTTGTTTGGAGAGTGCTGCTCTCTAGCACCGTGAGGCTTCTGTGAGGGAGGGGCTCTTGGCTCTTGGCTCTTGGCATGGGTCTGCAGTTCTTACTTACAGATTTTATGCTGCAATCTTGGGCATTCCTCCCAATTCAGTTTGGTGGATGATAAGTGGACAGTCACGTTTGTCTCCCCACAGTTATTCCAGGTTATTTACTAGTTTTTTGGTCATTTATGACTTGTTCCAGGGGGGACTAACAGTCTTCCACTCCTCTCTATGCCGCCATCTTAGCTCCTCCTCAACCCACTTATATTTAATGTAATTATGGATATAGTAGTTTTAAGTCCATCTTTCTCTTTTCTCTAGTCATCCCCTTTGTCATTGTTCTTTTGTCTCTGCTTCTTTTGGATTAAGGATATTTTAGTAATTATTTTATCTCCTCTACTGGCTTTTTGCCTGTACTTTTTTTTTTTTCTTCAGTATTTGCTCTAAGGATTACAATATGAGTCCTTATTTATCCCAGTTTACCCTAAATTAATATTATGCCTCTTCACATATAATGTATAATTCCATTAACCTCTTCTCCTGTATTATAAAACTGACAATAATTTTTAATTTAAATAGCCACTTGTGTTTAAAAGAAATTAAGAAGGAAAAAAAAAAAGTCTTCTATACATAGTCACCATTTCTTTATTCTTTCTTATAGACCCAAGCTTCCATCTGATTTCATTTCTCTTCAGCTTGAAGAAGTTCCTTAGCATTTCTTACAGTAGAATTACTCTTAGCAATGAATTTGGGCTCCTGTCTTTAACAAGGATTGAGAATTTGATCAAATCCCAGCCACTATTCCATGGGCTGCCAAAAACCCTTAGCAATTCCCTGGGAATGGACTCTCCCCAGACGCCAAACCCCAAAGGCCCACACTGCTGTCTGCAAGAGAACCCCTGATAATGATGCTTTCTTGTAGCTGCTCTCTACAGTGGCTCAAAGCCCAGCCTTCCTTCCAACTTTGCTCCCTCTCACGTTGACCCCACCTCAGACCTCTGGATTGAAGGAAGAGCAGCTAGAATGTTCTTTGTGCTGAACACTGCCTTGTGAGGCCCTGGGATGGTCATCCTTCAGAGCTCCTTTCTGACCCCGTTCCCGCCAATCTCCATGACTGCAGAGAGCAGAAGCTGGTCTCCTGATGGGTAGAGATGACCTGCTCCTCCTGCTCATCCTACCCATGCTGGGAAGACTGGCCAGTGGCAAGCACACCTCTCTGAGCCTCCCTGGAGATTTGTGTAGATGTTTCAGCCTTTTTGGAGAGAACTTGTCTACTCTGTTCCCAGGAGCCTTTAATGCCAAGGACATTTCCTCACAATCAAGGGTCACATCCACTTCAGTGTCTATTCTCAAGGCCTCAGCTGCAGGTTCCTTGGACTTGCCTGGGTTTTTCGCTTCTTCACAAGCCTTTATGCTGCCTCTCTGTCTTCCTCCTCTTCCTGAGTTCCTTTCCTCAACTCTGCAGTGTGGTCTCCATAGAGGCCAAGCTTGCTATCTGCTGGGGTGCCAGTCTTCTGTTACATGGTGCAATGTTGGCAGCCTGTCACCTCTTAACTGGGTTTCCATGGGCATGTCCTGCAACCCCTAATCTCTTGCAGCTTCAGTTTCTTCATCTGTAACAGAAACAGAAGAGATTAGATGTGTGAAGGCTTTAGTGCAGAGCCTGGCAACTGGTGAGTTACTCACGCTAGGTATTGCAGTCACATCCCTGCTCTCAAACACTTCCCTCAATTCCCTTTCCAGACTCAATACTTTTGCCAAATGGTTTGGCCTCTGCTGCTGAATATTCAGGAATGTGACCTGCATGTACCTGCTACTCCTCGTATTTGCAGAGGGCCACTGGCCTTCACACTTGATCTTCCAGGGAGGGACACTAGGCCTCGGACACCAGCGGGAAGCTTCCAGTTTTCAGGACCTCATGGCTCACAGCTGGTCTCACCGGCTTCCCTGTCCATCAAGTGACCCAGTGGCCAGCTGCAGCCGTTTTGTGGGAGAAGCCAGGACAGGGCTGGAGGTCAGTTCACAGAGATGAGGTGGATGAGGCCCTGCTCCCAAGGAGCTCATAGTTTGGTGGGAGAGAAGACCCAGAAGCCACCACTACAGTGCTTCCAATGCAGGGAAACACTCTGCTTGATCCTCAGGATCCCACGGAATCCCAGAGCTGGACACTTGGATCAGCAGCCAATTGCTCCCTGAAGTTAATTAATATGCTTGGCTAGAATATTGATGGGAGGGAGCAAGATAATGAGGGAGGGTCATTCAGGCACAGAAAACGGCATTTAAGAAGGTCTGAAATGGGCGTGATGCACTCTGGGAACTCCAAGTAATTCCACTTTAGAGTTGAGTGAGGGCTAAAAACCTTCAGCCCACCCACTGTATCCTAGCCGTTGGTCATTTCTCCTTTCCATTCCATCCTCAACACGGTTCTTAAAAAATGACCTTTATGATTTAAAAATCTCTGTTGGCTCTCTATGACCTATAGGACTAAGCCCAAACTCCCTCCTCTGGCTTTCAAGGCCCTTCCCAATCTTGCCCCAACCTACTTCTCCAGGTCAGCTCCGCCTCTCCCCCATACCCTCCCACTCCTGACTCTTTGCTGTAGCAACCCTGACCATTTCCTGTGCTCCAAGCAAGCGATTCCCCTGGCAGGAATGTTCTCCTCTTCTTAGCTGAGCAAATTCCCCTCATATTCCAAGACCCAGTTCAGGGGACATCTCCGCCAGAAGCTTCTCCAGGAAATGGGTCCATTGCTGTACCCTCAGCACCTGGAATCCAGCCTGTTATTTTTCTTTAATCAATCAATCAGTCAATCATATTGCTTACTCTTCCCTGAGTACTCCACATGGACGACTGCCTATGCTCCTGTCCACGCTTTGTTAGAGCTTGTTGAAGGCAGGTGTCATTTCTTATGCTCATCTCTTCTTCCCTTGGTGTCTCTTTTCGGGGTGCCCACCACGTGTTTGTTGAGTGAATGAATGAACGGGAATGCCACTTTATTTGCATATATTTTGTGTGCCCGCCAGGTCCCACCTGGTGTCATCGACTACTTCCCAGCGGGATGTCCACCGCGGCCCGTCTGCTGACTTGAGCGCAGACGCCCGGGGCACCGCCCTCACCGCCCCGGGGCGGCTCCGCCCAAAGCCGGGATTGGAGGACGGAGGTAACGCCCACCTCGCCAGTGCCTCCTCGGATTGGCGCGGCCGCTGCCGGGAGGTGGGGACAGGGCGGGGCCGCCGCTGAGGCCATCCGGGCCAGAAAAGCCCGGCGGAGTGGCTGGCGTGGGACGCGCGGCGCAGCCTGGCGGAGGTGAGTGCGCGGGACGCCTGGGACGCGCGGGAGCGGAGACGCCGAGGACCGTCGCGTGCGCGCTGGGCCCTGCCCGTGTCCGCTTCCCTGGGCTGCGCTCGGCTGGTGCTGTGCCCTCGCAGTGCCGGAGCCCGGGGCTGGCCCGCCCGGGGGACCCAGCGAGCCTAGGAGGTCGTCAGTCCCGTGTCTTGTCTTCCAGACCCGGAGAACTGAGGCACCCGACGACGAGGAACCGCCCAGTATGGCATCGGAGGTGAGTGGGACCTCGGGGACCCTGTCCTCCGAGCCGCCAAACGCGCGGGGGAGGGGCGCCCTTGGGGCCGGCCGAGGGCGTGACCTGCGCTCGGGATCTCCCGGTGCCAGACCTGCCGCCCGCCGCCCTCCTGGTAATTACTCTCGCTGGCCCCAGGCGGCAGGCATCTCCGAGCGCACCTGCCAGAGCCGGGGAGAGACTTCTATTAGGGCTCACCGGAGTCTCCATCGTCGTCTCCCCATTCCTCCCACTCCACTCCCACCCCCACCCCACCTTCGGCGCTCCCAGGCAGTCTGTGAGACAAACCCACCAACCCACAGTGCTGGGGGGAGGATGACCCCTTCCCCGGGACCGAGCTCCTTGCCTGCCCGCCCAGGACAGGGCCCGCCCATCCAAGTCACTTGTCGGTTCCCGCTCTGCACCGGGCCCCTTGGTCCACAGCCATTGTCCCTGTGGATTCGATAAAGCTCAGCCCTAAAACTGTTCTGTAGTCTGTGGCCAGGCAACCCCAGTGCCTGGTCACTTTCTGTCTCACTAGCCTCTTATCTTTAGGGTCAGGGACTCCCAGGTCCCTTTCTGAGCACCGGGTGGCAGGAGTCCCAGGCTTCCTGCTGGGGCCTCAGCTGTATTATCTGGCAAATGGGATAATAGCTGCCTCCCTCCCTCCGTCAGGTACTGGTAGGGTCACAGCATCATTGCTTTGAACCCTTCAGGTAAAAGGGGCCATTTGCCTGATGCTGATGGAGGAAGCCCAGGGCCTGGGAAGCAGGAGGTCTCAGTTCCAGTCCCTCCTGGCCTTTACTGGCTGGCACATTGCTTCTTCTCTCTGGGCCTCAGTTTGTCCAGCTGAATAAATGGGATCAGAATGCCTCCCTGCATCCTCTGGGCCATGGTGGCTTGGCAGGGGGCAGGGCTTGGACTTTGGAGCCAAACAGACTTGGTTTTCAAACCAAAGCTTCTCGATCTCTCTTGTAAAATAGGGATAACAGTGCTCACCTCCCGGGAGGGTGTAGGGCTGAGAAACAGCCTAGCACAGGGCCAAGCCACTGCAGGGCTCAATAAATGCCAGCCAATGATGGTAACACAACCAATGCTGGTATTGCCCTTGTGTGATCTAAATTGGCTGTTGCTTCTTTATCCGAGCCCAACTCAGTGCTCCTGCCCCTTGCCTCAAAGGGGTCATTATAGCCAGATAGGTCCTGACTTGGAGCTGTGCCCTCTCTCACCACAACTGGGCCACCTCTGTTCCCTCAGTGGCCCAGGTGGAGGCACCTGGCTCTGACTTCCTCCTGGGGTCCTTAAGCCTGCCAGAGGGTTTGGCTTGGTCCTGGAGCAGAGTGGGCTGCCTTCACGAGACCAGAGCTCCAGGCAACTCTGCTGGCCCTAGGCCAGCCTGTGGGTTGGCACTAATTGGTTTGGCCGCGGCCCCGCCTGTTAAATAGTTATTACTAACAACCCAGGTAGGGAGGCCCAGGGCAGCAGCTGGGGAGGCAGTGCCAGGTCCCAAGCCCAGGGGCAGGCTGGCTCCTGATCCAGTGGTAGGACCAGCACCCCATCTGGGGCTTGGGTGGGGAGCCAGGTTTGGCCCAGCAGCAGAGGGGAAAGGGGCAGACCCAGCTCGAAGGGCCGAGGGGAGCGGGGGTGGGGGGCTGCTTCTTTAGAGCAGAGTCTTCTGGCAGCCAGGGCTGTCCAGGCAGGGCCAGAGCAGGGCTGAGGCCCCCGAGGTTGCACCCAGAACCAGGAGTGAAGTGAAGGCACACCCTGGCCTGGGGGGCCCTCAGTCCCTCCTTAGTAATAACCAGCATTTCCCGGGTCCTTACTGGGTGCCAGGCCTTTTGCTATGCACTTTACAAATATTATCTAATGGAGTGCCCATGACAGCCCTATCAGATGCCTCTATAGTATTCTACCTGTTCTATAGAGAGGAAACTTGAGGTTAGAGATGTTATGTCACATGCCCAAGGTCAGGTAGCTAACAGAGGTCCAGAGCATTGCAGGGGGACAGAGGAGGACATATGTCCCCCACGGCCAGAGTACATCCACACCACAGAAAAGATGCCAGTGAAGTAACACACCTACCTCAACCCCAGCACACTCTCCTCCCAGCCCTTGGTGCTCAGGGTTCCTGGACTGCTCCCCAGGTGTTTTGTCACCCCCTCATCTGCCCCCTGTCCTGGCCTATGCCCTCTTTCAAAACATAGGTGCCTCTGTCCCATCCCTCTGCCCTTGGTGCCTGGGGGGCGGGGGAAGGCAGAAGGTCAGCTGGTGACCTTCCAGAAGGCCAGTGTAACAAGGGCTTGTCGGGGTTCTCTCCAGAGCCAAAGGAGTCATGGGGGTTGGCTTCTTAGTGGGTGAGAGAGTACTGGAGAACACCAGCCTGCTGGGGAAGTGCCTTTTCACTCCCCTTGAGGCCTTGAAGCCAAAGTCCAGGACAGCAAAGCAGAACAGAGAGGCCCTGGTGGGATGTGGGGTTGAGAGCATGGACTTCCACTTCAGAATTCTGGGCTCCAGCCCTGGCCCTACCCCTGCAGTGAGGATGAGCTACACAGCTGCTCTGCGCCTCGGTTCCCTCCCCTGCAGGACAGCAGTGATCCCAGCCTCGGAGAGCTGCTGTCAGGGCACACCAAGCAGTGAGGATGGTGCCTGGCCTGCAGTGAGGAGGCAGCCATGATAGCCATTATGATGATGATTATCACTGGTACATCAGAGCTGGATTAAAACTCTGAGTTCCAGAGCAACTTCCCTCCTTGAGCAGTCACAGGGAAAGTCGTGGAAGCTCTGCTGGGGTCCCAGCGGTGCCTTGGACCCTGCCACCACCTCCTTGGGGGAGTGCCAGGTGCTGGGAAAGAACCCTAACCCCAGCCCAGCTGCCTCCCCGCACTCTCTCTTGGGTGTTGCTGGGCAAGTTCCCGACCTGCTCTGAGCCTCAGTTTCCTCTTCTGTCCAGTGGGAAAAATCCTGCCCACTGGCCCCTGCCACCATTAGACATGAGAACTTTCCTGAGGGCCCTTTGTGAAAGGCACCATTCTTGAGTCTGGGGAGAATAATTGCTCCTGCTCTCCTGGCCAGAGTGGGAAGCTGTGGGGTGGCCGGTTTGTGGGCTCGGTGGACCCCATCATGGAGAAGTTCAACTCATCCATCGCGTACGACCGACACCTGTGGGAGGTGGACGTGCAGGGCAGCAAGGCCTACAGCAGGGGCCTGGAGAAGGCGGGGCTCCTCACCAAGGCAGAGACAGACCAGATACTCCGCGGCCTGGACAAGGTATTCCCCACCCCCCACGCCCCATCCTTGACCCTCATGTGACCATCACATCCCCGAGCCCAGATGACAGTGTGAGCCCCAAACCTGGCATTTCCCCTGTTGTAATTACATGCCTGGGCACGTGAGCTGGGCGTATGCCCAGGGAGGCTCTGTTTAACCAAATGCCACGGTCACTGTCTCTCTTCACCCTTTAATGGCCCCCATGGCCTGGTTCCTCAGCAAAGAGGTGCTGGCCCTGAGATGCTCCCTTGAGGGTAGGGGCTGTGCCATCCCCTCCCACAGGTCCCTCCTAGGACTCAGCTTCTGTGCAGATCAGTGATCAGGGTGAGGGAGGGACCAGGCCACACAGTGCCTGCCTGTCTGACCCCTGCTGCCATCTGCTGCAGGTGGCCGAGGAATGGGCCCAGGGCACCTTCAAACTAAATCCCAATGATGAGGACATCCACACAGCCAATGAGCGGCGGCTGAAGGTATGTCACCTCCCTGGTAAGGGAGGTATGCCCCTGTCTCTCCAGCCTCCCCTCTCTGCCTTGTCCTGGGCCACTCTGAGTCTAAGCCCCACCATTCTGGTCCCTTTCATCATTGGTGGAGTGCAGGTGGGACCCCAGGCTGGAGGCCTGGTAAGGAACCCCACCCTGCCTGGGCTGACCCCACTGGGGTGTGAGCAGACAGACCCTGATCCCATGCCTCTCTCCATCCCCAGGAGCTTATCGGTGAGACTGCAGGGAAGCTGCACACAGGACGAAGTCGAAACGACCAGGTGCCTCCCACCCCCCTTCCCCGAGCCTCCCCAACCTCGAGAGCCCAGGCAGTGGGGTTAGGGCTAGGCAGGGGTCCTGCCTCCCTGTGAACTGCCCCCTCTGCCCTGCAGGTGGTCACAGATCTCAGGCTGTGGATGCGGCAGACCTGCTCGACACTCTCTGCTCTCCTTCGGCAGCTCATCAAAACCATGGTGGATCGGGCAGAGGCGTGAGTCCCTCAGGCACACCCAGGAGGCAGAGAGGGACGTGAGGGCAGCTAGGGTCTCCTCTCCTCTGAGGCAGGCAGCCTGAACCCCAGGCCTAGGTGGCCGGGGTGGATGGCATGGGGGAGCCAGGCTCAGAGGTACAGGGGGTCCCAGAACTCCTGGACTGAGAGATAGAGCAGCCGGAAGTGGATCATTCCTTGCAGCCTCCCCTAACCCCATGCCAGCCTAGCCTGGTGGGCAGGGAAAGCTCACCCTTAGAGCCCTTTGAGGATGTGCTCAGGAGGCTGAGGCCCTGGGCAAATGCCCAGAGGCCCAAGGAAAGGGGGCAGCCAAAGACTCACTCGTCAGCCTCCCTGTGTCCCCCACCCCATCTTATACCCCACACCCCACACCCAGCATGACTGGCAAAGACCAGAGCCAGAGGCTGCCCATCTGCCTTGTCCCAAGCTTTGGCTTCCCTGATGACCTGGCTTCCCCTCCTCTTCCTCAGCTCCCTCTGACCCCTGTTCACAGTCCTCAGCCACCTGGGGGAAAACAAAGGGGGAGCTAATGAGTATGAGGTTTCTTTTTAGGGTGATGAAAATGTTCTAAAATTGATTGTGGTGATAGGTTGTACACTAAAGTGAATTGTATGCTTTAAATGGGTAAATTGTATGGTATGCAAATTATATATTAAAAAAAAAAAAATCACCACAACAGCTTTGCCTGTGCCCCCACCTGCCTTTTCGGGTACGCCAGCCTACTTTTGAAGTGCCCCTAGCTATTTCTGGGTCCCCAGGGGCATCTCACGCACTCACAGGCTCAGCCTGCCCACTACCAGGTGACAGTGAGATCCACCCTGCAGTCCTCCCCTGCTCCAACCCTCGCAGCCATGTCTGCTGTCAACTTGCGGAGGCCCAGGCTCAGGGTAGAATCCACACTCAGGCCTGGCCAAAGCCTCAACCCTTGAAGGCCCCAGGGCCTTGGCCTGGCCTTGGATCACTTTGCTTCACCTGCCGTCTCTTCCCTTATGATGCGCTTGTCCCCATGCCTGGTCCCTAATGCAGGCAGATCCTTGGTGGGCCTGCCTTGACACTCCCTGGCGTGGCCTGGTCTATAGGGTCCCGAGGCAGGACCCCCTCCCTGCCCCAAGCCTCCACCCAAGCCCTTGCCTCTCCCCAGCCCCTCAGGCCCCTGCCCCTCCTCTTCCCCCACAGGGAGCGTGACATCCTCTTCCCTGGGTACACGCACCTGCAGAGGGCTCAGCCCATCCGCTGGAGCCACTGGATCCTGAGGTAAGAGGTCCCTGAGAGAAGCCCTGACAGAGGGGAGGGCTGCAAGCCGCTGTGACCCCCCTGCCTTCCCACAGCCACGCGGTGGCCCTGACTCGAGACTCTGAGAGGCTGCTGGAGGTGCAGAAGCGGATCAATGTCCTGCCCCTGGGGAGGTGAGCAAGGCCCTCAGAGGGTCTGGGGTGGGGGTTGTCACTGCAGTCAGGCAGCCTTGGGGATTAACAGGAAAGGTGGCTGGAAGGAGGAGGAGTAAGGAATGACAGAGGCAGACAGAAACCCAGGTAACCTGCAACCACTTCCTTGTCCAGGGTTCTTCCTGCGTGGGCTGCGGGGAAGACCCTGCATGGCCCCTCAGCTCTCAGTTGGGGAGATGTGAGTGGGCAGCCAAGCTAGCGGGCATGTCAGAGCAGGGCCCCTGGCAAGCCCAGCTGGCTGCCGCAGCCTGAGGCGACCAGGCCAGGGAGGGGGCTGAGCTCCAGGCCGCAGCTCCAGCCTTGGTTCTGTGTGGTTGGTGTGGGCATGGTCTGTGCTGGGCCTGCCTGCAGGGAGCCCTGGTCCCTCTGCTCCTCTGTCCCTGCAGCGGGGCCATTGCGGGCAATCCTCTGGGTGTGGACCGGGAGCTCCTCCGAGCAGGTGAGGCACCTGCCCTTCCTCCCTGGGGAGAGTCACCTTCAGCACCCCAGGGGCCCACAGACACACACTTGAAGGGGGCAGGGGCCTGACGCTCCTCTAGTTGAAACCTTTGTTTATTACCCATGAGTTCTTAGGCCTAAAGAGGCGAGGGGTGCCCTGTGGTAGGGGTGCTTGGCACTGGGGACAGTCAGGCTCCTGCCTCCCTCTGGAATCCACCCTGAGAGGGGGTCCAGGGGGAGGTGGCTGGACCACCTGGGTGGGAGCAGAGGTCCTGGCCCTCCAACCCAAGCCCCGCTGCCATCTCTTTTTCCCCCACCCCCCCAGAACTGAACTTTGGGGCCATCACTCTCAATAGCATGGATGCTACCAGTGAGCGAGACTTTGTGGGTGAGTCGTGGGGGTGGGCCCACTTGTCCTCCAGGGCCAGTCCCCTGCCCTATACCCCAACCCTGTCCCCCAGGCCCTGCTTCTCTCTAGCCTCTTCCAACACCCCCGTATGGTCCACCTGGATCATCTACAGACTGGATCTGGTGACTGAGAACCTGCTCTCCCCTCCCTTTACCCCAAGCTGAGTTCCTATTCTGGGCTTCACTGTGCATGACCCACCTCAGCAGGATGGCCGAGGACCTCATCCTCTATGGCACCAAGGAATTCAACTTTGTGCAGCTCTCGGATGCCTACAGGTAAGGCGGGAGCAGCCACCTGCGAGCCCCCTCTGCATCCAGGAGCACGGCCTCCTTCTTCCCTGCCCCACCCCCGTTGGCCAGGCCTGGACAGAGTATGGCTGGACCTGCCACACCTCGGCCAGCAGATCAGCCACGGGGTGTGGTGAGCCCCTTCAGTCCTAGCCTCTCTGTCCTCAGCACTGGAAGTAGCCTGATGCCCCAGAAGAAAAACCCAGACAGCCTGGAGCTGATCCGGAGCAAGGCGGGGCGAGTGTTTGGGCGGGTGAGCAGGCAGGGAGTGGGGGCAAGGCCTCCGGGCTGACCCGGCGGGTCCTGGGGGCACTTCCAGGATGGGCTCCAGGGTTCAGCCCCTGTGCCTGCCTCTTCCCTCAGTGTGCTGGGCTTCTGATGACCCTCAAGGGACTTCCCAGCACCTACAACAAGGACTTACAGGTGCGTGGCTGGAGGTGGGAGGGATGGACGCCCCGGTGTAGGCACCATGTACTCAGGGACACCCAAGCAGGGGCCCCACAGAGTGGCCACCTCCCGTCCTGGGTACCTAGCCAATGCATGCTCCTGTCCTGGGTACCCAGCCAATCTCCTCTCACTCCATGTGGGGTGCACGGGGTGCTGAGGGTTCCCAGTGGGGCTGTGAGGCCCTCACCTGCTGCCATGGGCCTCCCAGGAGGACAAGGAAGCCGTGTTTGAAGTGTCGGACACTATGAGTGCTGTTCTGCAGGTGGCCACTGGCGTCATCTCTACATTGCAGGCAAGCCCCTGTCCTCCTCCCCTCAGGCCCCTAAGCTCTGGGGTAGCATGCAAGGGGTGTGGGTGGGCCCAGGAACCTAGCGGTGGGGTGGGTTCATGCTTGTTCCTGCCCCTGGGGACAGCAAAGGGATTAAACTGCTGCTGCCACAGTAGGATGGATGTGGATTAGACACAAAGGGGCTCAGGTGCCATCAATTGGCCAGATCAGATTTTTAAAAATCATTTATTATGGAAAATTTCAAGTATATACAACAGTTGAGAAAATACGTAATGATCTATGTATCATGACCCGGCTCCAACAGTCATCACCTCATGGCCATTCTTGTTTCAGCTATATCTTTACCCTAACCCCCACCCCCAATATTTCGAAGCAAACTGCCAACATCGTATCATTTCATTCCTAAATACTTCAGGATTTTTCTCTAAAGCAGTGGCTCTCAAAGTGTGGTCCCTGGACCAGCTACGTCAGCATCACCTAGGAACTTGATAGAAACACTGTTCTCAGCTCCATTGTGGGCTAACTGAATCAGAAACTCTGGGGGTGGGGCCCCACAATTTGTTTTTTTAAGAAACCCTCAAGTTGATTCTGATGCATGCTAAAGTTTGCAATCACTGCTCTAAAGATAAGGACTCTAAAACACTAATGCTATACCAGTGGTACATCTAAAAATTATCAATAATTTTGAAAAGACGGTTCTAGCAGAGAACGGGGCAGAGCAGAATGGGCAAAAACAGATCTGCCTGAGGCAGGGGACGTCCTGGCCGAGGAGGGCCAGCCCTGGGCTGGGGACTGGCAGCCTCAGTCCCCGGGGTCCCAGGGCTCACAACTCGACCTGTGCCCACCAGATTGACCGTGAGAACATGGCAGGGGCACTCAGCGCTGACATGCTGGCCACGGACCTGGCCTACTACTTGGTCCGCAAAGGGGTGAGTATGGGGATGGCTGGCGTGGAGGGGTAAGGGGCACTTATGACCCCTAGGCCAGGGATAGGGGGTTTCGGTAGGGGGCGCAGGTACCCTGGGCAGGAGAGGGAGTGGAGGAAGCCATTGTCAGCACCCCTGGTGCCCCCAGATGCCGTTCCGCCAGGCCCATGAGGCCTCTGGGAAGGCTGTGTTCATGGCCGAGACCAAGGGAGTTGGCCTCAACCAGCTGTCACTGCAGGAGCTACAGACCATCAGGTGTGTCCCAGTCCCTTCCTTCTGCTGCCTCCCAGGGGGCGGCCCTGGGTGCATGGGAGGTGGGCGGTGGCTTGGGCCCAGCTCCTCCTTTCCTCGCAGCCCCCTGTTCTCAGCTGACGTGAGCCACGTGTGGGACTATGGGCACAGTGTGGAGCAGTACACTGCCCTTGGGGGCACAGCACGCTCCAGTGTCGACTGGCAGATTGCCCAGATACGGGCACAGCTGCAGGCACAGCAGGCCTAAGCCCCACCCTGCCCTGAAATAAAGCAGTCCAAGAAGCAGCTGCTGTGTGTTTCCTGCCCCAGCTCATATCCCTTGATGGTGGGCTTTCAGAGATCTGGTGAGCGGGCAGTGGGGGGGCATCAAGGAAGTAGGGAATCTGGGCAAGGATGGTGAGAGCCCTGAACAGGAAGTGAGAAGAGGGGATTGCGTCCCATCAAAGCCTCTGCC
Source organism: Choloepus didactylus (assembly GCF_015220235.1). Taxonomy (NCBI): domain Eukaryota; kingdom Metazoa; phylum Chordata; class Mammalia; order Pilosa; family Megalonychidae; genus Choloepus; species Choloepus didactylus. The sequence continues at coordinate 10,531,367 of NC_051327.1, read as the reverse complement.
CTGACCCGGCCCACCCTCCTTCACTGCAGGGTACCAGTGACCTCCTGCCTTGGGTCTCCTTGGTGGTCTGGTGTCTTGGGGACCCTGGTGGGACTAGATGGGCACGGTCAGCCCAGTAGGCCACTGTCCATCCCTCTCCCTGCCCAGCGTCCCCTGGGTTCCCCTGCTCACGTTCTCCCTCGCTTGATGCCCCTCACTCCCTTGACCACTCAGGAACCATTACAGGGTGTCCTGGGCTGAGGCCTGTGCCACGGGGCACCTGTCCCTAGTAAGGGAATCGATGCTGTGAGCTTCATGCAAAGGTGAAGAAGACGCCTCCTCCACCCTCAAAGGTGACCTCCAGATTGATTACCACGAGCCCACGAGTGCCCCACTGACCATGAGACCCGGTGCCTGGGGGTGCGGGGTGCTGTGCGTGCTGTGGTTAAGGGTGGAGTGGAAACATTGAGTGAGGAGCCCAGGGGAGCATGTGGAGCACGTGGTGGCCAAAGGAAGGGGAACTGAGAGTTTGGGGATCTTAGGCTCCTGACGTTGCGTGCACAGACACACGCATACACACGTTTTCCTAGGGAGAGGGTCTGAGATGTCATCTGATTCCCTCTGGGGGGTGGTGAGGGAGGCTGGCCCAGGGCCCTCAGCCCGAGGCTGAACGGGGGTGGGAGGAGGCAGGCCCTGCACTGGCACTCACACCCTCCCAGTAAGGAGGTGAGACAGACACGGGGGTAACCAGATCTACCTGGCAGTGAACAGGAAGCAGCCCCAAGTGTTGAAGCTGTGCCCACTGCTAAGGGAGGGCAGGAGAGTCTGCGAGAACTTGGTCGAACAAGCTGCTTGTGAACATCCACTCCCCAGAAGTATGACGCTAAGTCAAAAGCTGTCCCTTCCGAGAGAGCAGAGGGTAACATTGGAGAACTTCCAGGGAGACACTGGGGCGTAAAGGACACAGGCCAGGCTTCACCGTGGGCAAGTGACTGACCTCCCTGCCTCACCAGTCAGCGGGAGACAAGAATACCCCCTGGTGGGGAGTGAGTGATAAAGCCTGCAAAGGGCCCAAGGCCAGGCCTGGCACACGGTGAGTGATCAAGAAGAGTAAGCCCCCAGGGCCAGCAGGGGTACAGGTAACCTCTTCCCTGCAAATCTCACCAAAATAGTAAGATCTGAAATTCACACTTCATTGATAACAAAGATAAGCTAAACTCAAAGAAGAATGAATAGCCCCTCCCAGGCAATTCTGGGAGCAAAGAAACGACTCTAAACTAAAGAAGCAAACCTCCAGCAGTGGGGACACACACTAAATTCCACAAAGGGCCAAAGCCATGGGTCACAATTAGAATCTTCAAGAACAGTGGTTCTCAAAGTGTGGTTCCGACCTTCAGTATAATCACCTGGGAACTTGTTAGAAATGCATGTTCTCAAGCCTTACCCCAGACTTACTGAATCAGAGACTCTGGGTGGGATCCAGCAATCTGTCTTCACAAGCCCTCCAAGTGATTCTGATGGGTGACTGGTTTCTAGAACCTTGTAACAGGCAAATTGCTACAGACTAGCAACATCAGCCTCACTGGGGCCCACTCCAGACCTACCAATTCAGAATCTGCATTTTAACAAATTTCCCATGTGCTTCCTGGGCACATTAAAGTCTGAAAATGCTGATTCAGAGAATGCTTAAAATACGGTGGTGGGACAGGCACAAGAAAATAGCTATAGACAATCCAATTTAAAAAAGAGAGAAAATGGAAGTAAAAAAAAGAGTCACCAGTCCCAAGAAATGTTAATATCCAACCCAGCAAACTCTTAGGTTTCAAGCCTTGGGAATAACTGTCTGTGGCTCTCAGCTCTGCCCTCTGCCCTTGGGGCCATCATTGCTTTTTCTTGAAGGGTAGCATGTATTTGCAGCTGAGCAGTTTATCAACCTGTTTCCTGCCTGGAGAATTCTGAGGGCCTTTTATTTCTTCCTCTTTCTGTTCCCTTCAGTCCAAGCTGACAGTGTTTTTGCTGACTTAACATTTTAAAACCTTGTGTGTCGCCCGTGGATGTCAGAGTTATTCTCTGGATAATTCCATCTCTATTCCTGACTTCTCCTGATACTCTTCAAAGAGCCCTCTTTATGAGGAAATACTCTGACCTTTTGATCCTTTTAAGGCACTAGCAAAAAGTTATGTAGCCACACCCTTGGCTTTCTTTCCAGAGTATGCCTTCCTGAAAGCAAATTTCCTAATTAAACATCTTTTGCAATCTGGATAGGCCAAGAATTTCCCAAACCATCAATTCTTGGTTCCTTTTGGCTTAGCAGCTTTTTCCTTGTTCATCTCTTTCCTCTCACATTTTACTATAAGCAGCAAGAAGTAACAAGGCTGCACCAACACTTTGCTTGGACATTACCTCAGCTAAATATCCAAGATCACTGCTTACGTGTTCTGCTTTCTACATAATTGTAGGGCACAATTCAGCTAAGCTTTTTGCCCCTATATATCAAGGATCACCTTCCATCCAGTTTCCAGTAATATCTACCTCATTTCCTTCTGTACGCTCATCAATAGTACCTTTAATGCCCGTATTTCTACCAGTAGTCTTAATGACAATCTAGGTATTTCTTAAGACAATATAGGTTTTTTCCTACCATGCTCCTCACTTCCTTCTGAGCCTTCACCAGTAAAGTCTTTGGCATCCATATTTCTACTAACAGCCTATTCAAGGAAATCTAGGCTTTTCCTACCATGCCCCTCAAAATTCTTTCAGCCTCTGCCAATTTCCTAATTTCAAAACCACTTCCACATTTTTTGGTATTTGTTACAGTAGCATCCCCCTTCCAGGCACCAAATCTGTATTAGATTCCTAATTGCGGCTTGTGCTGGTTTGGATGTATTATGTCCCCCAAAACACCATGTTCTTTAATGCAATCTTGTGGGGCCAAATGTATTAGTGTTGATTATGTTGGAATCTTTGGATTAGGTTGTTTCCATGAAGATGTGACTCACCCAGTTGTGGGTAATATCTTTGATTAGATTATTTCCATGGAGATGTGGCTACGCCTATTCAACGTGGGTCTTGATTGGTTTACTGGAGCCCTATAAGAGCTCAAACAGAAGGAGCTCAGTGCTGCATCTGAGAGAGACATTTTGGAGATGGCCATTGAAAGCAGACTTTTGCTGACACCTTGGAGATGCTAGCCCAGAATTTGCTCCAGAGAAGCTAAGAGAGACAAGCCTAGAGACATTTTGGAGAAAGCCATTTTGAAACCAGTACCCCAGAGCAGACGCCAGCCTCATGCCATCCCAGCTAACAGAGGTTTTCTGGATGCCAACAGCCTTTCTTCCGTGAAGGTGTCCTATTGTTGATGCCTTAGTTTGGACGCTTTTATGCCCTTAGAACTGTGACTCTGTAACCAAATAAACCCCCTTTATAAAAGCTAATCCATTTCTGGTGTTTTGCATAATGGCAGCATTAGCAAACCGAACACAGCTGTAACAAGTTACCACAAATTTTGTGTCTTAAAACAACTAAACGTATTCTCTTATAGTTCTGGAAATCAGATGTCTGAAATAGGTTTCACTGAATTTTATGGAAGTTCTAGGAAAGAGTCCATTTCCTTGTCTTTTCCAGTTTCTAGAGACTGCCTGCTTTCCTTGGTACATGGTCTCTTCCTTCATTTTCAAGGTTAGCAGATATTTTAGTTTGCTAAAGCTGCTGAAATGCAGCTACCATAAAATGGATTGGCTTATACAATGGGAATTTATAACTTACAGGCTTACAGTTCTGAGGCCATAAAGATACACAAATCAAGGCATCAGCAGGTTACGCTTTCTCCTGGAAGACTGGCTACTGGCTACCTTGGACTCCTCTGTCACATGGCAAGGCACATGGCATGTCTGTTGGTCTCTCCCTTCTCTCCTGGGTTTCTTTGCTTTCAGCTTCTGGCTGCTCCGTATCTTTCTTTCTCAGCTTCTGTGTCTTTCTCTGTCTGTTTCCCTTTATTTTATTCTCTTCTAAAGGACTCCAGTAGGAGGATTAAGACCCATGTGGGGCACACCTCAACTGAAATTACACCATTAAAAGGTCCTACCCACAATAGATCTAAACCCACAGGAATGGTTTAGCTTTAAGAATCAGATATTTTCTGGGGTACATACAGCTTCAAACCATCACAGCAGAGTAGCATCTTCAGACTTCTCTCTGACTCTGATCCTTTGCTTCTGTCAGATTCTGATCCTCCTGCCTCCCTCTTATAAGGACACTTGTGATTAAATTGTTTCATCTGGATAAACCAGGATAACTTCCCAATTTGAAGATCCTTAATTAAATCTCATCTGCAAAGCCCCTTTTACCACATAAGGTAACACTGACAAATTCTGGGGATTAGGATGTGGACATCTTCGAGAAAGTCATTATTCAGCCTATCAAACCTCTGTACCTTATGGTCGGGCTCCCGCTGGAGACTCCCTGGACTCTAGGTCTTTACCAGTTCAAATTCTAGAGAGGTTCTGATGCCCCAGCTCCCCTTTCATGCCAGATCATTTCACAGGTCACTGGTAGGCCGTCCTCAGGCAACCACTTATAGTCTAGTTAGTGGGCTGCCCTGCTCAGTGGACCACCTAATACCCTTTCCTTGTGCAGGGATTCTTTTTTTTTTTTTTTTTTTAATATTCATTTTATTGAGATATATTCACATACCACGCAGTAATACAAAACAAATCGTACATTCGATTGTTCACAGTACCATTACATAGTTGTACATTCATCACCTAAATCAATCCCTGACACCTTCATTAGCACACACACAAGAATAACAAGAATAATAATTAAAGTGAAAAAGAGCAATTGAAGTAAAAAAGAACACTGGGTACCTTTGTCTGTTTGTTTGTTTGTTTCCTTCCCCTATTTTTCTACTCATCCATCCCTAAACTAGACAAAGGGGAGTGTGGTCCTTATGGTTTTCCCAATCCCATTGTCACCCCTCATAAGCTACATTTTTATAAAATTGTCTTCGAGATTCATGGGTTCTGGGTTGTAGTTTGATAGTTTCAGGTACCTACCACCAGCTACCCCAATTCTTTAGAACCTAAAAAGGGTTGTCTAAAGTGTGCGTAAGAGTGCCCACCAGAGTGACCTCTTGACTCCTTTTGGAATCTCTCTGCTACTGAAGCTTATTTCATTTCTTTTCACATCCCCCTTTTGGTCAAGAAGATGTTCTCCGTCCCACGATGCCAGGTCTACATTCCTCCCCGGGAGTCATATTCCATGTTGCCAGGGAGATTCACTCCCCTGGGTGTCTGATCCCACGTAGTGGGGAGGGCAGTGATTTCACCTTTCAAGTTGGCTTAGCTAGAGAGACAGGGCCACATCTGCGCAGGGATTCTTATGTGGAAGTCAAGCTAAAAGAGGAAGTTGGGCATTGCTGGCATATTAGCTGGTTTACAATAAATAACAGAATACACAAGTAATAGTAACAAGCAACGATAAGAGTTAATTATCTCATAATCAAAAACAGCTGATAATAAAGGGCTACGGTTGCAGGTGCTTTCTGTCTCCCTTCTGCCGTCCTCAACATGTTCCTTTCCATTCTGAAGCTTGTAGCCCCAAGGCCACAAAATGGCTGCTTTAGATCCAAATACCTTGTCACACACAACTGCCTTCAAGGACAAAAGAAGGGGTTGGCAAGGCAAGCTCAAGCTCAAGCTCAATCTCTCTCTCTCTCTCTCTCTTTCTCTCTCTCTCTCTCTCTCTGAGAAAGCAGAATCTTTGCCAGAAGCTCCTCAGCCTCCCTCATGTCTCATTGGTCAGAACTGTATGGCAAGGCCCCTTTAGCCACAAGAGATGCTGAGAAAATAAGTGTCTGGCAAAAGGGAATGAGGTCATCTTATTAGCTCTTGTACGCAACTGAATCATACCCTGGGGCTTAGGGAAGGGCCCACTTTACTGAGCCTCTTGTATATAAACTAGGGAGGAAGGGCTGGGGGCAATGGCTGTTGGTTGAAGAGCCAGCAGTGTCCACAGTGTCCAGAACAGATGATCACTATTGAAGCAGCCAAGATCATACGTGGTATACTCCAAGTCAACAAAACTGGTGTATATTCTACATGGGCACCATGGCACTTGGTTTCATCCTGCCTTCTATAATTAGGAAAAGTACTATTTGAATTCATCCAGAGAGAGTGGCTTGTTTCTCTGACTCCTACAAATTTGATGAGGATTTCATCCCTTTTTTCTCATCTGAAATCACCAATAAAAATGATGAAAGCAAGGCTGTGGTTGAAACCCTATGGCATATGACATGAGACCTCTCCCAGCTTACCCTTCATTGGCATTTTTAGGACATGTTTGCTCAACCAATTATTATCATACTCGGTGATAATGTCATCCATTCTACATTTCTCCAAAAAAGATCATGGGAGATATTTTCAAATACCTTGCTGATGTCCAGAGAGCCTTTGTTATAGCATTCCTTCACCCAGGTCTAATAAGGGATCAAGGTCATTATCAAAAGTTTTGACAAGGGATGCTGTTATAGATTGAACTGTGCCACCCTTCCCCCCAAATATGTTGAAGTCCTAACTCCTGGCACCTGTGAACGTGACTTATTTGGAAATGTTAAGTAAAATAAAATGGCCACCAGTGTTGGGCATTACCGGGAGAAGACCCCGTTCTGAGAAGGGCTAATCCAGAAGATGAAAACAATTGACCTGCAGGGGTTTTTCAGAATAAAACAGAACACATGTTACAGGGTTGCTGATAAGCAACACCTGGTGATAAGACTAGTTCAGTCCATTAGAAATGGTTTTTCAGAATGGACAAGCATACCCTATTAATTAATGAATATCTGCTCCCCACTCTGTAAGACCCCCTTATGTAAAACGGAAACAATGTCAGCCAATCAGAACATTTCCTCACTTGCTTCTGCATTTGCCTTTTCTGGATCAACTGAGATGATCACGTGTGTTCTTTCCTTCATTCTGTTAGTGTAGTGTATTACATCAATTGATCTCTTAGGTTGAACCTCCCTTGTATACCTGGGATAAATTTCCCTTGATTGTGGTGTATAATCCTTTTAATGTGCGGTTGCATTTGGTTTGCTAGCATTTTCTTGAGGATTTTGGCACCTATATTCATGAGGGATATTGGTCTGTAATTTTCTTTTCTATTATCTTTATTTGGCATTGGTATTAGGGTGATGTTGGCCTCTCTTGAGTCAGTGTAGGCAGTTTATATGTTTCTAGGAATTTCTCCATTGCATCAAAGTTATCTAATTTGTTGGCATACAGTTGTTCCAAAACCATAAGTTTATCATTAATTTGTATGCATTTACATTTTAGCACCTGTAAGAACTAAGAAATGGAGTTACATACCAAAAAATACAATACAGTAGTACTGGCATTTATAATTACCCATAATATTACCTTTACTGTAGGTCTTTATTTATTTATTGTTGTATGATTCCCTGTCTAGTGTCCCTTCTTTTCAGTCTGAAGAACTCCTTTTAGCGTTGCTTGTAGGGCATATCTAGTGGGAAAGAAATCCCTCAACTTTTCTCTGGGAATGTTTTACTTTCTCTCTTATTTTTGAAAGAAAGTCTTGTTGGATATAAAATTCTTGGTTTCCTTTCAGCACTTTAAATATTTCATCTAACTGCCTTTCTACCTCCGTGGTTTCTGATGAGAAATCAGAACTTCATCTAACTGGGACTCTGTTGTACATAACACATTGCTTTTCTCTGGCAGCTTTCAGTACTTTTTTTCAGGTAGAACTCTTTTTAAAAAAAATTTTAATTGAGTATTTAATTCATACCATTTTCTCTCTTGGCTGTTACTCCGGTAACAATACCACCTCTCAAGAACATTGCATCTGAACTGGTTAAGACAGAACCAGTCTTGTTAACACAGACCCCAAACTAGGGCTTTCTGAAAAGAAGAATAAAAACTTTCCCTTCACTTAGGAGATTGAGAAACAGAGGGTTGAAATACCTTCCAAATGTAGAAAACCTGGAGTTCAATGCAAAAATGGAAACTGAAATGTTATCAGTGTATAATAACCTCACAGGACCTCCTTGTATACAAAATGTCAAGCTGGTTTTTGAGAAATAAATATCTGATAATCTGGCCTCTTCTATTAGGAATGGCCCACTCTGGCACTTTATTTTAAGACAAATGGATAATTTATTGATAGATGTAATTTAAAAGTTCCCAGAATAATAATGTCTAATGTTAATTGAGGCTTATTGTGATCCAGACTCTTCATTTTTTAAAAAACAGTTTTATTCATACACCATACAATCCAGCCTAGGTGTAGCACCTAAGGCTCTTGGTGTTATCACATAGTTATGCGTTTGCCACCACATTCAATGTGAGAACACTCTCATTTCTTTTGGAAAAAAGTCCCGTACTCTACATATCTCCCTATTACTGACATTTAGCTTTGGTATAGTACCTTTGTTACAATTAATGTAAAAATATTACAAAGTGACTGTTAACTATAGACCTTAGTTTGCATTAAACGTATTTTTTCCATATACCACCCTATTATTAACATCTTGTAATACTGACATACGTTTGTTCTAGTTCATGTAAGAACTTTCTTATATCTGTACGATTAACCACAGTCATAGTCCACAATAGGTTTTCTAAATTATACAGTCCCAGGTTTTATCCTCTAGCTCTCCTTCTGGTGACATCCACAACCCCAGCCTTCCTCTTTCATCGATACTCAACACTCAGCATTGTTAATTACTCTTACAGTATTGTGCTACCATCACACAGGATTGTGCTATCCATTTCCAAACATTTACAATCAACCTTATTAAACATTCTGTACTTCTTAAGCGTCATTTCCCCAATCTCTACCTTCTTTCTATTTCTTGATAACCTATGCTCTCAAATTTAACTCCCAGAGTTTGCTTATTATAATAGGTTCATGTTAATGTGACCACACAATATTTGACCTTTTGTTTCTGGCTTATTTTGCTCAGCACAATGTCCTCAAGGTTCATCCCTGTAGTTGCATGCATCATGACTTCATTCTTTCTTACAGCTGCATAATATTCCATCGTGTGTGTGTGTGTGTGTGTGTGTGTGTGTGTGTGTTTGCATTTATATCACAGTTTGTTTATCCATTCATCTGTTGATGGACATTTGGGCTGTTTCCATCTATTGGCAATTGTGAATAATGCCACTATAAACATCAGTGTGCAAATGTCTGTTCATGTCCACGCTTTCAGTTCTTCCAGGTATATACCTGTGTTCCAGTTTGCTTATGCTGCCAGAATTCAAAACACCAGAAATGGGTTGGCTTTTATAAAAGGGGGTTTATTTGGTCGCACAGTTACCGTCTTAAGGCCATAAAGTGTCCAAGGTAACACATCAACAATCAAGTACCTTCAGTGGAGAATGGCCAATGGCATCCCAAAAACCTCTGTTAGCTGGGAAGGCATGTGGCTAGTGTCTGCTCCAGAGTTCTGGTTTCAAAATGGCTTTCTCCCAAGACGTTCCTCTCTAGGCTGCAGCTCCTCTTAGAGGCATTTGTCCTCTCTTAGCTTCTCCAGAGCAAAAGTCTGCTTTCAAAGGCCATCTCCAAAATGTCTCTGTAAGCTGCATCTCCTCTCTCAGCTCCTGTGCGTTCTTCAAAGTGTCCCTCTTGGCTATAGCAAGCTCGGTCCTTCTGTCTGAGCTTATATAGTGCTCTAGTAAACTAATCAAGGCCCAATCTGAATGGGGAGGGCCACACCTCCATGGAAATTATCTAATCAGAGTAATCACCTACTGTTGGGTGGGTTGCATCTCCATGGAAACACTCAAAGAATTACAATCTAATCAACACTAATACGTCTGCCCACACAAGATTGCATCAAAGATAATGGCACTTTGGGGGACATAATACATTCAAACTGGCACAACCTGGTAAAAGGAATGCTGGATCATGTGGCAATTCTATACTTAGCTTCCTGAGGAACCACCAAATGGCCTTCCAGAGCAGCTGCAACATTCTACATTCCCACCAACAGTGAGTAAATATACCTCTTTCTCCACATCCTCTCCAGCACTTGTAATTTTCTGTTTCTTTTATAATGGCCATTCTAGCAGTTGTGAAATGATATCTCATTGTGGTTCTGATTTATATTTCCCTAATAGCTAGTGAAGTTGAGCATCTTTTCATATGCTTTTTAGCCATTTTTATTTCCTCTTTGGAAAAGTGTCTATCCATGTCTTTAGCCCATTTTTTAATTGGGTTGCTTATCTTTTTGTTGTTGAGTTGTGGGATTTCTTTTATATTCTGGATATTAAACCCACATTGGATATGTGAACATGTTCTCCCATTGAGTAGGCTGCCTTTTAACTTTTGTGACAAAGTCCTTTTATGCACAAAGGTATTCAGTTTTGAAGAGATCCCGTTTATCTATTTCTTCTTTCATTGCTTGTGCTTTGGATGTAAGGTCTAAGAAACCACCTCCTACCACAAGATCTTTAAAATGTTTCTCTACATTTTCTTCTAGGAATTTTATGGTTCTGGCTGTAATGTTTAGGTCTTTGATACATTTTGAATTAATTTTTGTATAAGGTGTCAGATAGGGATCTTCTTTCATCCTTTTTGATATGGATATTCATTTTTTTCCTAGCACCATTTGTTGAAGAGGCTGTTCTGTCCCAGTTGAGTGGACTTGGCTGCCTTGTCAAAATCAGTTGGATGAGGAACAGAAAGGTGAACTGTGGTGTTTGCATACAATGGAATATTGAGCAACTATGAGAAGGAGTGAAGCTGTGAGATATGCAACAAGGTGAATGGATCCTGTACACAGCATTTTGAGTGAAGTATGCCAGAGATAAAGGTGAACACTGTAATGCCTCACCAATATGGACTAACTACAGTGTGTAAACTCAGAATTGAATCCTAGAACACAGTCTAACAGGGGAACGATTATTGTAATGTTCCCTAGACTGTAAGCTCTTACAACAGTCAAATCTATTCCTGAATTGGTATTGGGCTTCCCCACCTTGATGGTTGCTGATGTGCTCACAGACATAGGGGACTGGTGGTTTGATGGGTTGAGTCCTCTACCACAGGACTTGCTCTTGGGAAGACTGTTGCTGCAAAGGAGAAGCTAGGCCTCCCTATAATTGTGCCTAAGAGCCTCCTCCCGAATGCCTCTTTGTTGCTCAGATGTTGCTTAGCTCTCTAGCTAAGCCAACTTGAAAGGTGAAATCACTGCCCTCCCCTCATGTGGGATCAGACACCCAGGGGAGTGAATCTCCCTGGCAACATGGAATATGACTCCCAGGAAGGAATCTAGACCCGGCATCGTGGGATGGAGAACATCTTCTTGACCAAAAGGGGGATGTGAAAGGAAATGAAATAAGCTTCAGTGGCACAGAGATTCCAAAAGGAGCTGAGAGGTCACTCTGGTGGGCACTCTTACGCACGATATAGACAACCCTTTTTAGGTTCTAGTAAATTGGAGTAGCTACAGTAAATACCTGAAACTATCAAACTACAACCCAGAACCCATGAATCTTGATGATTGTATAAAAATGTAGCTTATGCAGGGTGACAATGTGATTGGGAAGGCCATATGGACCACACTACCCTTTGTCTAGTTTATAGATCGATGAGTAGAAAAATGGGAGAAGGAAAACAAACAAACAAAGGCACCCAGTGTTCTTTTTTGCTTTAATTGCTCTTTTTCACTTTAATTTTTATTCTTGTTATTTTTGTGTGTGTGGTAATGAAGGGATCAGGGATTGATTTTGGTGATGAATGCACAACTATGTAATGGTACTGTGAACAATTGAATGTATGCTTAGTTTTGTATGACTGCATGGTATGTGAATATATTTCAATAAAATGAATTAAAACAAAAATCTATTCCTGAATTGTAATGGCTATCTCCAAACTTTGAGATGCTGATCCCTTAATGTATAACCTGATTGGTCTGTGGAACATTGGGTATCTCTGTGACACCTGAAACTCAGAGCTAGAGTTCAGCAGATATGAATGTTAGTATTAGCGCATACAGCAACTGTTAAAAAAAAAAAAAAAAAAAAGCTGAAAAAGAGCCCAGACTTCAATTAGTGACATGAATGAAGCAGATCTGGTTAAGACTAGGGCAAACTGGGCCAAAGGGTAAAGGTCAAAACTGTATTTTAAAATTTCAACTTCCATGTGAGACCAAAGGAAGAGATGTCTATTTGGTGCAGGATCTATATTTTCTAAACAGTACAACTCTACAGTCGGTTTGTTCAAACACCACAATTACATGGACCTTTGAATAGGAAGTGAGATATGGTAGGTTAGTATAGGTTAGAGTGAAACAGTGACACATCCCAAAGTAATTTGGGCAGAAAATAAAAATATATTTGCAGGTCCCCTCTGAAGATCTGGGGGAAAATGCAGAAGGGATGGACTTCCTCACCTGGAGTGGTATTGATGTTGTCACAAACATTGAGGATTGGTGGTTTGATGTGCTGAGCCCTTTATCATGGGACTTGCTCTTATGGAGCTCATTACTGCAAAGGAGAGGCTAAACTTGCATATAATTGTGCCTAAGAGTCTCCTGCTGAGTACCTCTTTGTTGCTCAGATGTGGTCCCCTCTCTCTCTAACTAATCCACCTTGGCACGTGAACTCACTGCTCTCCCCTCTACATGGGACTTGACTCCCAGGGGTGTAAATCTCCCTGGCAATGCAGGATATGATTCCTGGGGATGAATCTGGACCCAGCATCGTGGGATTGAGAACATCTTCTTGACCAAAAGGGGGATGCGCTGAGAGATTTCAAATGGAGTCAAGAGGTCACTCTGGTGGACATTCTTATGCACTATATAGATAACACCTCTTAGGTTTAAATGTATTGGAATAGCTAGAAGTAAATACCTGAAACAATCAAACTCCAACCCAGTAGCCTTGACTTGAAGATGATTGTATAACAATGTAGATTACAAGGGATGATGGTGTGATTGTGAAAACCTTGTGGATCGCACTCCCTTTATCCAGTGTATGAATGGATGAGTAGAAAAATGGGGACAAAAACTAAATGAAAAATAGGGTGGGATGGGGGGGAATATTTTGGTGTTCTTTTTTACTTTTATTTTTTATTCTTATTCTGATTCTGGTGTAAGGAAAATGTTCAAAAATAGATTGGGGTGATGAATGCATAACTATATGATGGTACTGTGAACAGTTGATTGTACACCATGGATGATTGCATGGTATGTGAATATATCTCAATAAAACTGAATTTCATTAAAAAAAAAAAACAAAAAATCAATTGGTCATAGATGAGAGGATCTATTTCTGAACTCTCAATTTGATTCCATTGGTCAGTCTATCTATTTTTATGCCAGTACCATACTGTTTTGACCACTGTAGCTTTGTAATATGCTCAAAAGTCAGGAAGTATGAGCCCTCCAACTTCATTTTTCTTTCTCAAGATGTTTTTAGCTATTTGGGGGCACTTTGCCTTCTAAATAAATTTGATTGTTGTTTTTTCTATTTCTACAAAGTAAATTGTTGGGATTTGGATTGGTATTGTATTGAATCTGTAAATCTATTTCAGTAGAACTGATATCTTAAGTACATTTAGTCTTCCAACCCATGAACATGGAATGACCTTCCATTTAGGTTTTCCTTGTTTTCATTTAGTAAATGTTTCATTGTTTCCTGCATATAGGTCCTTTACATCCTTGATTAAATTTATTCCTAGATATTTGATTTTTTTGGTTGCTATTGTAAATGGAATTTTTTACTTGATTATCTCCTCAGATAGCTCGTTACTACTATATAGAGACACAATTGATTTTTTTTTATTAAGTTCAGTTTTACTGAAATACATTCACACACCATACAATCATCCATGGTATACAATCCACTGTCCACAGTATGATAACATAGTTATGCGTTCATCACCACAATCTATCTCTGAACATTTTCCTTACATCAGAAAGAAGCAGAACAAGAATAAAAAATAAAAGTGAAAAAAGAACACCCAAATCATCCCCCCATCCCACCCCACTTGTCCTTTAGTTTTTATCCCCATTTTTCCACTCATCCATACACGAGATAAAGGGGGTGTGATCCACAAGGTCTTCACAATCACACTGTCACCCCTTGTAATCTACATTATTATATAACTGTCTTCAGGAGTCCAGGCTGCTGGGTTGGAGTTTGGTAGTTTCAGGTATTTACTTCTAGCTATTCCAATACATTAAAACCTAAGACGTGTTATCTATATAGCGCATAAGAATGTCCACCAGAGTGACCTCTCGACTCCATTTGAAATCTCTCAGCCACTGAAACTATTTCGTCTCATTTTGCATCCCCCTTTTCGTCAAGAAGATACTCTCAGTCCCACGATGTGAGGTCCACGTTCATCCCCGGGAGTCATATTCTGCATCGCCAGGGAGATTTACAACCCTGGGAGTCGGGTCCCATGTAGAGGGGAGGGCAGCGAGTTCACCTGTTGAGATGGCTCAGTTAGAGAGAGAGAGGGCCACATCTGAGCAACAAAGAGGTACTAAGGGGGAGACTCTTAGGCACAATTACATGCAAGTTTAGACTCTCCTTTGTGGTAACGAGCTTCATAAGGGCAAGTCCCATGATCGAGAGCTCAGCACATCAAACCGCCAGTCCCAATGTTTGTGACAACATCAACACCAGTCCAGGTGAGGATGTCCAACACATCCGCACCTTCCCCCAGATCCTTGGGGCTGGGGAGGGGGAGGCTGTAAATATATTTTTTATTATCTACCCAAATTACTCTTGGAACACAATTGATTTTTGCATGTTGATCTTGCATCTCACCACTGAACCTGTTTATTAGCTCAAATAGCTTTGTGGTCTTTTTTTTTTTTTTTTCAGGATTTTCTAAATATAGAATCATGTTATCTGCAAGTAGTAACAGTTTTACTTCTTCCTTTCCAATTTGGATGCATTTTATTTCTTTTTCTTGCCTAATTGCTCTATCTAGAACTTCTAGCACAATGTTGAATAACAGTGGTGACAGTGGGCATCCCTGTCTTGTTCTTGATCTTACAGAGAAAGTTTTCAGTCTCTCACCATTGGGTATGATGTTAGCTGTGGGTTTTTCATACATTCCCTTTAATGTGTTGAGGAAGTTTCCTACTATTCTTATCTTTTGAAGTGTTTTTATCAAGAAAGGATGCTGGAATTTTTTCAATTGCCTTTTCTCTCCTTCTATCCTTTTAGTTACCATTACTAATAACTCTTCATTTCTTACCCTCCTCCAGTCCTCTCTCTCCTGTCTTTTCTTTTCAGCCAGCTGAACTCCCTTTTGTAGGGCAGTTCTCTTGTTAACAGACTCTCTCAGCTTCTGTTTATCTGTGAATATTTTAAACTCTCCCTCATTTTTGAAGGACAGCTTTGCTGGATAGAGAATTCTTGGCTGGAAATTTTTTCTTTTTCAGCATCTTAAATAAATCATACCATTGTCTTCTAACTTCCAAGGTGTCTGATGAGAAATCACCACTTAGCCTTATTTAGCTTCCTGTGTATGTGGTCAAACACTTTCTCTTGCTGGTTTGAGAATTTTCTCCTTCTCTTTGGCATTTGGAAGTCTGATTAGCATGTCTTTGAGTGGTCTATTCAGACTTATTCTGTTTGGAGTATGTTGGGCTTCCTGGATTTGCATATTTATGTCTTTTATAAGGGTTGGAAAATTTTCAGCAATTATTTCCTCAAATATTCTTCCTGGCCCTTTTCCATTCTGTTCTCCTTCTGGGACACCCATGATGCATATGTTTGTGTACTTTGTGTTGTCAATCATTTTCCTGAGATCTTGCTCAAATTTTTCCATTTTTCTTTTGTTTGAATTTGGTTGTTTTGTTTTCTAGCTTGCTGATCCTTTCTTCTACCTCTTCAAATCTGCTGCTGTGTGTCTCTAGTATATTTTAAATTTCACCTACAGTTTCTTTCATTTCCATAAGGTCTGTTACTTTTCTATATAGTCTTTCAATTTCTTCCTTACGCTCCCCTGCTGTTTTCTTAATATCCTTTATCTTTTTATGCATATTTTCCTTCATCTTACCAAACTGATTTAGGAGATTTGTTTGAATGTCTTTGATTAGTTGTTCCAAATTCTGTGTCTCCTCCAACTTTTTAATTTGTTCCTTTGATTGAGTCATATCTTCCTGTGTTTTGGTAGGCCTTGTGATTTTTGCTGATATCTGGTCATCTGATTATCTTGAAGGGTCTATTCCAAATGTCAGTTTTTCTCTCTTATCTAGGATTTAGTTGTTGCCTGGGTTTGTATTAGGGCACTGCTTTGATAGTTGGATTGTCAGTAGTTCCTAGCAAAAATAGGGCTGGATACCCATGCAGGGGGTGTAACCAGCTCTAATGGGCCTCATATAGGGTCTGGAGGGGCTCCAAAAAGCCCTGCTTTTTCCCCCTGCACTTTCCAGCCTCCCCAGTAGGTGGCACACTTTTGGCCCCAGCAGCATCTGACCAGGTGGGGCTGAAACTGCAGGGATCCCATGCTCTCACTTTGCCAGCCAATATCTGACTCAGTGTTGGGCTGTGTACCCCTCTTTACTTGGGCTGGAGGGCTCCTACAGCTGACCCAGCTTGCAGCTGTCCCCAGGCAAGGATCAGGCCTCCTGCTGCTGTTTCCCTCAAGAGTGGGGGATGGGTGCCAGGAGCCATAGTCAGAATTACAGTCTCTGTCCATGTTTTCTCAGTTCCTTTATCCTACTTGGGCATTGAATGTCCTCCCCTTTCCCCCAGGTCCCCAAACAGTTGATTCAGAGACTTTCTGCCTGGCTACTTGCTGCTTTTGGGAAAGAAGTAAAGTCAGCTGTTCCCTCTCTAATTCTCCATTCTGGAAGCTCCTCTTTGGTGTCCTTTTGTATTCTGCACTCCCCAGCAGCTTGAGTCCTGCCATGGGTACCTGCTGTCCACTGCTTTTTGCAGATTGAAACTGTTGCTGGTATCCCAGCC
Source organism: Choloepus didactylus (assembly GCF_015220235.1). Classification (NCBI taxonomy): domain Eukaryota; kingdom Metazoa; phylum Chordata; class Mammalia; order Pilosa; family Megalonychidae; genus Choloepus; species Choloepus didactylus. The sequence continues at coordinate 10,514,433 of NC_051327.1, read as the reverse complement.
CCTGGGATCTCTAATTTCTAAATAATAGCCACCACCTGTGCTGGGCCTTGCCCACCCCCACCCCCATTTTCTTGGGGAAGAGCTGCTTTTCAGCACTCTGTCCCCACCCCTAGGCAGAAAAGTTACAGTGTCTTTCAATCAGCCCTACTTCTGCATGGTTGAGACCCCACTCCAGCATTTCTACAGGAGGATGTTTTTGCTTCATTTCCTGAAGGGGTATTAAATATACTAAAAGGTATATAATAGGCCAGATTTAATGGGTCAACTCATGCACAAGAAATACTGCTGTGTAATGTTATTTGGTTGCTGAGAATACTCAGTACATTATTTCACAGTGGCAAAATTCAAGGCAATGTGAGAAAAGAGAATTCATAAATGGCAGCTACATTTACTGATAGGTTTACATGGGACATACATTCATAAAACCCCCATCTTTTTCAGTTTATTTGTCAAGCGTCCAAGAGCTCGTTTATCAAAATAAGTTATTTTGTACACTATGGTGTACAGAACAACAGAAGGAAAGACCCTTTCTTGGCCAGCAACCAAAAGGCACTTTGCAAAAGGTCCGTATCAATCTGAAATGGAAGGACTGGAGCCCTGTGCCACGTGGCCTTCATTAGCTTTTTTTCTTTGGTTGCAGTGGTCCCAGTGGGAGCTCTTTCTGCTAAACCTGCCACTTCTTCTCTTCCTCCTTTTCCTCATCCTCCAGCTGATAGAGGTCTGGTTATTTCTGCATGCATTCCTGCGTGGCCTGGAACTGGTCAACACAGTCTGACCCCTTGACATCCTCTGTGCTGAATTTGAAGCAGGAAAATGCTAACTTGAACTGTTCCCACATGAGCCATTGGCCATTCCCCCAAGGCATGGACAGTTCCAGTTAATGTCTCCATTTGGCAGTATCAATCTGTGCTCCTTGCACAAATCACTGGGTATGTCAGCCACCTGATCTGAATTGCTTGGAGTTTCATGGTCTTCTTTGGTCACAAATATGATTTGATCCTTCTTGCCAGCAGTAGGCTATCACTGCAGCCTGGTGCTCAGACCTCACAGCAGCAGCAGTGGTGGCAGCTGTGGCCAGAAAAGGCATTTGACAAAATCCAGGATCCCTTCTTGTTAAAAATTCCCTCAACATGATGAAGAGTAAATATGAAAAACCCACATTAACATCATCATCAATGGTGAAAGACTGAAAGCTTTCCCTCTAGGATCAGGAACAAGGCGAGGATGCCCACTATTCAACATTGTACTGGAAGTTGTGCCCAGAGCAATTAAGAGAAAGAAATAAAAGGCATCCAAATAGGAAAGGAAGAAGTGAAACTTTCCCCGTTTGCAGATGATATCATCCTATATACAGAAAATCCTGAAAAAAATCCACAACAAAGCTACCAGAACTGATGAATGGATTCAGCAAAGTGGCTGCATACAAGATCAACCAACAAAAATCATTAGTATTTTTGTACATTAATAATGAACAAACTGAAGAAGAAATCAAGGGAAAAATACTTTTACAATAGCCACTAAAAGAATCAAATATCTAGGAATAAATCTAACCAAGGATGTAAAGGACTTGACCTGTACACAGAAAACTACAAAATATTGCTTAAAAAAAAATCAAAGAAGACCCAAATAAATGGAAAGGCATTTTGAGTCCATGGACAGGATGACTAAATACTCTTAAGATGTCAATTTTACCCAAAGTTGTTTACAGACTCAATGCAATCCCGATCAGAATTTCAATACCCTTCTTTGCAGAAATGGCAGTGGGAAACTGGAAGTCCATATGCAATAGAGTGAGGGTGGACCCATACTTCACACCATGAACAAAAATCAACTCAAAATGGATCAAAGACCTAAATAAAAGAACCAGAACTTTAAAACTCCTAGAAGAAAACATAGGGAGCATCTTCAGGACTTTATGTTAGGCAATAGTTTCTTAGACTTTCCACCCAAAGCAGAAGCAGCAAAATTAAAAAATAGGTAAATGGGACTGTTCTAGTTTGCTAATGCTGCTAGAATGCAAAACACCAGAAATGGATTGGCTTTTATAAAAGGGGGTTTGATTACAAAGTCACAGTCTTTTAGGCCATAAAGTGTCCTAGGTAAGTCATCAACAATCGGGTACCTTCACTGGAGGATGGCCAATGGTGTCCGGAAAACCTCTGTTAGCTGGGGAGGCCCGTGGCTGGTGTCTGCTCCAAAGTTCTGGTTTCAAAATGGCTTTCTCCCAGGACATTCCTCTCTAGGCTTCAGTTCCTCAAAAATGTCACTCTTAGTTGCTCTTAGGGTGTTTGTCCTCTCTTAGCTTCTCTGGAGCAGGAGTCTGCTTTCAACAGCCATCTTCAAACTCTCTCTCATCAGCAGCTGCTCTCTCAGCTTCTGTGCATTCTTCAAAGTGTCTCTCTTGGCTGTAGCAAGCTCGCTCCTTCTCTCTGAGATTATACAGTGCTCCAGTAAACTCATCAAGGCCCTCACTGAATGGGTGGGGCCACACCTCCATGGAAAATATCCAATGAAAGATCTCACCCACAGTTGAGTGATCACATCTCCGCAGAAACATCCAATCAAAAGTCTCCAACCCAATCAACACCAATATGTTTCCTGCCCACACAAGACTGCATCAAAGATAATGGTGTTTTCGGGGACATAATACATCCAAACCAGCACAGGGACCCTAACAAAATAAAAAACTTTTGGACATCAAAGCACTTCATCATGAAAGTAAAAATGACAACCTACAGAATGGGAGAAAATAGTTGGGAACCACATATCTGATAAGGGTTGAATATCCAGAATATATAAAGAAATCCTACAACTCAATAACAAAAGACAAATACCCCAATTTAAAAAGGGGAAAAAGACTTGAATAGACATTTCTCTAAAGAAAAGCCAAAAAGCATATGAAAAGATGTTCATCATCAATAGGTATAAGGAAAATGCGAATCAAAACCACAAGATACCATTTCACATTCACTAGAATGGTTACTTATCAAAAAAGTGGAAAATAATTGTTGGAGAGGCTGTGGAGAAATAGGAAAACTCATTCATTGTTGAAAGGAATGTAAAACGGTACAGCCACTGAGAAAAATATTTTGATGGTGTGCCGGTTTGGATGCATTATGTCCCCCAAAATGCCATGTTCTTTGATGCAATCTTGTGGAGGCAGACATATTAGTGTTGATTAGGCTCGAATCCTTTGATTGAGTGTTTCCATGGAGATGTGACTCAATGAACTGTGGGCGAGACCTTTGATTGTATGATTTCCATGGAGGTGTTACCCCACCCATTCAGGGTGGACCTTAATTGAATCACTGGAGTCCTATGAAAAAGTTCACAGACAGAAGGAGCAGCTGCAGCCGAGAGTCATTTTGAAGATGGCCGTTGAAAGCTGACACTGATGCTTAGACATGCTTGGAGTTGCGGACCCCAAGCTACAGCCAAGAGAGACACTTTGAAGAACACACAGGAGCTGAGAGTGGAGCTGGAACACAACCTGAGATCAGCAGATGCCAGCCCTGTGCCTTGCCAGTTAACAGAGGTTTTCCGGATGTCATTGGCCTTCCTTTGGTGAAGGTATACTTGTGTTGATGCCTTAATTTGGACATTTTCATGGCCTTCAGACTGTAACTTTGTAACCAAATAAACACCCTTTATAAAAGCCAATCTATTTCTGGTATTTTGCATAAGGCAACATTAGCAAACCAGAACAGATGGTTATTCAGAAAGTTAAGTATAGAATTACCCTATGGCCCAACAGTCCCACTGCTAATTATATACCTGAAAAGCTACAAAGCAGGGACTTGAACAGAGATTTGCACAGCAATGTTCATAGAGATATTATTTGCAATTGCCAAAAGATGGAAACCACCCAAGTATCCATTGACAGATGAAAGGATAAAGCGTGGTGTAAACCTACAATGGAATACTATTCAGCCATAAAAAGGAGTGGGACAAAATGGATAAAACTTGAAGACATCATGTTGAGTGAAATAAAGTCAGGCATAAAAGGATAAATATTGTAATGACATAATTAGAATAAGCAATTTTATAGAGTTGGAAACTAGAATACAGTTTACCAGGAGCTGAGGTGGGGGTAGTGAACGAGGAGTTACTGGTGGTACAGAGTTTCTGTTTGGGGTGATAGAAACATTTTGGCAATGGATGGTAGTAATGGTAACACAATGTTGTTAATGTAATTAACAGCAGTGAATTATATATCTGAATGTGGTTAAAAGGGGGAAATTTTAGGTTGTATATATGTCACCAGAATAAAAAGTTAAAAAAAAACAACAACATAGGACTGTACAACACAATGAACCCTACTGTGAACTATGGACTCTATATAGTTAATAGTATAATTATAATGATATTGTTTCATCAGTTGTAACAAAGTTACCACAGTAAGGAAATTATTAACAATAGGGAAAACTGCATGTGTGGGGGGTATATGGGAACTCTGTATCTTCTGCATGGTTTTTCTGTAGATCTACAACTCTTCTAAGAAAAATAAACAAACATTAAGGGGACTCTCTTTTCTGCACCTCCTGCAAGAACAAAGACCATTCTCAGCAATCAGACTGTCAAAATTCCAGAACATGTCAACATTATCACAAAAGGGACACACGGATATTATGAAGGGCCCCAGGGGAACCCTGAGGAGGGACTACAATCACATCAATGTAGAACCCAGTCTCCTTGGAAAGAAAAAGAAGAGCTCTGGGCTTACAAACGGTGGGGAAACAGAAAGGAATTGGCTACGGTTTGCCCTATCTGCAGACAAGTAGAGAGCACGATCAAGGGTGCCCCCTGGGCTTCCGTTCCAAGATGAGATCTGTGGGTGCTCACTTCCCCGCCAATGGCCTCAGTTAGAAAAGCGTGTCTCTTGTTGAAATTTGAATTTTTTTGGGTGAAAATATAAGCTTTGGATGAGGCCAGATGCTGCTTGTTCAGTATCTCAAGCCCAGAAAAATATGTTAATTCTTGCAGGAAACAATAATGAATTATATCAGATGCAGCTGCTTTGATTCATCAAGTCACCAAAGAATATCAGAAAAGCCCTGGATGCTGTTTATCTGAATGAGGAACAGTTCAACACACTGATGAGTAAGATCTAAGATTTGTCCAGCTAAGGAAACAAGATGTTGAATGATTCCTAAGACCTATCTGTGATATTCTTAAAATTTAATAAAATTCATCTATTGAAAAAAAAAAAAAAAAACTTAATGGGGAGCCCCAAACTTGCGCTGTGGTCAGCTGAGTGTCTTGCGACTCACTGTTATCGTCAATGCTGTGACCCTCACATCTTTGCAGGGACTTTGCTTGTTGCTGCTCCCACCACTAGAGGGAGCACAGTCCATTATTTTCTGTCCCAGGTGTCAGACGGTGCTTTGGATTGAGCGTAATTTGCGAGTCCCTTTTAGGGGAAGGAGAGAGGGAATGTGCATTTACAGTGGTAAATGTAGAGTTTTTTCCTTAAATTTCTTATTTTGAAATACTTTCAAACTTACAGGATAGTTGCAAAAATAATACAGAACCTATACAGAGAACTCCAACATACTTCCCCAGATACCCCAATCCACCAGTTTTACAATTTTGTCACATTTACAGTCTTTCTTTCTTTCTTTCTTTCTCTTTCTTTCTTTCTTTCTTCCTTCCTTCCTTCCTTCCTTCCTTCCTTCCTTTCTTTCTTTCTTTCTTTCTTTCTTTCTTTCCTTCCTTCCTTCCTTCCCTTTCTTTCTTTTTCTTTCTTTCTTTCTTTCTTTTTTTTCTTTCTCTCTTTCTTTCATCATCTATCTGTCAATAATCAATCATCTATCTAATGTATCCATCTATCTATTTTCTAAACATTTGAGGGTAGATTGTATACATCATGCTCCTTGAACATATAATACTTCCATGTGTATTTCCTAAGAACAAAAGATATTCACTTATGTAATCACCTTAAGTCCAGTCAGGTAAATGTAGTTTTGGTGTGTTACTTTGAGCATGCCATTTCACCTCTTCGAGCCTCAATTTCCTCATCTGTAATATAGAGAGAATAACTCTATTTTTCGGTCTTTGGGGGCTGTAAAAAAACTCCTAGCGGAGTGCCTGCTAATAGGATTGCTACTATTATCACCAAGCAGTAGGAATGTCAGCGGATACCCCCACATGCTCCAGGGTACCTTTACCCTAATGAGAGTCTAGGTTTGCGTGAGAGACTTGACGGGACCCACATCGTTGTAGTTATGAATACAGGGAGAGCTGTTTCTCAGGAGCCAGGAGAAAGGAGAGATTCCTTCTGGCTAAGGCAACAGAAGAGCTGGCATCTGAGCCAAGCTTAGAAGGATGACCCTGAGAAAAGGCGAGAGTGCCACAACCTCTAAGACAAGCCTGGGAAGGTATTTCCAGGGACGAGGAGGAGGCACATGAGTAGCAGTGTGCTGAGGGATGGCATGTGTGTGTGTGTGTGTGTCCAGAAAAGTCAGTCTGGACAAACTTACAGTCAAAAGTGTAGTGAATCCATACTTCAAATATACAGCAATAATGGATAAGATACAGAAAGATCTAGCTAAAATAAAAAATAAATTAAACCTCTTTGTGGACTGGAAACAAACAGAAATGGTAAGTGGGGAAGATGCCACTGGGTCAAAGGGCTGGACATTTATCTCATGTTGGGGAACTGGAAATGAAAGTGCTCCATATGTCCACCACCCTGGAGAGCGCGTGGCAATGTCTAGGAAAGGGGAAGAGGAGCAGATCCAACGGCCCAGCAGTTCCAGTCCTAGGAACACATCTGGAGAAAGACTCACACATGAGCACAAGGTCAGGAGACATGTCACGGGTATGTGCTGCTGCATAGATGGCAAAAGTGAAAAATGGAACAATGTAAACTGTCCTAAATGCTCATCAGTAGGAAAAGAGTAAAATCAATGGTGGGAAATTCTCACAATCGAACTGTCTACAGAAGTTAGAATGGGTGAGCTAGACAGAATACACATATCAACGTGGATAAATCTGGCCAAAGCACGTCACAGGGTCATAACTGACTTCCCTAGAGTTGGGAATATAATCCGCTCCCAGGGAGGGGAAGCTGTGTCAGTGAATGGCTATTCATAGACATTCAGAAAAATAAATGAACAAGATAATTTCAGATTGCAAAAAAAGTCAGGGATGAATCGAGGAGATGGGGGAAAGTGACTGGGCTAATTCACACCAGGTATATCAGAGAAGTACATTACATGCCCCTTCTTCCCTTTGTTTAAAATTCCCTTCTGCCTTGTTTCTTTCTTTTGGTAGGCTTTGAGCTCCTTGGGGCTGCTCTCTTCCTTAGGTGCTAATGGAAAGCTGATATTGGGTCTTGAGAATGTTTCAGGAGAAAAGGAATTTCAGGGAAATATGAAAGAGGAGACAGCTCCTCTTCTCCCTCAGCTGCAGAGGGGAAGACGCCATTTGGTGTCTTAAAAAGGGTCCAAAGAATTTTATCTGAACAAGGTGTGGAATGGAGAATGTTCAGAAAAGTTCTGTCCAGAATTGAGCCTTGTTCTATTTTTCTGTTACTAAAAACTCCCCTTGGGATTGAGATCCTAATGCATGCAGCAACATGCATGAATCTTGAAAACATACTGAATGAAAGAAACAGTACACAAAAGAGCAGACTGTATAGTTCTATTTACGTGAAACTCTAGAAAAATCAAATCTAATCTATAGTGACAGAAAGCAGATCAGTGGCTGCCTAGGGCCTGGGAAGAGGCAGGAGGGAACTTTGTGGAGAAGTTCTTTGTCTTGGCAGTGATGGTGTTTACACAGGTTTATACATTTGCCAAGCCTCATCAAACCATACACTTAGACTGGCTGCATTTTATTGCATGCAAATTATACCTCAATGAGGTGATATTAAATAATTTTAAAAACTGTCCTTGGAAGTATTTCTACAAGGGCAGTAGAGAGGTCTTATAAGACACCCAGACTTTATAGAGATTATTTTTAGGTCTTGTAAAAATAACCTTTGACCTCTAAGATGTCTGTAATTCTAATTGGTTGCTGTGCTTGATAATTGTTGTCCTGGTATTGATATTAAAATATCAATTAAAATATCTCTATATTCCTAAAAGATATAAATACTTGTATTTATGTGTATTTTTGTCAACCCACAGTATGAAAATTGGCAGTTCCCTTTTAAATGTATGAATGTGTAATAAAACCATGGCACTCTCAATTTCTTATTCAAACGTGTTTGAGTCTTTGAAAGGCAGTATAGCAGAATGATTAAGAGCATCAATTCTGAAATCAGATCAATTAGGTTCAAATCCCAGCTGTGCCTCTTGTTTACTCTGTGGTCTCAGAAAAGCTACTTAACCTCACTGTACCTCAGCTACCTCATTTGAATGATAATAGGACTGTTTCATAGGGTTGTTGTGAGAAGTAAATGAGTTAATACATGTAAAGCACCCTGACCAGTACCTGGCACATCATGTGTTAGTCAGGATAGGCCAGATATGCTGCAGTAACAAAACTCCAAATCTCAGTCATTTGAAACAATGAAAGGTTTCTTTCTCACTCATGCCACACATCCATCACAGGTTGGAAGGGGGCTCTGATCATCCTAAGTCATGCAAGGACCAAGCCTGATGGAAGTTCAATCTTGACACATGTTCTCATGCTCACCAAGACAGGAAAAAGACATATGGCAAATCAGGCACTGGCCCATAAGATTTCCGTCATTCACATTTCATGGGCCAAAATCGTCACCTGGCCACACCTAACTCCAAAGGGACAAGAAGTGCAATTCTACCATGTGCCTTGAAAGGGAGGGAACCAGAAATATTTGGTGAACGGCACTCATGACTACCGTATTATAATTTTTTTTAAATTCAGTTTTATTGAGATATATTCACATACCATACAGTCATCCATGGTGTACATGGTGTACATGTAAATAGAACAAGGCTCAATTCTGTTAGTATTGCAAAAACAATACTAACCCCATACAAAGAATTCCATCATACCCCGACCCCCCTCCCCCGATAGCTCAATCCACCAACCTTAACATGTTGTCACATCGCTATTTCTTTCCCTCCCTCCCTCCCTATCTATCATCCATCATCTATTGCTCTGTCTTCTGAACATATGAGAGCTGGCTGCACACACCCTTGAACATACACTATAATTCACATATACACTTCCCATGAACAAGAACATTCTTTTATGCAATCCCATTAAGCGCAGCTAAGAAGTACAACAGGTTCAACAATGATACAAAGCTTACATTCTATATTTCCTTTACCTTATGTCTCAACTGTGTCCCTTTGAGCCACCTGTCCTCTATCCTCTAATTCCATCCAAGTTCATCCTTGGCATTCAATCATCTATTTAGACTGTCTTTTTTTTTTTTTTTAGTTGTGGGAACATATATACAGCCTAAATCTTCCCATTCCACCCCCTCCCTAGCCTTCCATTAGTGGGATTAATCACCTTTAGAATGTTGTAATGCTCTTTCCCACCATCCATTACTAGAAATTTCCCTTCACCTCAAACAGCAACTCCACCCTCATTTCTTAACTCCCCATTGCCCCTTCCCCCATTTCTCTTAACCCGAACTCTACAATTCATCATATTATAATTTAAAGAGCAGGAAGGGAAGAAGTCATCAAGGAGGTGACATGTGAGCCAAGGTTTGAGTGACAAAGATGGAAATACTTTGGGGGCAAAGTCCCAAAGGCAGGAACTGAACCTGAACCGTTTGAAAAGAAAAATGGCTTGAATGCTTGGAGAATGATGACTAAGAATGAGAGTTGGGCGGGGGCTAGATCACACAAAGCATCATGAGCCATGGTAAGCAGTTGGAGTTTTATTCCAAATGCATTGGGAGCCCCTGGAGGGTTTTAATCAGATACCCTGCTTAAATTGTTATAAACACCATTCACTTCAGTTGCCATACTCTGTTGGTCACACAGTCCAACCCTGATACGATTTGGGAGGTTATTACATAAGGGTATGAATTTCAGGAGATGGGAATCCTCTGCATATGGATAGTATAAAAAGTCATGCACATGGATGAGGTAATTCACTTCGGTAGGGATGGGCAAGAATGGAAGAAGGGAGATGAGTTAAGAGAAAAGAGTCCAGGTCATAGATGCTGGTGGCCTAGACTAGGGTAGTAGAAATAGAGATGGAAATATTCGTAGTAGAGCTGACAGGACTTGCTGATGAATTAAATGTAGAGGGAGAGAGAAAGGAAGGAAACAATAATGACACCTAGATTTCTGGCCTGAGAAGCTGAGTGATTGAGATGGACGAGACCAGAGCAGAAACTGGATGGCAGTGGTGTTTCTGAATCAAGAGTTTTGGTTTGTTCATGTTAACTTTGAGAAGCTCTTGGATATGTAAGAGTTGATATCAGGTTGTGCTGTGATATATAAAATTTGGAGTTCAGTGGAATGGACCAGGCTAGAGATAAAAATTTGGGGGTTGTATTAATTATCCTTTGGTGAAAAAATTTACCCCAAAACTGAGAGGCTTAACACAACAAACAGGAATTGGTCAGGAATTTGGGAGGAGCTTAACTGGGAAGTTCTTGTTTAGGGTCCTTCATAAGGTTGCCGTTAGGATGTCAGCTAGGGCTATAGTCACTTGAAAGCTTGACTGGGGCTGGAGGATTCACTTCCATGATGGCTCACCCACCTGGCTGTTGGCAGGATGCCTCAGTTTCTCCCTACATGTCACTCCACAGACTGCTTGAATGTCCATAAGACATGGCACCTAGTTTCCTCCAGAACGAGAAATCCAAGAGAAAGCAAGAGGCAGAAACCACACTATGATTTAGCCTTGGAACCAACATACTTCTGCAATATTCTGTTGGTTACACAGTCCAACCCCGATATGATTTGGGAGGTTATTACATAAGGGTATGAATTTCAGGAGGTGGGAATCCTCTGCATATAGACAGTATATAAAGTCACACAAATGGATGAGGTAATTGGGTGGGAAGAGAATATAGATAGACAACTGTTTTAATTTCCCAGCTGTTAAAACTAACACCAATATAATGGTATGGTTTCAAGGACTAGAAGGCTTGCTTCCTCCCGGGGTTGGTGTCTTCTAGGTGGCTAGCAATCTTTGGGGTTCCTTGGCCTTTCCATCACATGGCCATACACATGGCAGTGTACTCTCCTTTCTCTTCTGGGTTCCGTTGACTTCCAGCTTTAGCCTGCTCCCCATGGCTTCTCCGTGGCCTTCTCTATAAGGCCTCCAGTAATAGGATTAAGACCCATCCTGATTCAGTTGGGCCACACCTAACGGAAGTAACCAAATTGAAAGGCCCTATTTACAATGGGTTCACACCCACAGGAATGGTTTAAGATTAAGAACATGTATTTATGGAGTATATAACTCCAAGCCACCACAAGAACCTTGGTATACTCCAACTTTAAAGAGCAAGCAGCAGAAGAGGAGGAGCCAGCAGAGGAGATTAGGAAGAAGTGGACAAAGAGGTAGGAGGAAAACCAAGAACATGGGGCTTCATGGAAGCCTAGAGGAGTGTTTCAAGCAGAAGGCCATGAACAAGAACACTAAGAGTAAGAAAAGGACTCCTACAGTTTGGATCTAACAACACAGAAGTAAACAATTGGTGATTGTGCCAAGCGCAGTTTCCATGGCATGTTACGGATAAATCTGATTGCAGTAGGTTGGAAGTAAATAGAATGGAAGGATCTGGTGACATGGAGTACAGAAAATTCTTCTGATAAATTTTGCTGTGAAAGGGGACTTGGGATCAAGGGAGAAGATTTTTCATGATGGGAGATCCTAGAACATGTCTGCATGCTACAAAGAATGGTCCCATGGCAGGGGAAGACTGGCACTGACAGAGACAGAGGGTCACTGTGACAGGCAAGTCTGTGGGATGGCATGAAGAGATGGAATTCTGAGCCCAAGTGGAGGCGATGGACTTTGGTGAAGTAGGGATAATTTATCCAGGGTAACAGAAGAGCAGGCAGAGAATGAGGGCAGCTGCAAGTGAGTGGGTAGATTTGATGGGTGAGAAGGAAGATGAGAGCATTCTCATCTTAGGGGTTCCATTTTCTCAGAGAAATCCAGGTGAAGGTTCACATTCAACATGGGGGCCATTTGAGGTTTAGTTTCCATTGTGGTATGATAAGAGAGTTTTGACATTTTGAAGCTTCTGCCAGTCTTTTTATTTTCAGTTTGTTTTTTAGCTTCCCCTAGAATACCTTTTTCCCCCATCATATTTGAAAATAGATATGATTAGTAAAATCGAAAAAAATACAAAATCAATCCAAAATTAAGGCATACACAAGAGCAATTCAAATGCATTTAATAATCGCTGCCACATTGGTACTTCGCCACATAATTATGTAATTAAATTACTCTTTTTCAACATAGATTGACTTGATGAATATGTGTGGGAGTTTTGTCACTGGAACATTTGTTTCTTTAGATCATTTTGCAGCACTGAAAGCAATTTTGCACACACTATTTACTTCCAGCCTACTGCAATCACCAGACTTTTCAGGACAATGTATATCAGCTATGCTAAGATGCAATCAGATACACTGGGGTGTGGCTTCACAAAAAGATATAACAGCTGTTTATAGTACTGGTACAGGTTGGTACCCTATAAATATGGAATTCTAATAAATTCTACTTTGCCCAGTTCCTGCAAAAAGGAAAAAAAGTGTATGTGTTTAAATTGCATATACTGAATTACTGAGGATATTTTATTAGGAGTGTTCTTACATTATGATTAGGCATTGATGAAAATGGAATTGTCTGCTTCCAGTTTTACTCACCAGACAACTAGAAGAGTTTTACACATATTAACTTCTGGCTCCATACATTTCAAGCTCTGTTTCTCCTCCACATACTCCTAGTGACAGCATAACAAGCATTCATCTCTGGTCCTGCTCCTTGGTGCCATGGTACTGCGTGAAAATGTTAGCCCGGTGGGTGGCAGGAGCATTCCTGGAAGCCCCCGACCCTGGATCGGCTAGCAATAACTTAATTGTACAAGGACGTGATTCAATTACAAAATTGTAACTCACTAAATACAATGTATTCCCAGATCAATTTCTCCTAGCCGGATCCAGATGCCAAAGTCCACGCCAATGTCACCAGACATGAAGGGAAGCAAACAAAAGGAAAAACAGAGAGGAAATAGAGAGTGGTCTTGAACGAAATGAATTTAAAATATCTTACTTCACGCGACTTTTACAGAAACATAAATTCATGTGCATTAATTTGGGTTCCCCCAAAGCAGAGCTTGAGAAAAGGGCTTGAAGATGGTAGTTTATTTGGAAGGTGATCCTAGGAAGCAGGGAGAATGAGACAAGTAAAGAAGAAAGTTAAGATAAAGGTGGGTTATTGAAGTCAAATTCATAGAAAACTGTGCCATGATTCCACTAGGGAATCACACAGAATGTCCCCATAATTTCCAGTGTAATGGAAAGGAAGTGGGAGCATTTATCCACTGGCTCCCATCCCTACTGGTGGGAGCTGCCCCTGAGATATTTCACTGCCCCTCACTTTGGTCTGTGCTTGCACGGGGGCTGAGTGGGCTCCCATAGTACTGAGAAGGGGAAAATGTGCAGTGCATGTTTGAAGTGGGACACTGTCAGTACCAGGTGTCTGAATTCTCCTGGAACTGTCCCTCACAGCCGAGGCTGAAATCAAAGGAGGGCAGAGGGGATGTGACGTGGGACACCAAATGGGTCTATTTTAGTCCACCCCTTTCACACTCAGATCTGCCTGTGCCCCACCCAAAGTGCACTCTGAAACCAAACCTTCAGTATGTTAGCCACCTACCATCTGCAGAAAAAGATTGAGTCTGGAAGGGCCAGTGGAAGAGCCAAGGCTCCCCTTTGCTGTAGCTGGTACTGAGGCCTGTAACTATGTTCAATGCCTCTTTCTTCTACCACCCATTCTAGATTCCCTTCATTCTTGGCCAGTGCTTCTGCCTGTCTAGATCACTTGCTTGCTCTGAGCCCTTGTCTTGCCTTTGTCAGGCTATGGTTGTTACAATTTCCTTTTCACTGTTACCACTGGGCACGAAAACACCAAGAAGCAGCCTAGTAAATTTCCTGAGTTGCAGACATGCTTCCCACTGTCTCCATTATGTAACCTCATGATAATCAGGGTTAATTACTCTGGCCAGCATAGTAGATCTTTTCTTTGCCTGCTGGTCCTTGGTGGAGAATCCCAAAGTTGTAGTTCACTGAACCCTTACTATGACCCCAGATGGAAGCACCCACTGTCCCCCATCCTATGAACCAGGACCTCTAAATCCATTGCACCCACATGATTTGAAGACAGGAAACACAAATTCCGTAAATGGATCCCTGATGAGATGAGAGGCGCCGTTTCTATTTTACTCTCTTTGTTTCCTGGACTTTGTAATCCACTTTCCGGGAAACACCAGACACCAGTATGTACTACATCCTGGAGGGCAACATCCCAAATCTGTAGGGTGTTGTCCCCAAGCTTATGCCTTGGCTGAGGCTTTAATTGGCCACTCCTCTTCCTAATAGGCTGCCCACTTCTGGGTGATACTATATATGGAAGGACCAATGAACTCTGTAGTCACATGCTCATACCTCTTTCACCATAAAATGGGTCCTTTGATGTAAGGTGATGCAATGCCAGATCTTATTTTGGTAAATAAGGTGCAGTAAGCGCTCAGTGATGCTAGGAGAGGCACTGCAGGCAGGCAAGCAAACCCCTATCCAGAGTAGGTATCAATAATGGTAAATTTGAATTACTGGTTCCTCCTGGGTAGAAGTAGCAGCACTCACAATGTGATACAGGCTGATTCCAGAATCCAAAGAGGCCCATCAAGTGCCTCTTTCTTAGGGTAGAAAGTGCGAGGTACAATAAGTTGCTCTTTAGCTTAAAGGGATGTACCGGCATGACCCAGACCACTGGACCCCTAGAAGCTTCATTTATGTGGCAGGCCCCTGAATCTTTGCAGGGTTTATCTCCCACCCTCTAGCACGCATATATCTTACTAGGGCGTGCAGTATACTTGCCACTTTCTTCTCACCTGGCCTAATCAGCATGATACCATTAACACAGTGGAATAGTATAAAGTTCTATGGAAGGTCAAGGTCTCTGTAGACTATTATGACAGTATATAAAAGAGTTAGCAGAACCCTGGGGCTAGAGAGCAGATGTGTACCGCTGTCTTTCTCATGTAATTATGAACTGCTTTTGATCCTGTTTGTTGATGGGGATTGAAAAGAACACATTTGCTAAATCAGTACCATATACGAAGTGCCAGAGGCTGTGTTGATTTATTCTAGTAAAGACACAGCTTCTGGCCTTCAGCTACCAGTTGATAGAGTTTGTGGTAGTACCCCTTTATTTCCCATTATCTACATGGTTTTTCCGACGTGCTATATTGACGAAGTAGAAAGGGATATAATGAGGACCCCCACTCTTTCATCCTTTGTCTTTGATGGTAGCGCCAATCTCTGCACTTGCAGTTCCACTGGGGTACAGCACTGCTTCTGTTCAGTACTACCTTGGTGGGTGGGATGGGGGAAGAGAGGAGCTGCCAGGGCTTCCACTTGGCCTCCCTCAATACTCACCTCATTTATCCTCACCTCATTTACCATCAGCCACCATGTGTTCAAGGTTTGAGGAATCATGCCCAGATGTGTTTGCCAGAACATTAAATTCTGAGTCACAGAGGAGTAGCCCCATGTCAACTAAACTTTCCCCTATCCAGCTCCATATTCCACCCCCTGTTCTGACACACTCAAGTCCATGTTCTCCTCTTTCTGTCAGTACATATTAGCCAG
This sequence comes from Choloepus didactylus, assembly GCF_015220235.1. NCBI lineage: Eukaryota > Metazoa > Chordata > Mammalia > Pilosa > Megalonychidae > Choloepus > Choloepus didactylus. Next base: position 10,498,642 of record NC_051327.1, on the reverse strand, counting down.
GTCCAGTAATTTTTTTCAATGAGTAAGCTATTTCCTCAGAGCAGGGTTGTAGCTCTCTGTTCATGCCAAGTTGAGACCAGACCCCAGTTTTTGGTCTGGAGTTAAGGAGGGGAGGAGGATTTGGATGTGGAGGAGGCCATCTTGGGAGACAGCCTCCTCAGGTGAGACCTTTACCTGGTTTCCTTCAAGGGGAGGCTGCTCTTACAGGGGGTGGGGCTCCTTCTACTGGCCACAAGGTTCAAGATTTTCAGGCATAACCACCCAAGTGTCCACATCCCAGATCTCAAGGTCTTGCTCATTCCCTATTGGGGCCGTGACTCTAGTAGCTTTGCCACCTGATGGTTAAATACTGGGCCCAATTTTGAATACAGTCTTCCTTGCAACTGCAGGAGATGAAGACATCTTTAAACAGCACCAGGGAGGCCTTCTGGCTTTCACACGGTGCCCTGTATTGTTAGTTGGCTGGACTGAGCTTATCATTCTCTTTCTTCAAGTTTTCCTGGGCACTTAGCAAAAGCAGCTAACTCCACAATCCTTATAATTACCATTACCTGCATTTTGTTCAAGTCATAGAGCTATTGCACAACCCATTGTTTCCCCTTCCCCCATACCTAACCTCAATCCACAACTGGTAAGAGTCTTAGTAGTGTCAAACAAAAAGACAAATTTTAAGAATTTAGAAAAGAGAGATGATTTATTTATCAAAAGGAGATAATTTGCAAATTGGGGACATTCCATGCCAAGGCAAAAGCACTCCATAGTAAATACAATGAGGTTACACAAGGAAAATTATGATTGGTAAGCAAAATATAAGGAAAGCAAGCCTTATTGGGGATGGGATGCTAACTAACAAAACTTTTTTTATCCCCAACAAAACTCCTGGTTTCAGAGAAATAGAGACCCAGGTTCAAAGAATGCCAGAACGTCCTGGTAGTTATGCAAAGTTGGAAAGTATCAGATAACTTGTCTCACAGATAACTAGTCTTAAGTATGGATGGCAATTTCAACATATATGGATAAATTGGACTTTGCTTTAAATACCCACAGAGTTGCCTCCGGGCCCTTGCCAGTTCATTTAACAATTCCCCCCTTTTGATAATTCTTTCTCCCAGAGAGTGTGATCACCAGGCCTGACAGTCTACAGATATTCTTAGTCTCTCGGAGAATCTTGATATTTGCGTTCTTCCTTTCTGGACAATTCCATCAAGAATACCAAGGATTTCACATCCCATGGTCATTGGAGCATCACTCTTCTGTGTACGTGTGAGTGGGGTTAGGTCTAGGCAAGGAAAGGCATGAGGCAAGTCTATTCGTGTAATCCTAAGTGTACTTATATATTTTGAAGAATCAGTAGTAATGGGGTTCAGTCTTATCAGTCCTCAACTGATGGTTAAAGGTGATTGAGAATCATTCTTCATTGTTTGATGTCGGTCTTGAGGGCATCAAAGCAGTTGAACTCATTCTTGAAATATAATTATAAATATAATGGATGCCTTCAATTTAAGAACTCCTTTACACCTTCTCAATTTACTTATATCAATACCCCCAAATAATGCAAAGAGGGAAAAAAAGAAAGAAAGAAAGAAAAAGTCTGGACATTTATTGGAATTAAAATACACTGTTTACTTGGTTGAAGTCTCATTTACAATTTTTATTTTTGTGAAGAAATTCTGCTGTGATGAGATATTCTGTTATAAGCTTTCTAATTTTTCTGACCTTTCTTTTTCTGTGAGTTGGAAATATTACAGTGAGTACTTAGGATGGTAAGGTTGATATATAGACATTATCAATACAATAAAATATATATATTCTCTTAGCACAGCTATAATGTCATTGCATAATAAACACAATGCTTTGCATTTCAATAACAAAAAAAAACACCTAAATATATTTTGTACTATTTTGGCAAATGGGCTAACATGGATAACCCTCTGGATGTATTCTAGAAAAACCACTTGGTTTTTCTCACTTGCTGCTTATTTTCCCCCATTACTAAAGCAAGATTAAAGAAAACTATTTTCATCATTAAAAAAAAAAAAAGTTAATTCTTTCTACCACATTACTGTAATATGTAATATCCTTATGCACCAAAACCTTATGATCATTTAAAGTCCCTATAATTACTATGCATTGATCTAAGAGAAAAACTAGTAGGTAAACACTTTTTTCTAGGTCCTGCACTTATTTCAGCCCCGAGGCCACACAATTTCTGCATTTCCATAAGTAAATTGCCCCCTGCTTGCTTTTGCTTCAGTAGGAAGCTAGTGCTATCTAGGGGCATTTATCTCCCAAAAATGTAATTTCTGTGTTACTGCAAGTGTAACTGAGAATTAACAAATATAATTATAGCTTACTGAACTTTATTTAGATATTTATTAACCTTCTGATACATTGTAATGTAGCCAAAAGGCAAATACTTTTAACTGTTAAAACTCACTGAAGGTCCAGATGCCTTGATGCTTGGCTTTATAACTGTAACCTGTACTTATCTTGTTTTGTAACTTAAAAGTCTTGTGATTTTGTTAACAGCCCCATTAATGTTTATTATTGAAGAAACCTGAGCCAACCCACTCCAATTCCTACCTTATCATGCTAGATAGGGCCAGTTCTAATCAGAGTTGGCCAGCCTGACATGCACAGTAGCACAAAACTTTAACCTATGGTAACCTATACCTCATTGTAATACAAAAAAAATCACGCCCATATTCCACCCCCTGTTCTGACACATATTAAGCTGTCATTTTCCTTACATACTTCCTATGACCAAGTATGTGTAAGCTGTCTGTGCATGCTCCATAACTGGACTATCTCTAACCTCATCATCTCAAACCACTATCATAAGCCTGCCTCTGCCAAGATGCTATAAACTCTCAGATGCTCTCCAGTTCAGGGAGACAGATCTGAGGCCTGCAAGCCTCCCGTTCTTCTTGCATCATGCTTTGCAATAACAGCACTTGCTCTCTTTGAAACCCAGGTGTCATCGGCTGTTATATGCATTAGGCAGCAAGCCTGGCCCAGCAATGCAAGCAAGGAAAAAAACTATCCTTGAGAATGAGCAAAGAAGAAGGCTGAAATTATCGACAAAAGAATGTGAACTTTTTACATTCAATGCACTTTAAATCTGTGTATTTAGAAATAACTTAAGACAGCAGAGCTTCTTATCAACAGTGCATTTCAGCTTTTAATATCTACCAGAGATGGAAAAGCATCATTTGGGGAGAAACGTGCCAGGATTGACCAACTTTTCATTATCGATGGCGCCATCCAATTAAGAACAAAGTGAAGGGTCAACAGCAGCAAAGGAAAAGCAGGAAGGGAAGGAATCAGACTTCACCTCTCCTGGCTCCCTTTTGTCTTCCAAATGCTCCTTGGGGCTCCCTCTCCCAGGGTCCACCCAATAGAGTTCTGGCTTGAGGTGTCCCCTACATGGCGCTACACTCAGGATCCAGGAGTTCTGGGCTGCAGCGCACTTGAAAAAGAAACAGCAGGAGAGATCTCAAACTGGGGAAGTTGGAATGACAGCCTCAACAGCCATCGGGTCACAGTCCCTTATAGAGAGAGTGGGGAGTTCACAATGATGGGTGGACATTTAAGTTTCTTATTACATAGGAGGATCTTACTCATAGGGGAACAGATGTTTGTTGGTTAGTATGAGGTACTTATCCATTTCTGATAGGCTGTCTCTAACTGGACAGAAACTGGCTTATTACTAGGTGTCTAAGTGTTGCTCAAACTGTAATTCTATTGCAAGGTCCCATCCTGTGATCAATTGTTTTGTGTTTTGGAAAGCCATTTCTTGGACTTGGCTTGGTCCTGGCAAACCCAATGCAGGCAGCCATTTAATTTTATTTAACAGTCCCACCTTAGGTCATTTTTCCAATAATCTCATTGGAAACTTGACCAGAACACTGTGTGGTCACCACCATTGATTGTCTTGCTTGTCGGGTAGTCGTAGATAACTTGGTCAGCTGTTTTGTTCCTTTTTCTTGTTTTGGTTGCAACAAGGTTGGCTGGTGGCTGTGCAATCATACATTTATGACTCTTGGAGTGGAGTTACTTACTCAATTGAGTGAATTACAGTTACAGTCCTCTCTCTGAGTCAATGTCTATTATTTTATTTTTTATTTTTGGTCCACTAGGAGACAGTTTCATTTCTATCTCATTTTCCTTTTGCTTAGCTATCTAAGAGCAACTCTCTGTCTTAGGGTGACAAGGAATTTGAATAGAATCTTGAAACACCATCTGTACAACAAGAAATAAAAACATACAGACTGATAATTACAATTAAAATCATAAATCCAAAGCATATTAATTGTCTCCATATTCTATTAACCCAAGAACCTAGGTCAGGAAGTAGGTGTGTCTATTGAAATGTTTGAGCCTGACAGTTATCATGAAACACTTTAATTTGGTCCTTTAAGATACATAGGTTATTTATCTTATCATATCTAATTAAATGAATATCATTTTCAAATATGACATTCCAGTCAAAGCTTTGTCTATACAACTAGTATCTCCAATTGCAGATTGTTAACAAGGAGAACATATTCTTACTGAACTTATGCAAATAATTATATTTCTACAAAAATAAGAATGTTCAATAAGAGTTTCCCAATTCTGAGAGATCAGGCAGGGAGAAAAAGAGAAATGTTTTATGAGATATAGATAGCTTAGGGAAAAGCAAAAGGGATTCCTTGTATTGAGAAAATAAAATATTAAAACATCAGCAATATTCTAAACAAAATTCCCAGTGGTTCTTCAGTCCTAGTAATTAATTCTTGTTCCACGCGATCTTGTGTTAGCAATCTCATGACCCCATCAGCTTCCCACTAGATTTCTGGAAATTCTGACTCAGTCCCATGGTATGTTCTCAAAGTTCTTCTATCAATGTCATTAGAAGCCAATGCTCCAGAATATCTGGCACAGTCCTTTCCACAGGTCTCTGAGACTACTTTTTATAGCTAATTGCAATTGTTTTCAGGAAAACATCAGAATAAAGCAAAACAAAACAAAAACTATCTGTGGATCATAAAACCCTTAAGGCACAAAAGACAAAGAATGGTCCTGGTTAACTTATTGTTTTATAAAAGTAAAAGATCTAATGAGAGTTTGTTACAAAATAATGTAATTGAGAAGGAAATTTGGCTTTTTCTGTGGTTTGTAACACATTCTTAAGAATAACTGAAATTATCACTATTAACATTATACTGTTGTCTAATATTAGGCAGATCAGTACTAGTGCTAGCAGAGCTCCCTTTAGCCGAGAAAGATGTTATGGGAGCTTCCTTCCAGGCTCATTGTCTTGTAGCAAGAAGGAATTCAAGGATAAGACAAGTAGGTATAAGCAAGTGAGAATGTTTATTAAGGAAAACAAAAGTACATGCTCCAAGGGGTGAGCGCCGGGCATACTCAAGAGAGAGACGCTTTGCATGTAGTTTGGCACAAGGGTTTTTTAACAAATCAAACAAAGGAAGGTAGGATTTGAGATGTCAAACATTGTGATTGGTGAGAAATCAGTTAAATTAAGTATTGTAAGTAGGCTATTGGATTGGTTGTCTATACATTCTTGTGATTGGTAAATAAATATGTAAATTAAGGTTTGTAAGTAAGCTACTGCAATAGGCTGAATAAACATTCAAATTAAGGACTGTGAACGGGTTATTGTGATTGGTCCATGCTGTGTGGTTGAACAATGTATCCTACCTTGTTCAACCTCCTTGGGTTTCAGGAGCCTCACTGTTCTCACCAGATGCCACCCCACTCCCTGTCCAAAGGCGCCTGAGAGCTTGCAAGATGCTTTTCCTACATCTAACCTGCCTCACTAGTACATCTCATGGACAGTGAGGACACTGACAAGTCTCTAAGAACTTTATATAATTTCTGGAATATATATATATATATAAATTAATAACATTTTATTTATACAAATCCAAGTAACAGAAGGTTAGAAAATCCCTTTTAATTTGACAACACTTCCCATGCAATTCATAACATATCAAATAAACCTATTTCTAACACCTCTCTTTTTACAAGGTGAAAGGATAAATCCTTAGTAATTTTCCAGGGGCCCTCTGGAAAATCCCAAAGACAGTTTGGTATCAAGGTATCATTTAGGGTTTGATTTGAGAAGGCAAAGTGTCAGAAGTTGTCAGGAGATTTGATCACTTGGTTACATAGGAGCACAGGTAACTGTGAAACAATATTTGGTACTCTTCTTTAACCAAGGTGACAAAAAAGATTTAAAAATTAAATATAGGAGATAATGTGATGGTAAAAACAAAACAAAACAAAACAAAAAAACTAGTTTTTTCTGAAAAGTGAGAAACTCATTTCTCTTAAGAAATCAAGGACATGATAAAGTCCACATAAGGTATGAGAAGTTATTCTAATAAAACACAGACTGTCTGCCTTTTACACCAATTATCAGGAAAAAAAAGTTTACAACCTCTTACAAGGAACATACTGATAATCCAAGAAAACTTTGTTATATTAACAGAAAGAGAACCAAATTCTAGTTTTGTATCTGTATACTATTTGACATGAAGGCTCATAAAAACCTTATAGATAGACCCATCAAATCTCATCCAACTTTGACCATAAGAAATAAAATTCCTTTTCTACAAACTTTCTATATCCATTCAGGTTCTGTCCTACATTCTCTTCTTTCTCATTCTGAAACAACCAGTTATTTTACTTTTGGACAAAACCATTCTCTTTTCCCTTAATAAAAACACACCCCGCATATTTTATATATTTAAGTTACCAAAATTATCTTGGACATTGTCTTCAAGTTGACATCTTACAAAACACATTAATGTCAAAATAAAACTTGTCAGAATAATGACTCAATTTGGTTAAATGCAAACATAATTTTTTTCATTTTATATATCTAATAGATGTAATGCTAGCTTATTTGATCAGTGGACCTGTATACATTTAAGGACAACCCCCAAAATGCATACATTTTTTAACTTAACATTGATAACTCTGAAGACATAGCTGTTTTTCTTTTAAACCAACAATATTAAATTAGTATACAAATGGAGGACTTAAAGCTTAATGTTTTCAGTCATTAGTCAGAATAACTAACTCAGAATCAAAGACACAGAGATATAAAACTCACTAGTTTGTATAAAAGAGCTGGCTTCTGTCCTTGCCCCATGTTATTATTATTATTTTTTTTTAATCAGGGTTACTTGCCTTTTTGGTAAAGAGGCTATTTTAGAACCATTATATCTTTTAGAAGCTTTTGAACACAAATCAAAGAATATACCCACTCCTTGATGGAGTCCAGGAACCTCTTTTTTCAAGTGTATCTATCAAACGTAAAACCTTGTTTAAATTAAAACTTCCTCATTGTAGCCACTGTAGCTCTAAGTTATCTTTAATATAAAACACCTATTTTTTTCAAAAGAAAGCACATGAGGAATCCATTCAACCTGGGTCTTTGTTACAATTTATGGAAGAATATTATTATAATTGTACTATTAACTACAGTCCATGGTTTACGTTAGGAAGTCCTTAGCAATCTGGCAGACCTTTTGGGAGCATCCCTACCTGTAACATTTGTAGGGTCCCTTACATCATCTTCCAGTTTTTCCCATTTAGCTACGTCTATCTATCTACCTACCTACCTACCTACCTACCTTTGGGAATGAGAAATTCCTTAACAATAGCCCTGAACTCGGCTCTTGACCAGGGGTTAAATTTACCAAGGGTGCCACTCCAGCAGTCTCAGAAGGTCTGGTCTCACAGGGTATTTGCTGAATTTTAGCAGTTGGGCAAAGGAGGACACAAGGAGGGAATACAAAGGGGAACAGTAGGAGTAGGAGAAGCAGAAAGGGCAGCACCATCCAGTTTAGTTTTTTTAGCCAGAGGATTATCAAGGCTAGATTTTAATTTTTCTTGAGCTCTCTGTTTGGAGTCCTTTAAAGAAGCAATTTTGGAATCAGATACTCTTTTGGCTGATTGGCTTATCAATCAAAGAATGCATTCCATGGAAACTGGGGGATCCTAGATCCCTTCTTTTCCAATGCACTTCAAAGGTGCAGGACTTTGTCCGTGAAAAAAGTTATTACAGCTCCAAGCTGTCATTAGTTGCATACAGTGTATGATGCCAGGGTGTTGGAAGGGGGTTATCACCCTCCTTAAAGCAAGGAGATCACATAATTTTGAACTTCCAAAGTTCTGTCACTTACCAAGAGGATCTAGTCTAAGGGAGCTAGATAAAGATCTCAGAGAGCTCAACACAATTCATGGAGCCTGAGATCCGAAAGGTACTTACTGCTGAACTTGAGTAGCCAGCACAAAGGACTCGTGTTGGTATCTTCACCTAGTTGATCTGCCCAACAGCAGCAACCTTTGGATCCTGTCTTCATTGCCAAACTGTCAAATAAAAGACAACTTTAAAAATTTAGAAAAGAGAGATCATTTATCAAAAGGAGACAATTTGCAAATTGGAGAACACTCTTTGCCAGGCAAAAGTGCTCCACTTTTTTTTGCCAGGCAAAAGTGCTCCAAGAAGGTGGCAGCTTATAGAGTAAATATAATGAGGTTACACAAGGAAAAACATGACTGGTCAAGCAAAACATAAGAAAAACATAAGAAAAATAAAACATATTTACCCCTAGACAAAACTCCTGGTTTTGGGGAAATCAAGACCCAGGTTCAGAAAACATCAGAACATCCTAGCAGTTGTGCAAGGTTGGAGAGTCACTCGTCTCACAGATGGGTATGTGTGGCGATTTCAACAGGTACCGAGAAGTTGGCCTTCGTTTAGACATGTAGGGACAAGTTGCCTTCCAACCCTTGCCAACTCATTTAACAGTAATTATAACACTACAGCATCCAGGAGTAATCGCCACTGTATTTATTAGAGTGACAGTGGGGGCCTTGTTGAGGTCTTGGAAGGCTGTCTAGTTCCAGAATCCCATCCTAGGAATTGGCTTTCTAGAACCACTTCCAGTTGAGGTCTCTCAAAAACACAGCCTAAGACAAAGACTTAGATGCAGGCAGTGTATTTGGGAAGTGATCCTAGGAAGCAGGAGTGAGGAAGCAGGGAGTGTGAGAGAAGGAAAATCGCCAGTAGAAGGCATTGTCAGGTGCATTTCCACAAGGGGCTCCTAAGAAGGGTAGAGAATGTCTGCCAGCTTGGCCTGCCTGAAGGAGGAGAGGCTGACACACTCATACATGGAAAAAGAGACTCATCCTGCCTTCCTTTGGATGAGCGTTGTCTCCAGGCCATCAATACCCATTTCATGTCTCAATCCTGGGGCAGAAGCAGAATCTAGCAATTCCGAGCATGCTTGATTGCTTGAGGTGGGATGCCGTCAGCAGGAGGGGAACCTGAGCTTTCAGGGGGTTGGCTGAAATCACAGGCGGGGCGAAGACATGGGACGTGGGGCACCAGAGGCGTCTGCTCCACTGTATGAACACTCGTTAGCGCCCCTCTTCAGGCCTCGGACGGAGCTCTGGCAACGCAGCGGCCCTAAAGCTCAAGCTTCTTTAGCTTCAGAGTTACTCCGCCTCTGCAGAGAACTCATCTCTGTCCTGGAAGGAACTACTCACGAGGAACGTTTTACTCAATCAGCCCGCGACACGAGGGGTTGCCTCTTCCCCCAGCCCCCCAGGTCCCCACTCACACGCGGCCCCGACGGCCCGGCACTGCCCCAACCCCCCATCCCCGGCCCTGGGCGCGCCCTGCTCGGGTCTCTCAGGGAGCAAATTCTCCCATCGGGAATTTCGCGGTTGAGGTAGGGGTGGGGAAGAGTTAGCCCCTCCAAAAGATTTTCAAATTGTTCCCTTGAAGCCCATAGCACACATCATTAGGTCTGGTGGCTAATTCAGGCAAGTCCTCTGACTTGAGGAAGAAAGGCTTAAAAATAAAAGCAGACACTCCAGACCAGCCTTAGCTTGGTTTCCTTTCTACTTCTGCAGTGACTGGCAGATGAGTCCTTAGAATGGAGAGTTTGAGCACCTACATATGGAGGCAGCAGGGAAAGGTCTGGTCTCACTCCCCTCAGGCTTGGGGGATGGGAAGAGAAGATCCCCCAGGAGTGAGGTGAGTGGTGGCAGCAAAGAAAAGGGGAGGCAGGGGGAGGAGATGCTCATGAAGAATTAAGTGATGGTGACCCAAGGCAGAGGCAGCTGTTGCTAGAATGGCACCAGGCTGAAAAACCAGAGGACTGACAGATTCAGAGAAAATGGGAAGGACAGAAGACATGGAGACTCAGGCTGGTAGAGGAGTTAGACTAAATGGGGATGGAAAACAGGAGGTGGGAAGGAATTTCAGGGGTGGTGGGTTTGGGGAAAATGAAGAATCTAGGGTGTGGCCCAGTAAATGAGCAACCAAAGGTAGGGGAAGGTCTAGGAGGTCACTAGGCTAAGGCTAGATGGGGGAAGGCCCCCCATGGGGACACCGAAGTGGGTTGTAGAAGGGGCCTGAGCCAGGGGCCAAAGTCCTCTGTTAATTTGGTGTGTTTCTGTGTGTGTGTGTGACCTGGAGACTAGAGAATGTCAAGATAAAGATGTCTGAATTGAATACTGAAAAATGAGAAGAATGAGAAGAATGAGGAAGAGGTAACTAGCCAGACAAGGATGAAAGGCTTTCAGGTGGAGGGAACAGCATCTGCAGGGCTCAGATCTTTATAGAAAGATCTTTATTTTTTATTTAAAAAAAGATATTTTTAGAGTGGTTTTAGGTTTACAGAAAACTTACACTAAAACTTACGCTAGGAGTACTGAGTTCCCATATACTATCCCCCATTCCTCTTTTATTAAATCTTGCATCAGTGTGGTACATTGTTACAAATGATTAATCAATATTGAAACATTATTAATAATTAGAGTCCATAATTTTCATTAGGGTTCACTCTGTGTTGTACAGTTCTATAGATTTTGACAAACACATGTCACATCTCCACCATCACAGTGTCGTACAGAATAGTTTCACTGCTGCCAAAATGCTCTGTGCTCCACATATTCATACCCACCCACTCAACCCCTGATCTTTTTACTATCTCTATAGTTTTACCTTTTCCAGAATTCCATAATTGAAATCATACAGTATGTAGCCTTTTCAGACTGGCTTCTTTCACTTAGCAATACACATTTAAGACTTTTCCATGTCTTTTATGGCTTGCTATTTCATTTCTTGTTATCACTGACTAATATTCCATTGCACGGATGCACCAGTTTGTTTGTTCACCTTTTGAAGGACTTCTTTGTTGCCTCCAGTTTGGGCAATTATGAATAAAGCAGCTACAAACATTTGTATGCAGGTTTTTGTGTGCACATCAGTTTTTATTTAGATAAATATATAGGCGCAGGGTTGCTGTATCAGATGGTAAGCGTGTTCAGCTTTGTAAGAAACTGCCAGACTGTCTTCCAAAGTGGCTGCACCATTTTGCCTATCCATTGACCTTTACTTTTCATTGTTGGTTTGTTTTTTTACAAAAGATTTATTGGTTTTATTCTGATTATAAAAATAATGCATGTTCATTACAGAAAAGTTAGAAAAGTATGAAGGATAACTTGGAAATTTATAACACCACTAATAACACTTCATACATACCTTTAACTGTATCTGTGTAGACATAATTTTTACAATGTTGGAATCATACTATATATACTTTTGCATCTACTTTTTCCCTTTTATTTTTATATTTAAAGCATTTGGGGAAAAGCTGTAAGACCTGGTCAGTTCTTAGAATATATATTTCTACTACCCTGGGGACTCTATTTCCATTATCAAGGTCTGTTATCTGAATGTTGCTTCAGCAAGCATGAAATCAGAAGGAAAAAAAATGGGTAATTAACCGAGCCAATGTATCCAGGCCAGGTCACTGGGACACCGGAGCCCTTCCTCCCCATCTTTACGTGCCCGCAATGCCAAGAGGGAGCCCTGGCCCCCTGGCAGGGGACGCGGACCCGCGGACCTCAGGTAAGGGCCCAGGGTCTAGGCCTCGGTCGTATCCCCCCTGGCAGGGGTCCTTGCGGGGTGAACGCCACTAGGCGTGGAAGGGCCTTCACGTGGGCCTGCCCGCTGTCCGGCAGGGACGAGCGAGCAGGGGCGTCTCAGGCCCGCCTCCGGCTGGGAGTGACTTCCCGGGGTCCCGCCCTGGGGTCCCGCGGCCCTGGTTTGGCCGCCTCCAGCGGGAGAGTGACTACGAGCTACACGGCCTCGGTGGGGGAGGGCGGCCCGGGACTTCTGCCCTTCCGGGCTGGGCTCGGGGGCGGCGCGTCCTTCTTCCCCAAAGGCCTCACCTCAGACTCTCCCTGGCCCTCCTCGCTCGAGCTCCGGCCTCGCCGGGCAGCCCTAGCCGCCAGGAACCCTATCCTGGCGCTCCGCTCCAACAAAATGGCGCCGGGGCGTGGCCTCGCCGGCCACGTGACCCCGCCCCCGCCCCCGGCCTGCGCGCGGCTCCGAGACGCAAAGCGGGCAGCGGGCGGCGGAGCAGCGGCGCGCGGTCATGGCCCGGGGCCCGGCGGTGGCGTGGGCCGTGCTCGGCCCCCTCCTTTGGGGCTGCGGGCTGGCGCTGCAGGGCGGGATGCTGTACCCGCGGGAGAGCCCGTCGCGGGAGCGCAAGGAGCTGGGCGGCCTCTGGAGCTTCCGAGCCGACTTCTCCGCCAGCCGGCGCCAGGGCTTCGAGCAGCAGTGGTACCGGCGGCCGCTGCGGGAGGTGCCGGCGCCAGGGGAGGGGGCTCGGCGTCGGGGGCAGGGCCGCCCCTGGAAGCCAGGCGGTGGGAGGGGGGAGCCCGGCACCCCCAAGCTCCCCCGCCCCGGCGCCCTCTGGAGCTGCAGGCTTGGAGGCGTGGGGAGAAAGGGAGAGAGAAACGAGGAAATGGGAGGAGGGACAGGATGTGGGTGGGGAGTGTGTCTCTCTTGCTCGAACCCCCTCCACAGGGGGAGGCCGCGCAGGGCAGTGTCAGAGGCACTCGGAGCTGGGGGACGGGGAGAGCTTCTGGACCTCTTGGGGCCAACTCTGCTGGCAGGAAGGATCTTGGGTTCCAGGGTTCAGATAAGTGCCAAGACTGGCCCCGAGTGGCCAAGCCCCCCTCCAGCTCTCACCTCCTGACTTGGGTGGGACTCGGGTAGAAAAGTGGCACTGGGGCCCTCTGTGCTCGTGTAGTGCGTGCCTCTTCTAGATCCTCTTTTTTGCGGAGGTTGCCTCCCCTCATTCAGCAGAGGAGGAGGGGAGGAGGGGGCTGGGGTGCCAGGCATGTGCCTCACTGGAGGTTCCTCACCAAAGAGGTCCCTGCCCCCTTGCCAGCCTCCCTCCCTGTGGTAGTCAGTCCATCATCTGACTTTTAGTCAGGGTCTAACACTGCTGGTCCTTCTTCCCTGAGGCTGAGTTGGTTCGGGGCTCACTTCGTTCCAGGGAGATCCTTGGCTCTGGTGTCTTTTGTCCTGAGGAAGGACCTCTGGCCCCACCAGACATCAGGTATTCCCTGTTCCACCAGCGAGTTCTCCAGCCATTCAAGAACTTACCCGTGCCTACTATGTGTCAGAGCTCGTGCTGGGGATACAGCCATGAAGTGCAGAGAAGACCCCAGCCTTCTTGGAGGTCACATCCTAATGGTGCAGGGAACAGTAAACCAGCACACATCACGCACACACACAGACACATGTACATACACACACATCTTCAGGGGAACTCTTCTGAGCCCCTGCAGTGGATCACTGAGCTCCCTAAATGCTCTGCTACTGTCTTGCCCTTCTACCTGTAGGGATCAAGGGTGTAGAGGTTCAGGGGGGTTCCTGAGGGGTTTAGTTCACCCAGTTCTGCCAGGTTGTCCTGAGGTGGTGTCCGTGTGGACCCTGGTCCCAGGAGACCATCCCTGATCTCTAACGTAAGTCCCCTATTACTCTCAACAACCTGTCCAGTTTCACTTTCTTCCTTGTGCGGCCGCTCAGCACCTGGCAGCACATGCTGATTGGGGTTTTTGTTTATTGGCTGTTTTTCCGGACCAAAGGTGAGGACTTGGGCTTGTTCACTGCTCTATCCCTAGCACCTAGAGCAGCGTGGTAGTGCTCACTGTACACTGTTGGGTGAAGGATTGAATGGCAGGAGTCTACTTCATGGAGCTGTCAGAATTAAAGAAGCCCTGTAAAAGGCACTGGGCACTTGCTGCCAAAGAATAACGATGGGGGGAGGGGCGGGGGAGTGACCCAGAATCCCAGGGTCTGGGAGAGGCCCTCTTGTCCAGCCCCATCCTTCAGGTCAGGCTCTTGGGGGGGCCTGGCCCCTGGGGGAAGGAGGCTGCCTGGGCCCCGGCCCTAGGTTCCTGGCTGCTGGCCAGTGGGGGTCTTTCTGGGCCTGACCCCGGCTTTTCTCTCCCCAGCTGGGCCCCATCCTGGACATGCCAGTCCCCTCCAGCTTCAATGACGTGAGCCAGGACCAGCAGCTGCGTGGCTTTGTCGGCTGGGTGTGGTACGAGCGGGAGGCGGCCTTGCCCCGGAGGTGGACCCAGGACCTGGACACGAGGGTGGTGCTGAGGATTGGCAGCGCCCACTACCATGCCATGGTGGTCAGTGTGGCGGGTAGTGGGCAGGGGGTGGGCGTGGCTGCTGGGCCCACGAGGGGCTGCCCTGGGGTGCTTGGCTCCTGGCTATCCCGTGACAGACTGTATGCTAGGGTTGGGAGTGGGAATGGGGGTGCCCTCCTGGCTGCATCCTGGGTAGGGCAGGGGTTGCCTCCTCAGCTCCATGCGAGGGAGTGCCTGAGACTGCAGAGCACCCTCATGTCCTAGTCTCCTGCCCCTTCCCCTTCTCCCTGTGTCCACAGTGGGTGAATGGGGTCCATGTGGCAGAGCACGAGGGGGGCCACCTCCCCTTTGAGGCCGACATCAGCAAGCTGGTCCAGACCGGCCCCCTGTCCTCCTGCCGCATCACCATCGCCATCAACAACACGCTCACCCCCCACACGCTGCCTCCAGGCACCGTCCTCCACAAGAACGACACCTCCAAGTGAGCAGCAGCCTGTCCTCCTCCTTCCCACACCCCGCCCTGCTCAGTGGCATTCCCACTAGGGTCAGGGTGGCACTTAGCAGAGAGGGGGCCCCAGTGAGCCAAGGTTGAAGGACCCAGGGCAAGGCCCAAGGGACCGTTGTCCTCCCCATCCTAGGTACCCCAAGGGCTACTTTGTCCAGAACACAAACTTTGACTTCTTCAACTACGCGGGACTGCACCGGCCCGTGCTTCTCTACACCACGCCCACCACTTACATAGATGACATCACCATCACCACCAACGTGGAGCAGGACACTGGTGAGGGCTCCTGGCAGGACCTGCCCTTGGCTGGGCTCTAGGTGGCTCTGCGCCTTGTTTGGGAGGACCCCCAGGTGGCCCAGGAGGAAGGCCCTGTAGCATCTCTAAACCTGCACAGGTTCCCATCCACCTAAGAGCTAAAATCCAGACTGTCTGAGCTGGCAGGGGCTTCAGAAATGACTCATCTGGTCTGCCCTCTAGTGAACTCCAGATGAGAACCCCCAGTGTCTCCTCCCCACTGGCTGCTCTCCCTTTATTTCCCTTCACTGCAGATTTAGCACAAGAAACGGTTGTTTGCTGGGGTCTGGGGGCCCAAGCGGACCCCTCGGAGTGGTGGCTGGATGGTGCTCCCTGTTTACACGGCCCGGAACACGTTTCTCCCTCAGCTCTAGTCTCTCTTTGCTGCAGGCCTGGTGAATTACCAGATTTTCGTCCAGGGCAGTGAACAATTTGAGCTGGAAGTGCTTCTTCTGGATGAGGAGGGCAAAGTCGTGGCCCAGGGGACAGGGGTCCGGGGCCAGTTGCAGGTGCCCAGTGCCCACCTGTGGTGGCCGTACCTGATGCACGAGCACCCTGCTTACCTGTACATGTTGGAGGTAATGATGGTTAGGACTGGGGTTCCCTTGCAGGGATAATGGGGCCTTTTGCCCCGTCCAGTGGCCCTGGCTTCCACACGAGGCTCAGGACTGGTGGGCAGGCAGGCAGAGATGTCATCTGAGCTTCCCAAGCAATTCGATCTGAGGGTTCACAGTCTGATTTTTTTCAACTCTTGGTGGGGAGGCCTCAGTTTGGAAGCGCAGGCCCCAGGGGTAGGGTGGGGGAAGGGGTTCCTCCTTGCTAATACCAGAAACCTCTGATTTTTGCATGTTTGCTTGCAGTCCCAGAGGTGGGCCATTCTGGTTTACAAGGATCTCCTCTGCCGAAGGGCGGGCATGGGGCCCTGGCTGGGGAGGATGCCATATGCCTGGGGCTTCGCTTTCTTCTGCAGGTGAGGCTGAGGGCACAGACAGCCACTGGGCCCGTGTCTGACTTCTACACGCTCCCCGTGGGGATCCGCACCGTGGCTGTCACCGAGAGCCAGTTCCTCATCAATGGGAAGCCTTTCTATTTCCACGGGGTCAACAAGCATGAGGATGCAGACGTGAGTGGGAGCTCCCCGTTAGCACCTCCCTTCGCCCCCCACAGCCTTCCAAAGCAGTTGACCAGCCGTTGAGCTATGGCCTTGGCTTGGGTGGAAAGAGGGCCAATGGGGAGACTCTCCAGGGGCCTGGCTCTAGACGGAAGAGCATCTTCGACGGGACAAGGGTCATCCTGTTCCACCGTCCCTAGATCCGAGGGAAGGGCTTCGACTGGCCCCTGCTGGTGAAGGACTTCAACCTGCTTCTCTGGCTTGGCGCCAATGCCTTCCGCACCAGCCACTACCCCTATGCGGAGGAGGTGATGCAGCTCTGTGACCGCTACGGCATCGTGGTCATCGACGAGAGCCCCGGCGTGGGCATTGTGCTGCTGTGAGTGTCCCCGCTGCCCCTGCTGCCAAGTCAGCCCGTACCACAGGCAATGATGTGCCCTCCCTTCCCTGCCCCGCAGCGAGAGCTACAGCAACGTGTCTCTGCACCACCACCTGGAGGTGATGGAGGAGCTCGTGCGCCGGGACAAGAACCACCCAGCCGTGGTGATGTGGTCCGTGGCCAACGAGCCCAGTTCCTACCTGAAACCTGCCGCTTACTATTTCAAGTAAGTGCCCCGGGTTGGGGCAGGGCCGAGACCGCTGCCCCGTGGTCCAGCTTGCCTCGGCTGATGGCTTGGGAGAGCCAGGGTCTGCCCGGGGCAGGCGTGCGCTGTGAGACAACCAGCATCCTCTCCCAGCCCAGGCTTGAGGGCCCAGCCCAGGTCAGGGACTCAAGAGATCTCCCCACCTAAATGCGGTTTTCAACCCAATAAGGCCCTGTGTCCCTTTTTGCCTCCTGAAATGAAATACAGAGTCAATGTAACCTACTTACATAACTTCAACAAAAGAAAAGTAGAAAACCCAGTGTCATAGCCTAACTGTGAGAGAAAGAAGCAAGAGATTCATTTTTGAAAGACCAATGTGAATGCATGGGTCCGCCCCACAGAAGACCCGGTGAGGGGGTTGGATGCTGGCACCTAGGTGTGGGATGGCCCCGAAAGCAAGTGCAGGTGGTCCTGGGCTCTGTATAGTGACAAATCTCATTCCATAAGTGCATTTCCTCCGGTGGTGTGAATTTCTAAAATGGTGAGCCACTCTAGGTACAGTTACAAGTAGAGTATAATCTTCCCTCAATTTCTATGGCTTCTGCATTCCTGGGAACATTAGTGTGGTAAAAAGATACTGTGTGAATCTCTGGGTTCATATATATGAAGTGGAGTTAGGCTTTATAAAACCTGTTTCTCAGTGTCTAGACACAGGTCATTACAGTTTTTCTGATGACATGAATATTTTATATATTCTCAAGTCACCTTGTTGTTCAGGGACCAGGACATCTAAGGGTTATGGTCTGATCCACTAAATGCCAGTAGGCATCCCTCCCCCAACCCCCAGGTCTCTGCAATGGACTGAAACCTATTAGTACGTCATCAAGGAGTGAGCTCCCTAAATCCCTTTCCTGCCTGAGGGGTCTGACCACTTGGGAGATGTCCCTTGGCTCTTTGTCTCTGACATCCGTGTGGTTCTCTTTTGCCTTCCGGAGGGAAATGGTTTCCCTCGCCATCAAGGCAGCAGAGGCCGTTGAAACTCTGAGGCAGATGCTGTGGCCCAAGTCCACAATGTGCTGTGAGCTTGTATGGGTTCTGCCTCAGCAGCCTTGGGTGCCCTGAGCCAAGTCTGCAGAAGACGGAGGCTCGGTGGGGGGACCCAGCCTGCACCCAGGCCTGCTCTGGACACATGCTGCCCTTAAAACTTGGGGTGCGGGAGCCTGTGGTGCTGGGGCTGGTTGGCCGGAATTTTTGTCGTGAAGGCGAAAGGAGTATAGGCTTCCAGGAACGGGGTGCCCGAGGGTTCCAAACCAACTTTACGCATGTTCTTGTTTGGAGGGTGGAGAGAGGGTGCGTGTCTGATGGGGCAGAATATGGGTGTTTCTGCCCAGGCCAGGGTAGCCTGGCTCGGCTTGCACGAGACTTTGAAGCTTCTGAGCTGAGAAAGAAGCTCTAAGCTGCTTCCAGAGGGTGGGTCTAGAACTTGGGGTAAAAGGGAACTGTTCAGTTGTGCAGAAACCACAGCCCTTGAGTGAGTGGGGAGAGGGAGGGTTGGGTGCAAAGGAAAAAGAAAACTAGCCATGAGGAAAGAGAAGAGAAAAATCGTTTTAAACCAATGAAGGTGACCTGCTCAGGTGACCGGTCCCTCTGTCAGGGAGCCTCACCTTGCCGTTCCTCCCCGGGTAACTCACCTCGTTCTTTAGTCTCGGCATACATGCCGTTTCCTCAGAGAGGCGGTCCCCGACTTTGCAGTCTAAATTAAGTCTGTCCCCTGTAATTGTCTCATAGCACCCCATGCTTCCCCCTCACACTTCCTGCTACCATTTGCAGTTTTAATTTGTATCCTCTGTCTGTGGGCCCAGCTCCTGCTGCTCCATGAAGCTATGGGCCTGGCCCTTTTGGTCACCCAGCACCCAGCTCAGTGCCTGCCTCATCTCAGGTATTCCCTAATTATTTGTTAAATAGCCCCTCCTAATCTGCACCCCATCTATTCCTATTTTTAAGAGCTTTTTGAGAGATTCAGAATCTCATGTTTGACAGCTTCCAGCCTGAGGATCTCAGCTCAGGGGGGCCTCTTCTCCGATGGGGTCAGACTTGGGGAGGGAGAAGAAGGAGTGGTGTTGGGGAGCCTGATCTAAGACGAGAGGGACGTGGGAGGAAAGCACTCACCTGGGTTTGGTTTTGGCCGGGTTGGGGAGGGAGAGGAGGAAAGCTGGGTGGCTGGGGTCCCCTCCCAGACTCACGGCCACTGTGTCTTCTGCCCTCCGCGGACAGGACTCTGATTGCCCACACCAAAGCCTTGGACCCCTCCCGGCCCGTGACCTTTGTGACCAACTCCAACTATGCAGCTGACCTGGGGGTGAGCCGGGGGCCCCCACACCGCTTCTCCTCTCCGCCTCTGCCTGTCCCTCTGTCCCATCCTCAGGCTTCCTAAGACAAACTTCTGGAAGATCCGTGAGCAGCCAGGCCAACTGTTTCCTCACAGGGTCTTTAAGGCTGCAGATACTGACACCCTTATTTGCTAGGCAGTGTGGCTTTGCAGTCCAAAGAGGCTGGGCAAAGGTGGATTTAATTTAATCAGTGTTTTATGCACCTCAATTTAATATGCTCATAAAATGCCAGAGGTATACGGGAGCTTAAATTTCATCTGATCCCATGTTACTCAAAGCTGTCTGCTCATCAGAGCCACTCAGGGAAGTTTCTTGAATGGACAGCTCTCTGGATTTTGATATTCTGACTTGGCAGATCCAGAGGGGAATCTGTGTTTTTTAAAAGCTCCCCAGGGATTACAGTGACCCACCAGCTTTGGGAACTGCTAGTCCAGATCCAGCACCCAGATCGACAGCGGAGGACAGGCCCACACAGCCCGCCGGTGGTGGCCCCGGCTGAGCCCAGCCCATCCCTCTGGACCAGGTGGCCTCCCTCACCTCCCCGTGCCTCGCTCCTCTTCATAAATCCCGGGGCTCACACAGTCCCTTAGTAACTTGGTGCTGGATTGCACTGAAGCTGAAAAACCTGGGAGCAAGAAAATGCTCCTTCACTAGAGAACCAAAGGGAAGTACTTAGGAGGAAAGTGCTACAGATAGAGAAAACGTCTCAATAGAATTGGTAGGAAAACAGTATGACACAAACACACAATACATTGTGCCTATTGTCATTTTAACATGTATGGAGAAAGGCTCGCCAGGCCTGCCATCGCACGACCGGCACCTGCTTTAAAGAGGCGGAAAGGTGCACTAAAACACCGCCATGTACAGTGTGGCTGGGGCCAGGCTTGGAGCCTCACTGGCCTCTCTTACTGGTCTGGTCCTTCTTGCGGACGGGGAGCTGCCATCTGGGCAGCTCCCTGTGCCTGGCCCCCTGATTTCCAGCCTCATCCAGTTGAATCCATGACCCGTCTGCGATATGTCCACCCAAAGGAAGCGCCCCCGGCTTTCTTGCCTTTCCCCACCACAGTTTGGAAAGGGGCTACAGTCACAGGAAACACCACATTCTGTGCAAGTGCAGGGGATGGCAGAGACTAGAGGGTTGGACACAGAGCCTTTTGCTGCTCGGTTCTGAGCAGGGCGATGTTTAGCCTCGAGGCCGTCTTGCCCTGTCACCCCAGCTGCTACCTTGGGAGGAAATCTTCCAGCCAGCGTACACTCAGCACTTGCTCATGAACAGTGTGGTGACTCAGGAGTCTCCGGGAGGAGAAAAGTCGCATTTATCCTGCAATTGGGAAGATTTCTCCAGGGCAAGGGGAGGGAAGACGGTGATGACACTACCTGGAGTTGGGAATGGGGCCCTGGACTTCTGCTGAGCACCGTGTGCCAGGCAGCTGGCTCTGTTTCCCACACCCCCTGCCGGGGCCCACTGTGGCCAGGTCAGCCCCGAGATTTAGACTGCTCCATTTGGATTACTTCTTGACCATTTCCTACATGTGGGGCAGGAGGTTTTCGGGATTTAGATCTTTTTCTGCAATCCCTTCCCTCTGCCGGGAAGGAACCCCCCAGGTGTCGTGAGCATCAGAGCTCTAAAGCCAGTGGAATCGCTCCGGTGGCAAACGAGCCTCCCCGCTCTCCTCCCAGGCGCCGTATGTGGACGTGATCTGTGTGAACAGCTACTACTCCTGGTACCATGACTACGGACACATGGAGGTGATCCAGCTGCAGCTGAACACCCAGTTTGAGACCTGGTACCAGGCCTATCACAAGCCAATCATTCAGAGCGAGTACGGGGCAGAGACAATCGCTGGCTTCCATCAGGTGAGGGCTGTAAAGAGCATTCTCTCCTTCACTCTTTTGGGCAGTGATGTCACTCGTTTGCCCCAGTTAGAAATGTGCCTCCTCCCAGTCCCTCACATCTGCTGATCTCCCTCCAGTTCTTCGGGGTCACCTCCTCCTGCCCCTCTCCACTCTCCCTGCTGCCCCAGTGATCAGGCCTCAGCCTCGCCTGGCCCCTTCTTATTGGCCTTGTTTCCCGCCAGCCTCCCACCAGCTGCCCAGGTGGTCTTTCGAAGAAGCCCAAACTTTGGGAGTCTCATTGCTAGCTTCCCCTGGCCCATGGGACAAAGCCCTAATCCCTGATCATGGCTAATGCTAAGGTCAGTGTCCTTCGCCATCTGCCCTCTCCCGGGTTTCAGTCCTCCCTTCCCTTCGCTCCCAGGCACAGAACTGTTTTTCTCTGTACCCGTTTGCTCCTCCTGCTTTTGCTTGGGCTGTTCTGCCTGGAATGCCCACGTTAGCGCCACAATTGCCAAGTAATAGATTCAGGGTTCAAGTCTCAGCTTAGCTGTGCCCCTGTGGCGAGGTTCACCCCACCTGCCCCAGGCAGGGGAAACTGCTCCCTCTGCTCTGCTTCTGCATTTCTGTAGCTTAGAAATGCTAAGCAGCTCTTTCAGCATTTCTCACTGTGCACTGTAATGATTTCTTTGGCTCTCTCCTTTCTCAGACTCTGGGCTCCATGAGAGAGACTGAATCCTATTTATCATTGCTTCCCAGGCACTCAGCAGTGCCCGACATACTAATGCTATATGGGTGCTAAATAATGCTTGTTGAGGGAATGAGTGAATTCTTGGAGTAGGTTTAGTCACTTTTCTCTCTCTCCCCACCCCACCCCCATCTCCACACTACAGATATGCTGGTGGGTTTAAGCTTTGTCTTGTTTTTTTTTTTTCTATGTGGATTCTTGAACCCACAGCTAGCTCCTTATCCCCACCCCAGCCACCTCACACCCACCTGTTACAGGGGCTGAGATTCCTTGTGGACACACACTTAAAATGCTTATCCTTTGTACATTGAGCACCTTCCCACAGTGGGTTGTATTATTCTGTCACAACCTTCCATTCATCTTGCTTACACAGAACACCACTTCTACAGGCTTGTGAAGTAGGGGGATATATCTTATGAAGAAATTTCCATGCATGTTTACTCCCTCTTTGAAAAGGTAACAACTCAGTTTTTTTAAGAAACCGAAATAGATCAGTGCTGTCCAATAGGACTTTCTGCAGTGATGGACGTGTTCTCTGTCTGCACTACCCTGACAAGGGCCACTAGCCACATATAGCTACTGAGCACTTGAAATGTGGCTAGTGCTGCCAAGTTTTGAGTTTAAATTTAAATAGCCTCATGTGGCTAGCGGTTATCGCATTGGCCAGCACAGGGCTAGGTACTGCGTTTGCATTATTAACACAAAGCCAGAAAATTGACTTCCTGCTCTGCCTCCAAGTTCAACTTTGGAAATGGAACAGAAAACCATGACTTAATTGTACAGTTACATTCTCACTACATTTGAGACATGTAGCATTTTAGTCCTTGTTGGAAAAGAAAACCAAGGCCAGCGGGGATTTGGTTTTCTAAAACGACACTGAAATGCTGCATCCTTGAACATGTAAGATTTGAGCCTCCAGAAGATTCCGACGAGATGTAAAATCAGCCAGCCTGTGCGCTCCCAAGACATCTTTTCCGTTGTTCTGTGTTAGCACATGACACTCAGGAGTCCTTCACTAAACACGCAGCGAGCCCTCAGATGGGGGCCTTCGGCTTTTGTGGCAGAGCCTTCTCCTCACCTGGCAGGTCCCAGCTTAAGTATTTCCTCAGGGGGTGGGGGGAGGCTTCTGTGGCCCCTTGTTCTCAGTGAGATCCTGTGGCTCCTCTGCACTGTCCCTTGTCACCCTCGTTACACTTATAGCTGTGTCTTTCTTGCTGGGTTGTAGAGCCTGTCAAGGCAGAGACACTTACCTTTCTCATTTATCACTTTATCTTCTGTGCCTCTTGCAAAAGCAGATACTAAATAATTATTTGTTGACTGGATGAATGTACTCAACAGTAGCTGCTTACCGGAATCAACAGTTAAATCTGAGTTACTGTAGTTCTCAAATTTCGCACTGGTGGCTCCCTAAAACCCGAGGCAAGGACATATATTTACTTTCAGTGTAGTTGAGTTTCAAGTCTGCACTGTGGGTAGAGATGGGAAAATAAGATAACACAAATATCAAAATTGTGTTTATAAATAAAAGAGTTAACAATTAAGGCTTATTTAAAAAAAAAAAAATCTATTTCCCAAAACTCGCTGGGTTACATCAGAGAGCTGTGTTCTTACCCCAGCATCAGGGATTCCTAAAGTCACTACAGCCCACCCCAGGGACAGATATTTTTGTCATCATCAGGTGGGTCTTTATTTTTATCTAACATTTATAATCCTGCTAGTAGATTCTCTCTTTGCTTTGAATTCTAGGATCCACCTCTTATGTTCAGTGAAGAGTACCAGAAAGATCTGCTAAAGCAGTATCATTGGGTTCTGGATCAAAAACGCAAAGAATATGTGGTTGGAGAGCTTATCTGGAATTTTGCCGATTTTATGACCGACCAGTGTAAGTGGCAGTTTGGTTTATGGAAGGGACTATTCTTATTTTTTCAGGTTGGCCTTTCAGTTCAGGACATTTGGTTGTAAGAGCACTAGGAATGAGGTGGGGGAAGCTGGTCTAATTGATGGGGGCAGCATAGAGAATTTCTTCAGAAAAACAAGTTGAGCTTATCAAAGTACAAAGCAATCACTTGCCTGCTTCCCAAATCATTTTATAATAAAAAAGCAAACAGGAGAACCTACCATTTTGAAGCAGAAATGGCTAACTTGCCTTTGTCTGTTTCACAACAATATGAGGAAAAACTGGACCTTGTATTGGATTTATTTTTGGGGATACACCCATTATTCCATGAAGATGAAAAAAGTCTATCTAGCAGTGACAACCATATTCAAAAGCAAATCTCCTATTGTGGGTATGACTGGCAGATGTTAGGGATTAAATATAGAGAAATAGGCTATAAAATGATGGTCAAAGAGAGTAGGGTACAAAGCCTGGGAAACTAAAATATTTCAGTCTGTTTTATATTATTCCCTTACAAAAGGCAGGGTCACTGAACACAGGTAAGTTTCAGTTTTGAATGTGAGTATATTTAAAAGTCTTCAAAGAGAATAAAATCTATCCTTTCTCAAGTAGGGATAGATGAGGACAACCTCAGTTAAGTTCCAAATGAATGTTTCCCACGACTTTCTACACCTCTAGATCACTAGTTTCTTGACATAAATTCAATCTGAGTTGTCAGTTTGGGGAGGTGGGGAAGGACATGGTAGTGGTGGGAGTCATAATACATTACTTAAGGCAAAAGACAGATCTTCAAAAGGTTCAGGTTGAATTTTAAGGATTAGAATGGAGAAGGGGTAGATGAATGAACAAGATGATGTGAGGACGAGGAGGAGGCAAAGAGAAAAAAATGAGAACATGAACCTCTACTTTGCTTGCCAAATGAGATTAACAACTTCTGGAACTATGCTGGATGGCACTGTAGTTTCAAACTGGCTGTGGGACCTTGGGCACGTCACCTGACCTTTCCATAAACCTCCCAAGAGGGGATAATGCCGACCACCTAGCAAATGGCCATGAGGATGCTATTTCATGAAGTGCCTGGTGCAGTGCCTGACATTTGGTTACTGTGGAAGAAATTGTCCTTGGCTTGAGCTTTTTGGTGGGAAGCTCTACTTTCCGTTTAACAGACACTGTGGTGCCTCTTGGGGGTGGAGAGGAGGTGGGCTGCGAGCACAGCCCTGACAGGCTATTGCCAGCGTTGTCCCCTTCCCAGCTGGAGTTCTGGGGGACCAGCCTGTGGGGATGGGGACCAGGCTGGAAGTCAGGAGTTTTGAACTCCACTGGTGGGTCCCCTGCCAGCATCTTTCCTGGTCAGGGCGCTAGCTCCCACTGGAGCTCCCACCGGCTGAGCCATCTCTTCAGAAAGGCCCGAGCCTCTGCAGGGTTAACTGCCCCAGCCCCCTCCAGTTACCAAGCAGCTGGGTATCCATAATTTTTTTTAACCTTACATTTGGAAGTAAAAGATAAACTATTTTGGATTTTTTCTCCCCTAACAGACTAAAAGTTAACACACTAGAGAGCTGAGATGTTTTGGGGGAGCAGTAGTGTTTCAACACTTTAACCCATAGGTCGCCTCTTCAGATACCACCTCAGACCAAGCACCCCCAATCTACTAAGGGCATTTGTATTGCGCGCCCCACTTGGCTCCTGGGGTTCTGAGTTGGTCCATCAGTAGTCATCTGAAACTCCTTTTGTCTTGTTTTCAGCACCACAGAGAGCAATGGGGAATAAAAAGGGAATCTTCACTCGTCAGAGACAACCAAAAAGTGCAGCATTTCTCTTGCGAGAGAGATACTGGAAACTTGCCAATGAAACCATGTATCACCTTTCAGCAGTAAAGTCTCAGTGTTTGGGAAATGGCCCATTTACTTTTTAAAGCAAGAACTACCTCTGTGCTGCAGAATCAGAGGTTGCATCTCTGTCAGTCCCCTCCTTCCTGAGGAAGGGGTGACTCCCATGGCAAACAGCAAGTGCATCCTGGACTGTGCATGGCAGGCCCTAGGAACTTCCTGGTTTGGATTTTGTGGTAATCTGTTAGAAGGGAAAGTTGAGATGAAAATAAAGCTGTTTCTAGTATGGGAATAAGTTGACTTAAAAGTGACCCCCCCGTCAATTGAATGATATACCTGATACAGGACAGCACTGCTGGAAAGAATCTGAGGTCATTTTTCTTTATCGGGCTGTTTTCGCAGGCTTACCTGTGCACTGACTTGAGTAACCGCGGCTTCAATGTCCACACCACATGCAGCCAATGCTTAAAAAGTGTGTGCTGTCACAGGGATGGTCCCTGGGCTGAGTGACTCCCGTGCTCGTTGACCAAACCAGCCCAGCCTTGACCAAGGGAGTGAGAGAAAACCACATCCACAGCTGCTAGTACACAGGTGTACTAACAAATTGACAGAAGGGCTATCACCTAAGGGTAATTAGTAAGGTTATGTGGCCATTTCCACACAGTTAAGGTGACAAGCATAAGACAGGTCAGAGCTAAAGAATGTCTGAATTGGAAATGAGCTCAGATGTTACCAGTCCTTCCAGCACATCGCCCAGCCTCAGTGAATCGAGGCTTCACAGGCGTAAAAGCCCGTGGGGTCAGTTCATCACAACCGACTCCAGTGACAAGACGAGCTGTTTCAAATAGTCATGCCTACTAACAGGTATCTGCCTTTGTACTCCCAGAGCGACTCCACCTTCCCTGCTCCCAGAGGATGGTCTTTCCTTAAGGAATCCTTGTTCCTCCTCTTCTTCCACAGGCTCCATTGCAGCAAGTAAGGTACAGTATTCCTACCAAAACCTTGGGAAACTCAGCGGTCCTGATATAAAGCTAAATGCTTTGGAAGAATACTTCCAATAAAATGGAAGACAATGAACTAATATAGTTCTCAATACAGGACTTGATTTACTTCTTTCATGGTTGATCCCATGTCTCAACACACACCCCTTTCTAAGCTCCATGAAATAAAGTAATACTAGGCATCATCAGACCACCTTAAAGAAATGAGGGTGTAGTCAGTTCAAGTAAGTTAGGCATTCTAGAGATGCCATATTTCTTTTGTCACCACTGAACTTCTGAAATTCCTTAAAGGAATCAAGTTTTGTGTTCTAGTTCAGTGTCAAAGAATAATATATAAAACTCTTCAGTTGAAAAACATTTTAAAAACATAAACATACCAGGTACACATAAATGTTTTACAAATGAGCGGTAAGGTCCATTTCTTAGGTCCTAAGGTTCTTGCACGGAACACATTTGTTTTATTTCAATCAAGTATGGTCAAGGCATATTTCAAATGGATTCATTTTTCTTGCAGACAGTAGTCTTTTTAGAGGACTATAAGAGTGGAATATTCAAATTGAGCTAAAGCTGTGAATTGAAAAGTGGAAAAACAGCTTGTTAATATATTCTGTGTACCTATAATAATATATAATTATAATATATGATAGTAATAATATATTCTGTGTACTGTAATTAATAATACCTTTGGTCATGGAATTCCAAGAACTAGCATCTCTAAGAACTCTGCTTGTATCTTTTACAAGTTACATATACTTTAAGAGAAAAAAATAATAAATCAATACACTACAGTCACTTATCAATATCAAGAACCATTTATCAGGTTCTGCCCGAGTCTAAAAGACTGAGTCCATTTCCATTGCTCTTTTGAAGTGTAAAAGTGTGTGTAAGAATGATGGCAGCACAATTTCCACAGGTAACTTCTACATTTATTTTATAACAAAAAGGTTATGTGCAACAAATAAACATTCTTACATATTTACATTTGTTTTTATTTACTAGTTAGCAAAACTGTGTCCTAAACCTCTGATAAAGAATATTTTTATCTATATTAAAGGAGAAATCTGCCCAGTGAACTCCATTTTAAATGAATGTTTACTCTGGAGCTTAAAGTACTAGTAATAAATATTTTTGATGGGACATACTATACAGATCAAACACCCAATAATTAGGTCATGCTTAATACAGTTTTACGGTAAAAAAAATTTCACCTTTTCTGGGCTAATTTGTCCAAAAAAAAATGCTTAACCAAGTATCCTGGAACCCCACCCCCCACCCCTTTTGTTGTTTTGAAGGGTCGTTCTCACAAATCAGGAATCATAACTGCTGCCTAAAATTTCTGTCAGAATATTTCAACAGTTCTTGTGCGTTGGGGTAAAATGCATGAGGACAGAGGCTACATATTAGACAGATCACCCCAAATGGGTTACCAAGGATGACAGTGGGTTTCTCTGTTGGCATTTATCAAATACTGATTTAGTTGTGAAGTAACTGCTGAAGGTAACTTTGCACTTTTGCTGATCGTTTTTTGAAAATAAATACAAATGAAAACCAAGCCAACTAGCCAACAAAGAGTTTTAATTTCATTGTAGTCTTGGTCCTACATCCTACCTGGTAGGAGGTCCAAAGATCCCTTGTACCCAAATGACAACTCTTTGTATGAAAATAGCCAATGCTTTAAACATTCTTTAAAAGTAATGAATTTAAGGGGAGGCTACATATATCAAGTAAAGATGTAATTCCTGGCACACAGCTAGTTAAACCTGAGTTTTATTTCACCAGAGTTTTACCCTCAGTGATAGCAACTAGCTGCAATAAAAAAACAAATGAAATCCTCCAAACCACCTAACTTTCCCAGAATTTAATCATCTAACCAAAACTTCTCTTGTTTCTTCAAATGCCATTTATGACTATCAAGTTTGATAGGCTTCTTTTGTTGTGAATCACTTAAAAACACAAAGCATGGAATTGCTGCTAAAAACTGCACTTTTCCCCCTTAATGTATCCTTCAAAGATGGTGGCTAGTAGTAACATTGCAGTGCTTAAATATTCAATCTAAAACAACCATAACCCTCAAATTTTACAACCTAGGGCTCTCCCCCTCTTCTAGGGTGGAATGGAGGGTATGGAGGGGCTTGAATTCTTCCAGGGAAAAAATACCAAATATTATCCAACAGGATTCTATGGCTTACTGAGATCCGCCATTACCATGCTGTTATTTCAGGCAGCACGTGTTCATCTCTCAGTGAGAAAAAGGATGGTCATTCTACAGGTTCATAGGAATGTGGCAAAACAATTTGTATACAACTGAAACAGTGGTGTTTTCCCCAAGGCCTAGGAAAGCAAAAGAAAGACTTGGAAGGGCTGGACTGAACATTTTTACGTTTTCTCATGTAAAAGTTGACATCTGTGAAAATGCAACATCAAGACAAGCTTTAACTGTACTCTGCTGATTGATACAAAATGATGAAAACCATTTGAAATTGGGACACGAGGAGCTGTTTAGTGCTGCACAACCAATGTTACATATACCACAGAGGTCTTAACTGTCAGACTATCCCACAGAACCAGTAAGCTGCCTGGGCAGAATCGGAAGCCCTGCTGCCACCAGGTGACCTCACTGCACAGCTCATAAGCGTTAGGACTTGTTTCTCCATAAACACCAGACATCCTGCCAGTGCTTTCTTGAGTTCCTTAACTACTTTAGAATACAAGAACAATACACACATAATAAAACAGGCATTGAAATATTCACATTCATGGGAAAACATAAGTCTGGATGAATTCTGTATTAAGCGCTCTCTTAAGAAACTGGTTAAAACTTGTTAAAAGTACATTACAATTCAAATTTTATACCTACCCTGAGCCAGAAGGCTACATTGCATCAATTACGACAGTTAGGTGGAAAATTACTGAACAGTTGCTGACTATACGCATTTTAGTTTACAGAGCCTGTCCCCTCCCTTCAAAAGGAAGGCAAATAAAGCACTCAAATGTTACTGGTCTAATTGACTATTTTTTAACATAATAATTAATCTAATTGGAAGCAAAAACATTGCTACTATGTCTCAATCTAAGGAATAAAACGATCATACAAAAACCTTTCGTACAGAATGCAAGTTCTCCATTTCATGTGAAGAAAGGAAGGAAGAAAGGACACTTCTGCCCAAGTTCAACACACAAAATATTTGGTTTGAGAATTTAAGACAGAAGGCACTTGGAACATTCTGATGTAAGATGGTAACCACAGAAACATACTGTCACAATTCATTTGTGTTTATTCAAATCACTTAAAAAATTTCTTCTTACTGCACTTCCTTATTAAAAAGAGTAATGACCATGTTACTGTATTTCACCTTTAGATATTTCTACCTGATTGAGCAAACTGAGCAGCGCATCAGCCCTAAAGATTCCAAATGCAATACGTGACTCTCAGCCAGTTAGGCTAGACATCTGATTAGTTGGTGCAGAATGAAACAATTATGGGAAGCACTATGGAGCCACCAAAGACAGCAATCTTACTCTGGCTTGCTTGGGCTGATACTGGTTATTTTGAAGTCATAATACTGTTTGGTTGACTGGCACCAATACTAAGGAAAGATACCTGTGTGAAATTTCAACTGCTGTAAAGAGACTTTATCTAAAAACACCATATTAATACTCCCAGCTTTTCTCAAAAGAAATCCACCCATTTTTTTTCCATCATTAGTGTCCTGAAGGCCATGGACTTGAAAGTGTGGTTACATGACTCTCCCTGTAAGGTCACAATCAGTCCCGTTTTAGGACTAGACACAAGCTTGACTTGAACATCCCAGTTTAGTTTCTTCCTTTCAGAGGAGGGAGATGAAAGGCAATCAATCACCCTATTATTTTTGCTGTCAGTACTTCTCACAAGAGGCTATCTGTATGGACTTACTATTTTCGCTGTTTTATCAGTGTTGAGCTGACAATTCTTCATTGCTATACTTTAACTGTACAGTAAGTTCTGCAGGGATGGATCCAATATTTCTACCTTTATTTACAAATATCACATAAATGGATTCTAGTTGAATCTACATGTTTAAATCCATCGGCTAAAAACATATTACATATTGTAAACATGGCAATATTTAATACAGTATCTATTCTAAAATATTTTCATGTCATGATCACATTTGTTATACCTGAAATTGAATTTATACACATTAGAGAATTACTAACAATGGTTGCTCACTCTACAATTTGGGGGAGGGGGTTAGGGCTACATTTTATTATTTCAGAAATATCTTCAAAGTAAAGTTAAAGCTTGTCTTTGATTGGCTCGGCATATCCTTTGTATCCATAAACTGAAGATTGACACAAAATAGCTAGGGCCCCTTCTAATTTACAGGATTTAAAAAAATCAGTTTAAGATTCTTAGGGGAAGTGTCTGTTGTAAAGAATTGAAAAAAAAATGCTGCAAAATAAACTTAATGGAAAGAGGGACTTCAGACTGTCAGTTAAAAGTTCATTGGGTTGTCAGTCCTGCTTGGGCTGCAGCTGCCGTTTCCAGGCCTCATTCAAGTAAACTAGTCGTTTGTAGTTGATGATAAGAAGAATGAAGTTCAGCAAGTATGTGATGACGCAGATGATGCAAAATTCCTTCAGCACAAAGTACAGAATGTAGGCCAGGTACAAAGACCCCACCACAGACACGATGGAGGATGTCATGAGGATTAAAGCTGCAACTGCACTTGCTGTCATGCCTGCAAGAGAAAGACACACTTGGCTCAATCAGGCCTTGACACTGCTGACGCTGGAGAGAAAGCTTCTGAGTTAAAAGCCAACATTTTGTGTTTTCTGCAGTGCTGCGAAGCTCTATGACATTTGAGAACAAAAACTACCGGTCTATTTTGTCAAAATTCTGCAGGTTGGCTTTGCGTTTATACCAGTTTCATAGCTGCGTTTTTTGACCTCTCAATAACTCCAGGTGAAATATTATCACTTATTTCACAACTGGCATTAGTTAAGGACATGCACACAAAGAAAATATGCGACCTTGCAACATTATGCAATGAAACTGATCTGTAAAGTAGCCCCAACTCTCGTAATGAATAAAGGAATGTGAGGGCGCAACCTTCTCTTCCAAGCTGGATACGTTTGGTGAGAACCCCTGGCCTTTTCACTACAGGATCCCCATTGGTGGCAAGTAAACTTTGCCTTACCATGTTTAGATCCAATTTCTCAAAAATCCACAATGGTAGATGATTACACCAGTGTGGTGAAGAAGTTAAAAAAAAAAAAAAATCTTGATAAATGTTTCAGAAAGGGTCCACCCTGGTGGATAAGGCAAACCACACTTGGCCCGTTGGCCACATGGGGTGAAACCAAATAAAGGAAAAAGAAGTTACGCATGCTAAGTCAGTGTGCAAAAACCTGCCAGAATTCTGGACTCTCTGATATCTTCACATGTATTGTTTTATAATTTCCTATGAGCAACAGTAATGAGAACATGTGCTTTTATTTTCAAGAAAAGAATTCAACTGCCTCTTACCTAACGACTACTGGAATAAGGAAAATAGGAACGGGGGGAAAAAAGTGGTAGTAAGTTTAAAGAGGTTAATTAAAGAGTTGAAATCCCTGGTGCCTGTTGGAGAAAAGTGGAGGTCATAAGAAGTTGCCTATGGGCTGTTGCGTAGCCACAGGGGCTTTCCTTGCAGCCCACAGAACTAGTCAGTATTAAATTATGATGCGTTCATAAGGCTCCTCAATACTAAGATGCTGTTGCACTACTTATGCCAGGGACTGGCAAATCTGGCCAATCCTGCTTTAGAAAATAGTTATGTTGAACCAGCTACACTCATTTGTTTATGTATTGTCTGTGGCTACTTCCAACTGCAGTGGTAGAATTGAGTAGTTGCAACAGCCCGCAAAGCCTAAACTATTTTCTGTGTGGCTCATTACAGAATTCTGCTGACCTCTGACCTATGCTAAACACCTAAAACTTCAAACACTAAAGCTGTCACCTCAATTTTATCTAAGAATGCTAGTTTCAAAATCACATGACTATAAAGAAAAAAATCACAAGTAACTTATTTAATTTCTCCAGGCTTCTCTTTCCTCAACTGTAAAATTGAGGTAATTTGCCTCCTAAGACTGTTATAAGGGATAAATGAGCTAATATGGGTAAAGCACCTTAGAACACTACCTGGCACTTAGGAAGTGCGCTTTAAATACTGGCTATTAATTACATACAGTAGTGTGAAACCTGTTCTAATGCCATGTAACTGGGTAACTTTTGGCTTGGAATAAAATCCCCAGTAGAACTTAAAATGTACTGTAACTCTAAACAAAGGATGGCACAAGCATGCCATGGAATAGTTTTCAGCTGTAACAAAGAATGAAGACATTTAATGTACTGATATGGAAAGAGCACCAAGATATATCAGTCCAGCTGAGAAAAAGAAAAGAGCAAGCTGGAGAACAGTGTGTATAGCATCTGCCTTTTGTATTAAAAGAGGAGGAAAATTAAGATTATAGTTATATATAAAAAAAGAAGATTATACATTTGTTTTTTCTTGGCCATAAAGAAACTGGGCAGCAGGGGACAAGGATGAGAAGAGACTTCACTGGATACCATTTTATGTTTTTGACTTTTGAACCATGTGACTGTATTATCCATGGAAAAAATTAAACTAAAAATGCTGTATCTCAACTTAGGAGAGAGTGAAGATGCCGTGCTCTGGAAAACTATCAGAGGAGTTCAAATGTGCCCCCAGGGCACTGATGTTAGAAATGCATGTGAAGAGTCTGAGAAAAACAAAAGCTTCAAAAACAGGAATGGAAAAGATACATGTGATTTAAAATATGCAAATAATGAAATTAACAAGCAATATAAATTTGATTGTTTCACTTCTGTCTTCAAAAATTACATTCAAAATTTCATGGGCTCTTTCAATAGAAATAGTGGACTACTGTCTTACATTTGGACTTTATATTTTTCTTTAGAATCCAAGAAAACAAATATATGGAAGAAAAAGTAAACCCCAACCCTCCGCCCAGGTCACCACCAGACCCTTTTCTGTGCATTTATATGCACATGTATGAACATATAATTATCCCATACCTAATATGCCATGATTTACTCTTTTCACTAAACAAACTGTCTTGTGGATCCTTCCAGGATAGACCCACCTTTTCCTTTTCATGGTTACATAGTATTTTCTAGTATGGATATACATATTGCTAAGCTACTTTTCATTTGTTGCTATTTTAAAATATACTGGTGGAGTCACAGATAAAGAAATACCAAGAAAGCCAATCCAATAATGTGAATAATTAAAAAGCAATTAAATTTTTAAAAATACTGGTATGATTATCCTTGTGCATGCATACATTTTGTATTTCTTCAGGATAAATATATAGACAGAACTGGGCAAACTTGGTAGGACTATTCAGAAAAATTTAGATTCACAATTTGCCTCATAACAAATCAAGATGGAAAAGTTATATATATTTTTAATAAATCACAGAAGGGCTGGCAGCTAATGGAATAAAATATTAATGACTAAAATACAAAAACAAAAATGGATGGATTTAACTTTAAAAGTATAAAACTTTTGTACTGTAAAAATCTACAAAACTAACAGTAAAATATTTGTAAAACTCATGAAAATGGACTAATATCAGGACTGCAACAACTAACTTGACAATGAAAGGAAATTAAAATACAACAAAATTAAAATAACTTTTAAAAAATGAACATTGGTGAAGCTTCAGGGAAATTAAGCAATTGTGTGAAAAGCAGCTTGGTGCAATACCTATTAAGATCCATAAAAAATACCTGTATCTCTTGACTTATAAACCCTGGAAATTTATTTTGTGGAAATAATCCAAAAGGGGGGGGGCATGGACTTTAAACAAAGCTGCTCACTTCAGCATTATTTAGAACAAATTTGAAACCTAGATGTCAACATAACAAGTATGTAAGAGGACAGACATATGAATATTTTATTGATATAAAAGAGTCCATATAAAATTAAGTGAACAATGCAGAAGACAATGAAAACAGTGGATATATAAAGATGATGGAATTATGAATATCACTTATGTTTAATGTTTTCTCAATGCATAAATTTAAAAATAGTTACAGAGTCTATCAAATAGTAAGGAAAAAAGTTTCCAGGGAAGACTGGGGTAATAATTTCCCTGAATGAGACTGATTTTTCTAGACAGACATGGAATGCTACTTTCTCTGATCAAACACCAAAAGATAGCAAGTTCAGCATTATCACCATCAACATCTTAATGAACAAAGTTTTCACAACACAAAATGTGCTACAGACTAGGTTCTAACATTAGCATATGTTTTTATTTAATATAAAGATACACTTCAGTGTGAATACACAAAGTACTAAATGGAATATAACAACATGAACTTATTTTTATATTACTGCATAAATACTTACCAAGCAATAACTGTAGTATATAAAATATAAGTCCAAAGACACTGTTTGGCTGGTTTAATACACCATCCTTTCCAAAAATGGAACCCAAAAGACCAAATCCTCGACCCCATCTGTAAAATAAGGAAAACCAGTAACCCTATATTTGAGTTTCCCTATTTTAAAAAAATGTAAAATTATCAGAGAATGTTGTCCGATTTTAAAATTATCTAAGTTGCCAAATTCCTTGAATGTCTTTTGTGTAAAGCATGATTTATCCCAAATAGGGAGACAGGTCATTAGATTTCTATTTTGCATCTGATTGAAAATAGAGATCTAAAATTAACATTTTAATTTGCCAATTTCTATATAATCTTTTTTCCAAAAGTAGAACAAGGTATTCTTTTTCTAACGGCTTTAGTATTTGTAGAGGAAGCCTCTCAATTTAAGCCACAGTTTCTCGGCACCATAGCCACCTTGGGTCAGATAATTCTTTGTGGTGGGGGCTGCCCTGTACATCGTGGGGTGTTGAGCAGCATCCCTGGCCTCTACCCACTAGATGCCAGTAGCCCCCCACCCATAGTTATCACAATCAAAAATAACTAAAGACATTGCCAGATGTCCCCTGAGGGCCCAAATCCCCCTGGCTGAAAGCCATTTATGTACGCTATCATTTCTTCAAACTATGTGGACTGAAAAGTTGCTTCCTGACAAATTTCACTAGGATATGCATTAGAAACTTATCTTTTAAATGTAGGACAGTATCAGAAATTGTAGGTTTTTCCTAGACTCACATCTTAAAAGCAAAAAATTGATACAACCTATGCCCCCATAAATTTTTATTTGCCGTTTAACTGCAAATATTGCATTTAACATTTTCTGACTTATTTTAAAAAAAGGATTATTAAATTCTGTTTAAAAAAACTTGATACAAATATCAAATATTTTATTTGGTGGGGAAAAAAAGCCTTTGAAGATAATTTTAACTCTGAATAAGGGTGCTTTTAAAAACCAAAAAGAAAACATGTTTTTAAGTCAGCAGAGAAACATGTAATAAAACCTAAACTTTAGTTCTGAAAATAAACTTGTTTTATCCTGAAAACAAGGATAAATAAATGATTCTTTGTTAGTCACACTAGTTTAATAAGTACTCAATGCCCAAAGAAGAGAGTGAAATCCCTTTGTAGTGATGAAGTTGGGAAAGAATAACCTGTTTTACAGGCAAGGAAGAGCCATGGAGATTTTTATTATAGAGTTATACCTTTCAAGGAACACAAAATAATCTCCATTCTATTCATTCATTCATTTACTCATCAAATATTTATTGAGCATTTACTAGGGCAGTCACTGTGTTGGGTACTAAGGTCCAGGAGTGAACGAATCAGACAAGGTGCTGCCCTCCTGGAGCTTATATTCAATTCAGGGAGCAGAAGCAATAAGCATGTACACAAATGACTAAGTTGCCTTCAGAACTGACAACCTATTAAGAAGATACCCAGGGGGGTGGGTGGGGTTGCTCTAGATCAGTGCTTCTGCAAATCTACTGAATGTAGATTTTGCTTCAGTGGGTCCGTGGTGGGGTGGGGCCTAAGAGTCCACATTTCCCAAAAATTGCCGACACTGCTGGTCTGAAGACCCCGCTCTGAGAACCACGGCTCTTGGTAAAGAAGGGTGGAGGGCTGCTCTAGCTAGATGGTCAGGGAAAGCCGTTTTTTAGAAATTAAATTTAAAATCAAGTCCTGAATGATGAGAAGAAGCCAGTGTCATTAGAAATGGCAAGTGCAAAGGTAACCGAGGCAGTGGCTTTGAGTGTGCAAAAAGCCCTTGAGGCTGAGGCACGGTGAACACGGGAGAGTGCGAGAATTCGGGTGGGAGTCTACCCATGATAAGAATGTGAATTGTGTTCTAATTGCAATGGGAAGGCATTCGGCATCTTTTAAACAGGAGAGCAATATAAGCCTACTTACGTTGTACGATCACTCTGGTTATTGTGTAAAGAACAAACCATGGTGGGGGTGTGTGCCAAGAGTGGAGAAGGGAAGAAATTATAGGCAATCAAATTTAGCCAGTCTCAGCTGAAGTAGGAATTCCAATTTAAATCACTGCCTTTGGTGGGGGGGGTGGGGGTGTGGAGATAATTAGGCATACTGCCAAAATGATCACGGCTACAAAGAATTTGTATAAATTCGAAGCACTGATCTATGCCTAATTATTCACATAGGATTAAATCAGATTTGTCCTTGAAAACAATACAGCATCCAACCAATGAATACATAATTTTATCA
Source organism: Choloepus didactylus (assembly GCF_015220235.1). Lineage (NCBI taxonomy): Eukaryota > Metazoa > Chordata > Mammalia > Pilosa > Megalonychidae > Choloepus > Choloepus didactylus. The sequence continues at coordinate 10,461,279 of NC_051327.1, read as the reverse complement.
AAGTAATGCACGGATATGGTTTGAGACTCAAATAACACTAAAGCTTTATAAAACGAAACAGATGTGTTCTCTATTCTAGGACACCACCCCTCATGCTCACTTCTGTCCCCCAGAACCACTTCCACATCTTTTAACGGTTTCTCCTTATATTTACCTCCACATTTCTAAATAATATGCTTACATTGCTCTTTCTTGATTTATCAATTCTGAATCTTTTGACCTTCTTATATGGTAGACCAGAATACAGCTCTTTAAAAAACTTTTTATTATAGAAAACTTCAGACATACACAAAGTGAACAGAACAGTGTAATAAACCCCCATGTACCCATCACCCAGCTCTGCTAATTGTGCCATTCTTGTTTCCTGTCCACCTCCACCCATTCACCACTCAATTGTTATTTTCAAGTTTTGTTAAGGTGAAATTTACATACATTTAATGCATAACGCTTAACAGTATAATTTTGACACCTGAGCATCCACAGCCCGATTACCATATAGAACGTTTCCATCTCCCCAATTCATTTCCTCTGAGTCCCTTCCAGTCGATCCACAACTTTACTCCCCTTTAACCACCCCCACACTTGCCAGGAGTGTAGGAATCCAGCCTCAGGACCAAAGCTAGATCTCTGGTAGTCTGGATCCCAGTGCTGTGTTTTTTTCTCTTGTGCCACATTAAGTTATAAAATGCAATTACCATTCCAGCAATTTTCAACCAAACAGCATAATCACTTATTTCCTTTAAAAAGACAATAAAGTTAATAAAGTTGCATGTAATAACTGTTAAGCCAAATCACAAGCACAGTAGACTGGCATTACATAATATTGTTTTCCTTGGAAAGGTGAATAAAAGTAGATTTTCACAAATGACATTACGTTTTAAAATCAACAGGGATGGCATGAGTCATTTAAATACCTCTTAGTGAATCCTGCTTTTCAAGTTGAACTTTTGAAAATACTGTAGTTTTCCCCACTTGCAAAAACTGAACAGGACTATATGAATGTATTTGATGTGCTAACTTGACTCCTGGTGTTATCTTAGTTTTCTAACCATTTTTTCCTTGCCCTTTCTATTTTAAAAATTCTATTATACTCCTTATTCCCAGAGCTGTCCCAAATAATTTATAGAACAAGGTGGGATAGCAACTGATTGAGCAAAAAGAACTTTGCTTTCTTAAAGTAACAGACACTAACAGAGGCATTAGTTTTGCTTCAGTATAGTAACATCAATGAAGTTATGCAAAAGAGAATGATTCTTTCTCTTTCATCTTTGATTCTAAAAAACGGTTCATCTTTGACCTGAATAATAACTTCCTTTAGTATTCTTGTTTGGGGGGCGTAAACAACCAACACCACTTCCTTAAGTTATGAATGAGAAATTGCTGTTTCTGAACACTCCTAATTTTGCCAGTCACAACAAATCTTTAATGAGTGATTCTCCAACTCTGGTTTCCCTAGACCCTTTCAGAGGTCTGCAAAATCAAATTTATTTTCATGATAAATCCAAAAAATTTATTTGCCTCTTTCACTATCATCCCCTCAGTGGATATATGCCTGACATGTGATGTTGCAAGAGATGGAGCACAGGAGCTGAGATTTCCACGGTCTTCTTAGTAGTTAGGTAGACATTAAAGAGATTTGCAATAAGAGAAACATATGTCACTCTTACCACTAGTTTTTTTTTTTATTTGTTTGGGAAAAGTTATTTTTCACAAAAATATTTTACATGGACATACAATGGGTTTATTATTTTTTAAATGAATAAATATTTAAATAATTGCCCAGTTTTTAATTTCTAATACAGTAAATACCAAAAGATATAGCCCACATAAATAAAAGCTTTTGAAGTCCTCAATAATTATTAAAAGTTTAAAGGCATCCTGCAATCAATGTTTGAAAACCACTTCATTCAACCAATTCCCCTCAAAAACAATAACAATTCAAATGAAATTTTTAAAAAATCAGAGTTGGATACAGTAGGGAGAATTTACAAAAATAATTAGCATTAAATAAAATATTTTTAAAAGATTTGATGGGTATTTAAAAAATGGAAAATAAGTATTAAAGAAGGATGTTCAGAAGCTGGAACCCTTGTACATTGTTCATAGAAATACAAAATGGTGTAAACACTGTGATTGCTCAAAAAGTTAAACACAGAATTACCATGTGACCCAGCAATTTCACTCCTAGGTACACACCCAAAAAAAGTGAAAATAGGTATTCAAACAAGTACTTGTACACAAATGCTCATAGTAGCACTATTTACAATCGCCAAAAGGTGGGAACAACGTAAAGGTCCGTCAGTGGATGAACGGATAAACAAATTGTGGTCTACCCATACAATGGAATATTATTCACCCATAAAAGGGAATGATGTACTGATACACACTACAACAAGGATGAACCTTGAAAACATGCTAAATGAAAGAAGCCAGGTACAATAGGTCATACATTGTATTATACTATTTATATGAAATATATATATAAAATAGTTAAATCCATAGAGACAGAAAGCAGATTAGTAGTTGCAGATTAGGGGATGAAGGGAATGGGGAATGACTTTAATAGGTACAGGGTTTCCTTTTGGGGTGATGAACATGTTTTGGAGCTCGAGAAGGGTGATGGCTGCATTTAGTATACTGAATGCCTCTGAATTATGCAGTTTAAAATGGCTAATTTTGTGCTATGTGAATTTCACTTCAATAAAAGTAAATAGTTGAATAGTGGGATGACAGGTAATTTTTATTTTTGTTTTTAAACTTCTTAAAAAACAAATGTCTTTTTTTGGAAATGACAGGCTTAAACCAGATACCAGGAAATGGTCTCATTCCCCTGTCAAGGTGGACACCATGTGTCAAATAAGATCTAAAATTCTTTAGCCAAAAGGTCCATTTATTTTTTCAGGTTATGTCAAGAGTCCAAAAGGATCATAAGCATAATGACTAGGAACAACAGAGCCTGGAAAGTGTAACAAAGGGAGATAGTACCTGTATTGGGCTTAGCCTGATATCTGGTAATACTACATGTTCAATATATACTTGAGATTACTATTATAAGAATTACTGAGGAACTTGATGGAAGAATTGTCATTTGGTAAGTTAATTTTGTTTTCATTAGTTTAAAACATTTATAGTTTTAAAAATCAGGTAGCATTACAAGACTTAGGACAAAAAACAGTAGTCCTTTGATCCTTGAGTCACTCTCCTTAGAAGCAAGCACTTTCAACTCATTTTAATGTGTCTTTTTTTAATTCCAAATTTCTTTTTTTAAAAATTCTTCCATTATTTATCATTGTTAGACACAATCTCTTCTCTATATGGTAGACTGGACTGGCTTCCCCTCTCCCCCTTCCCCTTGCTTCAACCTCCCAATTTTTAGTTATATCACAATTTTTGGTTAAATCAACATATATTGCTTATGTTGTAATCACTGTATTGTTTGACAATGAGCCAAGAATAGTCTGTTCTAACACAAGTTTCTCTAAATGAGCCAAGCCACAGGTGACTAGTAAATAAGAGAAAGACATCAACACAACACATAAGTTACCTGGTTCACAAAATTTTCCCCTGCATGTTAAAGTTTTACACCACTGAATAACAGAAGCTGAATGCAGCAAGCCATAGAGAAATTAAGTCCACACCAGGCGTTGGCCCTTTGCTTTCCGAAAACCGCTTAGTGTGTGGTTCTCCCCAGTCTTGGTGTGTTTTTCCATTGTCTCCATAACTCAGCTGCTTTGGTCTCTCCTTATATCCCCATCCATCAAGTTTCTTTCACATTTTCATTTTTATTAGGAGTGTTGTTACTTTTCCGTCATCATCTGCTTACAAAGTTAGGTTTTTAGTGGTCCATACTAATGCTTGTTTTACCATAAATCTAAGTACCATTTACATTACTATTTACATATGGAAATGTACACATAAGTGTATAAAAACTCAAAGAATTTTCATGAGCTGAATATATTTGTGCACCAGCACCTGATCAAATAAAGCAATACCAGCCCCTTGGAAGCTCCTTCATACTCCTTTCCAGTCACTCCTCCCACAAGATAACCATTCTGATGTCTTTAAAAAAAAAAAAAAAGCTCAATGAATTATCTTAAGGCAAATACCAGTCACAAAAAAGAACTTGGCTAGCCGCTCCATATGCCCCAATGACCAGTCAAATGCCCCGTCTTCCCTCCAAAAGGAGCCACTATCCTGGACTTCTATCCTTGAATTTCTATATGGCTTTTATCATAAGTGAACATTCCTAGACCCTATAGTTTTATCTTTTCCCCACCCCCATTCCCTGTTACATGGTAAGTATTTTAAATCTCTTTTAAAGCTAATAGCTTCCTAGCCATGATATTTTTTAAAAAATAGACTTTATTTTCATAGAGCACTTTTAGGTTTATAGAAAAACTGAGCTGAACGTACACAGTTCACACACACATCCCTTTCTATACTACCCCCCCCACCTCAGTTTCAGCATTTTACGTTAGTGTGGTACACCTTTTAGTGTGGCACACCTGTTACAACTGATAAACCAATACTGATAAATTATTAACTTTAGTTTTCATTAGGGTTCACTTTTTTTTTTTTTTGTATAGTTCTGTGAGTTTTGACAAATTCATAATGTCATGTACCCACCACAGAGCATCATATAGAATAGTGTCACTGTATCATACAGTATCATACAGAATAGTGTCACTGTCCCCCAAATCCTCTGTACTCCACTTATTCATTCCTTCCCATCCCCTCATCCCCCTGGCAACCACTTATCTTTCCTGTTGGAAAATCTGTCTTTCTGCCAAGAAGAAAGGAGAACATGATCCCTGTGGTCTTAAGCATGTGGAGGGAAATCCCACCATCCTTTCTTCCTTTTCTTTGCTACTTCACCTTCAGGATGAACCCAGTCATGTGGAACTGTGCAATAGTGACAGGAACTAAAACTCTGAAAGAGAAGCTAGTCTTTCTATTTGGAACTGGGAAAGAGGCCCTAGGGAGCCCAAGACTATGGAGAAACTCCCAGCAAGGAGAGAACTAGAGAAGGGATTCCCTAATCCTGTGTAGGAACTAACCCAAGTCTCAGACATACCCCTGAGCTGCACGTGCATGGAAGAGACCCAAAGAAACACGGCAACAACTAAACTACGATATAAACGACCACTTAAGTCTCAGACTAACTTCTGAGTGGCACATGTGATAAACAAATGCAAACAACATAACAAAGACTCTGAAAACAAAACAGATATTGAAACCATCACCCACAGCAGGAGAGACAGAACTTGAAATCTAAATCTAACCAGACTGTTTGCTGTTAAAACAAAAATCAACATTCTCCAGAAGATTTTAACAGGACCCAAAGTCTTACAGCAGACTATTCAAAATGTCAAGGATACACTCCAAAATTATAACACATACCAAGGATCAGGAAAATGCTACCAATTCTCAAGGGGCAAAACAATTAACAGATGTTGATTTTATGTGGATGTTGGAATTAGAAGAAGACTTTAAAGCAGTTATTGTAACCATGGTCCATGAGGTAACTGTGACAAGAAATGACTGGAAAAATGGAAATTTTCAACAGAGAAAGAAAAAACTAAAAAAATGAATGAGACAGAAATTGTAGATCTAAGCAATACAAAATCTAAAATAAAAAATTCACTAGATGAGCTCAACAGAAGAAAATGGAGATGCCAGGGGGAAGAGTCAGTGAACCTGAAGAACAATCAATAGAAATTATCCAATCTGAAGAAAAGAAAAAGAAAGTTAAAAAAAAAAAAAAAAAAAATGGGCATAGACCAGGGACCTGTGGGATAAGACCAAAATGTTTAACATTCATGTCACAGAAGTTGCAATTGACAGATAAAGAGACTGGGGCAAGAAAAAAAGAAAAGAAAAGAAAAGAAATAATAGTTAAAAATTTCCCAACTTTAAGCAAAGATAAAAATTTATAGATTCAGCATGATTGTTCTGTAAATCCACAACTTCTCTAATTATAAAAAAAACTTAAGAAAAATTTTTTATAGATTCAAAAACTCGACGTGCACAAAAGAGAATAAACTTAAAGCACACCCAGGTATATCATAATCAAATCATTAAAAACCAAAGACAAAGCAAATATCTCGAAAGCATCCAGAGAAAAATGGCACACTACACACACACACATACACACACATACACGAGCACAATTCAAATAACTACAGATTTCTCATCAGAAACCAGGGAGACCAGAGACACTGAAATATTAAAGCGCTGAAACATAACTGTCAACCCAGAATTCTATACCCAGCAAGAATATCCTTCATGGATGAAGGATAATTAAGGAAATTTTCAGAAGCAGGAAAACTAAGGGAACTTATTACCAGCAGACTTTTACTAAATGAAATGCTAAAGGAAGTTATTCACTCTGAAGGAATAACAGAGGGAAATGTGGAACTTCTGAAATGAATAAGAACAGAAATGTTAAGTATAATAGACTATTTTTCTCCTCTTACGTTCTTTAAAGTACGTAAATCTGTTCAAAGCAAATATTGTAACATTGCTGAGTGGCATTTTCAATGTATGTAGATGTAACACACATTGTAACTATAACTAAGTGGAGAAGGAAATGGATCTTTATAATTGTAAGATTTTTATATTCTTGAAACTGTTTGTTCTAGTTTGCTATTGCTGCCAGAATGCAAAATACCAGAAATGGATTGGCTTTTATAAAGGGGGTTTATTTGGTTACACAGTTACAGTCTTAAGGCCATGAAGTGTCCACAGTAATGCATCAATAGAGTACCTTCACTGAAGGATGGCCAATGACTTCTGGAAAACCTCTGTTAGCTGGGAAGGCATGTGGCTGGCATCTGCTCCAGGGTTCTGGTTTCAAAATGACTTCTTCCCAGGATGTTCCTCTCTAGGCTGCAGCTCCTCTTCAAAATGTCACTCTCAGTTGCTCTTGGGGCTTCTCCGGAGCAAGAATCTGCTGTCAACGGGTGTCTTCAACTGTCTCTCATCTACAGCTCCTCTCTCAACTCAAGTATGTTCTTCAAAGTGTTCCTCTTGGCTATAGCAAACTCGCTTCTTCTGTCTGAGCTTATATAGTGCTCCAGTAAACTAATCAAGGCCCATGCTGAATGGGGGGAGCCACACCTCCAATCAGAGTCATCACCCACAGTTGGGTGGGTCGCATCTCCATGGAAACACTCAAAGAATTACAATCTAATCAACACTAACACGTCTGCCCATACAAGATTGCATCAAAGATAATGGCGTTTTGGGGGACATAATACATTCAAACTGGCACACTGTTAAAAACTAAGTCTAAATAGGATATACATATGTCTATATAGAGATATATACATAGAAAGAGTAATCTTCAAGAACTAAAGAAATTGAGACATAAACAAGTCAATAGATAAATTAAAATAAAATACAAAAAACCTCAAATATCCAAAATAAGGCCTGAAACAGGGAACAGAAGAGCAAAAAAGGAGAGGGTACAAATATAAAAAAAAACGATAAATAAAAAGGTAGACCTAAATCTAACTGACATTATAGAACACTCCACCCAACAATAGCAAAATACAATTTTTTTTTTCATATACACACGGAACATTGACCAAAATAGACCATATTCCAGGATGTAAACAAATCTTATATTTAAAATAACTGAAATCATGCAAAGAATATCCTCGGGCCATAAAGGAATTAAACTAGAAACAAGTAAGAAAGATATTTGAAAAATTCTCAACTATGTGGAAACTAAACAAAACACCTCTAAATAATTTATGGATCAAAGAGGAAGTCTCAAGAAAATTAGAAAATGTTTTAAATTGAATGAAAATGTAACATATCAAAATTGATGACATGCAGCTAAAATAGTGCTTAGAAGGAAATTTTTATAGCATTAAAATGCTTTTATTTGAAAAGCAGAAAAGTCTGAAAAAATTTCTCTAAGCTTCCACCATTAAAAACAACAAACAACAAACAAACAAACAAACCAACCAGGAAAAGAAGAGCGAATTAGACCTAAAGCAAGTAGAAGGGAAAAAAATAAATTTAGAGCAGAAATCAATAGAATTGAAAATAGAAAAACAATAGATAAAATATATGAAGCCAAAAGCTGGTTCTTTGAAGAGATCAATAAAATTAGTAAACCTCAAAACAGTTTTCTAAAAGGGGAAAAACACACACGCAGAAGACACAAAGTACCAATATCAGAAATAAAAGTGATATCACTACAGACCCTACAGACTTTAAAAGGGTAAGGGAATACTATAAACAACTGTATACTCATGTGTGCCGGTTTGAATGTATTATGTCCCCCAGAAACAGTCATATTCTTTGATGCAGTCTTGTGGGGCAGACGTTTTGGTGCTTATTAGATTTGCATAGAAATGCGCCACACCCAACTGTAGGTGATAACTCTGATGAGATATTTCCATGGAGGCATGGCTCCACCCATTCAGGGAGGGCCTTGATCAGTGGAGCCATATAAATGGGCTGACAAACAGAAGGAACTCAGTGCAGCTGAGAGTGACCTTTTGAAGAGGAGCTACAGCCAAGAGGGACACTTTGAAGAAAGCACAGGAGCTGCAGATGAGAGACCGTTTGAAGATGGCCATTGAAAGCAGACTCTTGCTCTGGAGAAGCTGAGAGAGGACAAATATCCCAAGTGCAACTAAGAGTGACATTTCTGAGGAACTGCAGCCTAGAGAGGAACATCCTGGGAGAAAGCCATTTTGAAACCAGAACTTTGGAGCAGACACCAGCCACGTGCCTTCCCAGCTACCAGAGGTTTTCTGGACACCATTGGCCATCCTCCAGTGAAGGTACCCAATTGCTGATGTGTTACCCTGGACACTTTATGGCCTTAAGACTGTAACTGTGTGGCCAAATAAACCCTCTTTTATAAAAGCCAATCCATTTCTGGTGTTTTGCATTCCAGCAGCATTAGCAAACTAGAACACCATGAATCTGAAAACTTAGGTGAAATGGACCAAAACTTTGAAGTTCCACAACAAAAATTCCCTCAAGAAGAAATAGAATCTGAATAGTCCTATTAATAGCTTAAAACCCCTCAAGGAAACAAAAATTCCGGGCCCAGCTGTTTTCACTGGCAAATTCTACCAAATATGTAAGGAATAAATAATACCAATTCCACATAATCTCTTTCAGAAAATAGAAGAGGAGAAAACACTTCCTAACTTTATGAGGCCAGCATTACCCTGACATCAAAACCAGACAAAAACATTACAAGAAAAAAGAGGACATAAACAAAACAAAAAACCCTCCTATAGGACCAATATCCCTCATGAACATAGATTCAAAAATTCTCAACAAAGTTTAGTAAGTCAAATTTAGCAATATAAATAAAGGATAACACATTACAACCAAATGGGATTTATTCTGGGTACAAAGGCTAGTTCAACATTTGAAAATCTAATAATATAATTCACATGTGTGTCTCAATAGAAGCAGATAATGCATTTGACAAAATTCAAAATCCATTCATTATAAAAATGCCTAGCAAGCTGGAAAGAGAAGGGATTTTCCTTGATCTGATAAAAGTCATCTACGAAAAAACCTACAGCTAATGTCACACTCAATAGGGAAAGACTAAATTCTGTCTCCCTAAGATCAGGAACAAAACAAACATGTCTAATCTCATCGCTCCTATTCAACATTGTACTAGAAGTCCTAGGCAGTACAATGGAAGAAAAGAAAAATCAAAGGCATGTAGGTTAGAAAGGAAGCAATAAAACTCTCCATTTGCAAACTACATGACTGTCTATATAGAAAAGCCCAAGGAATCTACAGAAAAGTTCCTAGAATTAATGAGTTTAGTAAGATCATAAAACCTGAAGTGAATACACAAAAACCAACTACATTTCTAAATAGTAGCAACAAACAATTGGAAAATTTTAAAAAAAATTAAGTACCATTTACAATAGCACAAACACATAAATTAAGAAAATATTTAAATACAAACTCTGACAAAACGTGTAGTATCTGTATGCTGAAAATTAAAAAACACTGATGAAATAAATCAATGACGATCAAACACATGGAAAGAGATACTGTGTTCATGGATTGGAAGACTCAATACTATTAGGATATTCTCCCTAGAATGAACTATAGATTCAATACAATTCCAATCAAAACACCAGTAGGAATTTTTGTAGACAGTGACAAAAATTTATTTAAAAAGGGAAAGGAATTATAAAAGCTAAAACAGTTTTGAAAAAGAATAAAGTTGGAGAATATACGAATTTCATGATATTCTAAAGCTACAGTAATCAAGAAAATGTAGTACTGGTGAAAGGAGAGAGAGAAAAAGAGTAGACTATAAACTCAGTAAAAGCCACAAGTGGTGTTTTAATAGAAATGCAAAGGCAATTTGACGGAGAAAGGAAAGTCATTTCCACAAATGATGCTGGAACAACTGGACATCCATATGCAAAACAAACTAACAAACAAAACAAACAAAAACAACTTTGACCCATACTTTGTACTTTAAAAACTATACATAATGAGAAGATTGATAAATTGGACTTAATCAACACTTAAAACATTTCCTTTGTGAAAGACAATGAATGAATGAAAAGACAAGCCAGAAAATATTTGGAACTTACATATCAAAGGACTCATATCCAGAATATATGAATAATGAGTAAATAAACAACACAATTAAAACAAAAAAAGGCAAAAGATTAAAACAAAGACCACATGAAAAGATGCTCAGCATCTTTAGTCACTGGGGAAATTCAAATTAAAACTCCAAAACTAAAATATTACTACCACACACCGATTAGAATGGCAAATAAATATAACATAAAATAAACAAACCTAAGTGCTGGTAAGGATGAGAAGCAACTGGAACTCTCATACATTACCGGTGGTAACAGAGACTTTGGAAAACCGATTGACAATTTCTTATGAAGTTAAACCAAAACTTACTGTATGACCCAGTGATCCTACTCGTTTACTCAGGAGAAACAAAAACTTATGCTCACTCAAAATTATGTTTGAAAATATCCATAGTAGCTTTATTTATAGTTGCCAAAAACTGGAAACAACCCAATCCTCCTTCAGTGGGTGAATGGATAAACAAACTGGCATGTATCATGGAATATCACTCAGCAATAAAAAAGGAAGGGACTACTGATACATGAAATAACATGGATGAATCTCAAATACATTCTGATAAATGAATGAAGCCAGACTCAAAAAAGACTAGCTATTGTAAAATTCCATTCATATGACATTCTGGAAAAGGCAACAGACTACAGGGACAGAGAAAAGATAAATGTTTGCCAGGATTTAGGGATAGGGGAGGATTGACTACAAAGGCAAAATGTTCTGACGGTGATGGTAGTGTGGATACACAACTGGCATTTGTCTAAACTCAAAGAACTGTAAGCCAAATAGTGAATTTCACTGTATGTAAATTTAAAAGCAGAATGCAATTTCTGTTTTGTGTGTGGTTTTGTTAACATTAGATGTTACCATATGTTCTAGTTTGCTAATGCTGATGCCAGAATGCAAAACACCAGAAATGGATTGGCTTTTATAAAGGGGGCTTATTTGGTTACACAGTTACAGTCTTAAGGCCATAAAGTTCCAAGTTACCACATCAATAATCGGGTACCTTCACTGGAGGATGGCCAGTGGTGTCCGGAAAACCTCTGTTAGCTGGGAAGGCATGTGGCTGGCGTCTGCTCCAGAGTTCTGGTTTCAAAATGGCTTTCCCCCAGGACGCTCCTCTTTAGGCTTCAGCTCCTCAAAAATGTCACTCTTAATTGTTCTTGGGCGTTTGTCCTCTCTTAGCTTCTCTGGAGCAAAAGTCTGCTTTCAAAGGCCATCTCCAAAACGTCTCTGTAAACTGAAGCTCCTCTCTCAGCTCCTGTGCGTTCTTCAAAGTGTCCCTCTTGGCTGTAGCAAGCTCACTCCTTCTGTCTGAGCTTTTATAGGGCTCCAGTGAACTAATCAAGGCCCAGGCTGAATGGGCGGGGCCACGCCTACATGGAAATTATCTAATAACAGTCATCACCCACGGTTGGGTGGGTCGCATCTCCATGGAAACACTCAAAGAATTACAATCTAATCAACATTAATAAGTGCCCACACAAGATTACATCAAAGATAATGGGTTTCGGGGGGCATAATACATCCAAACTGGCACACCATAGGTGGGTAATTAGATAACTAATCACATCATTAGGGCTCCCCAATTGTCAGTATCTGTATATCTTTTTTCTAGAAAAAAACATTTATCCAGAAAAAAAAATCCACCAGTCTCCTGCTACTACTTGGGGACAGGGATAAAAATGCCTACCTGGTAGTATTCTTAGAGCTGAGAGGTAGAAGGAAGTGGAAGATAAGTTACTAAAGTGTTTGCATGCAAATGAGTGAAATTTCTATAAACAACAATTGAAAAAATAAGGAATTTATTTTTGTTACGTAACAAGAAGTCTTAAGGTAGACAATGCAGGCTGATATAGCTGTTGAAGGATGTTACCCAGGAAATCAGGTTTCATCTCTCTTCCAGTCCACTATTCCTTATGTGGTTTTGGTCCATCCATATCCAGGCAGGATACAAAGATTAAGGAAAAAAGCAAGTTTAGGACTTTCATCTATAACTCACTGGCCAGAATTATATCTCATGTGCTGGCACAAGAAGTAGGGGAAGTTAAATACTTTTATTGGAGCACAATGTTGCCCTAAACAACAAGTCCAAAGTAAGAAGGGGAGGATCCTGGCAACTCACAGTGTCTACCATATGATCTTAACATTTTATATTTTCATTTAATCTTTATTTTTCATTATAGCACCTCTCACTAACCTTATGTTCAAGGCATTCGGAACCTCCTTATTTCAAATTTTCCAACAATAAACCCCCTATCCAAATGAAGGAGGGCCAGCTTCCTGGGATAACAAAAAGAACATAGAAAGCAGCTTAATTGGCCTTTAACTATTTCCAAACAATCCTCAGTTTTCAACTCAAGCTTCATCCTTGTCTCTAGAGAACAGTACCTACATTTCCTGTACCTTTTTTCTGTTTGGTAGTCTACTCTGTAATCACTTGGATTTTATATTTTTTCTGTTCTGCTAAAGCTTCATCCTTGTCTTTAGAGGAATACTGCCTAAATTTCCTGTACCTTTCTGTTTGGTACTCTACTCTGTAACCACTTGGATTTTATATTTTTCTGCTCTGCTATTTCTCTTTTCCATTGTGGAACCCTTTGTTAGTATCTCATCAGCTGTGCCTACTTTTCCATTCTTTTTGTCCTTGTGTTTTTTTTTTTCTTTTTTTGCCTTTTTTTAATCTGCAGATTTTATTGAGATATAGTCACATACCATATGGTATACATTCCATCCAAAGTATATAATCAATGTCTCACAGTATCATCACCTAGTTGTGCAATCACACTCAATTTTACATCATTTTCATTGCTGCAAAAAGAAAAATATCAATGAGACACACAAAAAGAAAACCAAAACACTCCATATCTATGACTGACCCCTAGTATTGGTGTGATACACCTGTAACTGCTGATGAAAAAATATTAAGGTATTACTTAATAAAAATATTAAGGTATTCTGTAACTTGGAATAGGCAATTTTTGCCCATATATCACCCTATTATTAAGTCTTTGTACAAGTGTTGTACATTTGTACTAGTTCACAAAGAGCTTATTTATATTTGTATTATGAATCGGTGACACAGACTCTAAACAACCCCTTTCAATGAAATTCACCTACAATACAGTGGTATTACTTATAATCCCCAAAACAAGCTACCCTCACCTCTATCCATTTCCAAATATTTAAGTTTAACCTTGTTAAAAATTCTGTACATATTAACTGCTCCACCTTCTCTAGCTTCTACCTAGCTCTAGGTACCCTATACTCTACTTTTTAAGACTCTGAGTTTACATATCATATAATATCTGACCTCTTTTGTCTGACTTGTTTCACTCAGCAGTATGTCCTCAAGGTTCATCCATGTTGTGACATGCTTCTGGACCTCATTCCTTCTTACTGCTGCTTAATATTCTATTGTGTATATATATTGTTAATCCATTCATCTGTTAATGGGCACTTGGTTTGTTTCCATCTTCTGGCAATCGTGAATAATGCTGCTATGAACATCAGTGTGCAAATGTTTGTTCACATCCCTGCTTTCAGATCTTCTGGGTATATACCAAGAAGCGCAATTGCCAGGTCACAGGGCAACTCAATCTTTCATTTGCTGAGGAACCACCAAACTGTCTTCCACAGTGGTTGTACCATTTTACATTCACACTAGCAATGAGTAAGTGTTCCTATTTCTCCACATCCTCTCCAACACTTGTAGTTTCTTGTTTGTGTAATAGTGGCCATTCTTATAGCAATGAGATGACATCTCATTGTGGTTTTAATTTGCATTTTCCTAATAGCTAGTGAAGCTGAGCATCTTTTCATATGCTATTTAGCCATTTGTATTTCCTTTTTGGAGAAATGTCTATTCACATCTTTCCCCCATTTTATAATTGGGTTGTTTGTCCATTTATTGTTGAATTGTACAATTTCTTTATATACACTGGATATCAAACTCTTATATAAGGTTACCAAATATTCTCTCCCATTGAGTGGACTGCCTTTCACCATTTTGACAAAGTCCTTTGAAGCACAGAAGTGTTCAATCTTGAGGAATTCCCACTTATCTACTTTTTGTCTCATTGCTTGTGCTTTGGGTGTAAGGTCTAAGAAGCTACCTCCTATCACTAAGTCTTGAAGATGTTTCCCTATATTTTCTTCTTATATTTAGGTCTTTGATCCACTTTGAGTTAATTTTTGTATAAGGTGTGAGGTAGGGGTCCTCTTTCATTCCTTTGGTTATGGATATCCAGTTCTCCCAGCACCATTTATTGAAGAGACTATTCTGTTCCAGTTCAGTTGGATTTGGGGGCTGTTTCGGTTTGCTAATGCTGCCATTATGCAAAATACCAGAAATGGATTGGCTTTTATAAAGGGGGTTTATTTGGCTACACATTTACAGTTCTAAGGCCATAAAAGTGTCCAAACTAAGGCATAAACAAGAGGATACCTGCACTGAAGAACAGCCAATAGCGTCTGTGCCGGTTTGAATGTATTATGTCCCCCAAAATGCCATTATCTTTGATGCAATCTTGTGTAGGCAGACATATTAGTGTTGCTTAGATTGTAATTCTTTGAGTGTTTCCATGGAGATGCGACTCACCCAGCTGTAGGTGATTAGATAATTTCCATGGAGGTGTGGCCCTGCTCATTCAGCATGGGCCTTGATTAGTTTACTAGAGCACTATATAAGTTCAGACAGAAGGAGCGAGCTTGCTACAGCCAAGAGGGACACTTTGAAGAATGCACAGGAGCTGAGAGAAGAGCTGCAGCTTACGGAGACATTTTGGAGATGGCTTTTGAAAGCAGTCTTTTGCTCCTGAGAAGCTAAAAGAGGACAAAAGCCCAAGAGCAACTAAGAGTGACATTTTTGAGGAGCTGCAGCCTAGAGAGGAACATTCTGGGAGAAAGCCATTTTGAAACCAGAATTCTGGAGCAGACATCAGCCATGTGCCTTCCCAGCTAACAGAGGTTTCCCAGACACCACTGACCATCCTCCAGTGAAGGTACCCGATTGCTGATGACTTACCTTGGATACTTTATGGCCTTAAGACTGTAACTTTGTAACCAGATAAACTCCCTTTATAAAAGCTGATACACTTCTGGTGTTTTGCAAAAAGGTAGCATTAGCAAACTGGAACAGCGTCCTTAGCTTAGCATCTCCAAATGTCCTGCTGTCTGCAACTCCAAGCATCTCGAAGCATCTCCAACAGCTCCCAAGCATCTCTCTGAAAGTCTCTCTCCGCTGCTCTTAGAGCCTTTTATCTTCTCTTAGCTTCTCCGGAGCAACTCTGGGCTAGCATCCCAAAGTGTCAGCAAGTGTCTGGGTCTCCTGGCTTAGCATATCCCAGAGTGTTTTTGTTTTTCTGCTCTCTGTATGTGCTCCCTTTAAAGGACTCCAGTAGAAGATGGCGGACTGGTGAGCTGTATGTTTTAGTTACTCCTCCAGGAAAGTAGGTAGAAAGCCAGGAACTGCGTGGACTGGACACCACAGAGCAATCTAACTTTGGGCATACTTCATACAACACTCATGAAAACGTGGAACTGCTGAGATCTGCGAAATCTGTAAGTTTTTGCGGCCAGGGGACCCACGCCCCTCCCTGCCAGGCTCAGTCCCGTGGGAAGAGGGGCTGTCAGCTCCTGGAAGGAGAAGGGAGAACTGCAGTGGCAGCCCTTATCGGAAACTCATTCTACTGATCCAAACTCCAACCATAGATAGACTGAGACCAGACACCAGAGAATCTGAGAGCAGCCAGCCCAGCAGAGAGGAGACAGGCATAGAAAAAAACAACACGAAAAACTCCAAAATAAAAGCGGAGGATTTTTGGAGTTCTGGTGAACATAGAAAGGGGAAGGGCAGAGCTCAGGCCCTGAGGCGCATATGCAAATCCCGAAGAAAAGCTGATCTCTCTGCCCTGTGGACCTTTCCTTAATGGCCCTGGTTGCTTTGTCTCTTAGCATTTCAATAACCCATTAGATCTCTGAGGAGGGCCCTTTTTTTTTTTTAATCCTTTTTTCTTTTTCTAAAACAATTACTCTAAGAAGCCCAATACAGAAAGCTTCAAAGACTTGCAATTTGGGCAGGTCAAGTCAAGAGCAGAACTAAGAGAGCTCTGAGACAAAAGGCAATAATCCAGTGGCTGAGAAATTTCACTAAACACCACAACTTCCCAAGAAAAGGGGGGTGTCCGCTCACAGCCATCATCCTGGTGGACAGGAAACACTCCTGCCCATCGCCAGCCCCATAGCCCAGAGCTGCCCCAGACAACCCAGTGTGACGGAAGTGCTTCAAATAACAGGCACACTCCACAAAACTGGGCGTGGACATTAGCCTTCCCTGCAACCTCAGCTGATTGTCCCAGAGTTGGGAAGGTGGAGCAGTGTGAATTAACAAAGCCCCATTCAGCCATCATTTCAGCAGACTGGGAGCCTCCCTACACAGCCCAGCAGCCCAGAACTGCCCTGGGGGAACGGCACTCACCTGTGACATAGCACAGTCATCCCTCAACAGAGGACCCGGGGTGCACAGCCTGGAAGAGGGGCCCACTTGCAAGTCTCAGGAGCCATATGCCAATACCAAGGACTTGTGGGTCAGTGGCAGAGACAAACTGTGGCAGGACTGAACTGAAGGATTAGACTATTGCACCAGCTTTAAAACTCTAAGATCACGAGGGAGATTTGATTGTTAGGGCCACCCCCACTCCCTGACTGCCCAGAAACACGCCCCATATACAGGGCAGGCAACACCAACTACACACACAAGCTTGGTACACCAATTGGACCCCACAAGACTCACTCCCCCACTCACCAAAAAGGCTAAGCAGGGGAGAACTGGCTTGTGGAGAACAGGTGGCTCGTGGACGCCACCTGCTGGTTAGTTAGAGAAAGTGTACTCCACGAAGCTGCAGATCTGATAAATTAGAGATAAGGACTTCTACAAATCCTAAAAGAACCCTATCAAGTTCAGCAAATGCCACAAGGCCAAAAACAACAGAAAATTATAAAGCATATGAAAAAACCAGACGATATGGATAACCCAAGCCCAAGCACCCAAATCAAAAGACCAGAAGAGACACAGCACCTAGAGCAGCTACTCAAAGAACTAAAGATGAACAATGAGACCATAGTACGGGATACAAAGGAATCAAGAAGACCCTAGAAGAGCATAAAGAAGACATTGCAAGACTAAATAAAAAAATGGATGATCTTATGGAAATTAAAGAAACTGTTGACCAAATTAAAAAGATTCTGGACACTCATAGTACAAGACTAGAGGAAGTTGAACAACGAATCAGTGACCTCGAAGATGACAGAATGGAAAATGAAAGCATAAAAGAAAGAATGGGGAAAAAAATTGAAAAAATCGAAATGGACCTCAGGGATATGATAGATAATATGAAACGTCCGAATATAAGAGTCATTGGTGTCCCAGAAGGGGAAGAAAAGGGTAAAGGTCTAGGAAGAGTATTCAAAGAAATTGTTGGGGAAAACTTCCCAAATCTTCTAAACAACATAAATACACAAATCATAAATGCTCAGCGAACCCCAAATAGAATAAATCCAAATAAACCCACTCCGAGACATATTCTGATCACACTGTCAAACACAGAAGAGAAGGAGCAAGTTCTGAAAGCAGCAAGAGAAAAGCAATTCACCACATACAAAGGAAACAGCATAAGACTAAGTAGTGACTACTCAGCAGCCACCATGGAGGCCAGAAGGCAGTGGCATGATATATTTAAAATTCTGAGTGAGAAAAATTTCCAGCCAAGAATACTTTATCCAGCAAAGCTCTCCTTCAAATTTGAGGGAGAGCTTAAATTTTTCACAGACAAACAAATGCTGAGAGAATTTGCTAACAAGAGACCTGCCCTACTGGAGATACTAAAGGGAGCCCTACAGACAGAGAAACAAAGACAGGACAGAGAGACTTGGAGAAAGGTTCAGTACTAAAGAGATTCGGTATGGGTACAATAAAGGATATTAATAGAGAGAGGGAAAAATATGGCAAACATAATCCAAAGGATAAGTTGGCCGATTCAAGAAATGCCTTCACGGTTTTAACGTTGAATGTAAATGGATTAAACTCCCCAATTAAAAGATATAGATTCGCAGAATGGATCAAAAAAAATGAACCATCAATATGTTGCATACAAGAGACTCATCTTAGACACAGGGACACAAAGAAACTGAAAGTGAAAGGATGGAAAAAAATATTTCATGCAAGCTACAGCCAAAAGAAAGCAGGTGTAGCAATATTAATCTCAGATAAAATAGACTTCAAATGCAGGGATGTTTTGAGAGACAAAGAAGGCCACTACATACTAATAAAAGGGGCAATTCAGCAAGAAGAAATAACAATCGTAAATGTCTATGCACCCAATCAAGGTGCCACAAAATACATGAGAGAAACACTGGCAAAACTAAAGGAAGCAATTGATGTTTCCACAATAATTGTGGGAGACTTCAACACATCACTCTCTCCTATAGATAGATCAACCAGACAGAAGACCAATAAGGAAATTGAAAACCTAAACAATCTGATAAATGAATTAGATTTAACAGACATCTACAGGACATTACATCCCAAATCACCAGGATACACATACTTTTCTAGTGCTCACGGAACTTTCTCCAGAATAGATCATATGCTGGGACATAAAACAAGCCTCAATAAATTTAAAAAGATTGAAATTATTCAAAGCACATTCTCTGACCACAATGGAATACAATTAGAAGTCAATAACCATCAGAGACTTAGAAAATTCACAAATACCTGGAAGTTAAACAACACACTCCTAAACAATCAGTGGGTTAAAGAAGAAATAGCAAGAGAAATTGCTAAATATATAGAGACGAATGAAAATGAGAACACAACATACCAAAACCTATGGGATGCAGCAAAAGCAGTGCTAAGGGGGAAATTTATAGCACTAAATGCATATATTAAAAAGGAAGAAAGAGCCAAAATCAAAGAACTAACGGATCAAGTGAAGAAGCTAGAAAATGAACAGCAAACCAATCCTAAACCAAGTACAAGAAAAGAAATAACAAGGATTAAAGCAGAAATAAATGGCACAGAGAACAAAAAAACAATAGAGAGGATAAATATCACCAAAAGTTGGTTCTTTGAGAAGATCAACAAGATTGACAAGCCCCTAGCTAGACTGACAAAATCAAAAAGAGAGAAGACCCATATAAACAAAATAATGAATGAAAAAGGTGACATAACTGCAGATCCTGAAGAAATTAAAAAAATTATAAGAGGATAGTATGAACAACTGTATGGCAACAAACTGGATAATGTAGAAGAAATGGACAATTTCCTGGAAACATATGAACAACCTAGACTGACCAGAGAAGAAATAGAAGACCTCAACTAACCCATCACAAGCAAAGAGATCCAATCAGTCATCAAAAATCTTCCCACAAATAAATGCCCAGGGCCAGATGGCTTCACAGGGGAATTCTACCAAACTTTCCAGAAAGAACTGACACCAATCTTACTCAAACTCTTTCAAAACATTGAAAAAAATGGAACACTACCTAACTCATTTTATGAAGCTAACATCAATCTAATACCAAAACCAGGCAAAGATGCTACAAAAAAGGAAAACTACCGGCCAATCTCCCTAATGAATATAGATGCAAAAATCCTCAACAAAATACTTGCAAATCGAATCCAAAGACACATTAAAAAAATCATACACCATGACCAAGTGGGGTTCATTCCAGGCATGCAAGGATGGTTCAACATAAGAAAAACAATCAATGTATTACAACACATTAAAAACTCGAAAGGGAAAAATCAATTGGTCATCTCAATAGATGCTGAAAAAGCATTTGACAAAATCCAACATCCCTTTTTGATAAAAACACTTCAAAAGGTAGGAATTGAAGGAAACTTCCTCAACATGATAAAGAGCATATATGAAAAACCCACAGCCAGCATAGTACTCAATGGTGAGAGACTGAAAGCCTTCCCTCTAAGATCAGGAACAAGATGCCCGCTATCACCACTGTTATTCAACATTGTGCTGGAAGTGCTAGCCAGGGCAATCTGGCAAGACAAAGAAATAAAAGGCATCCAAATTGGAAAAGAAGAAGTAAAACTGTCATTGTTTGCAGATGATATGATCCTATATCTAGAAAACCCTGAGAAATCAACGATACACCTACTAGAGCTAATAAACAAATTTAGCAAAGTAGCGGGATACAAGATTAATGCACATAAGTCAGTAATGTTTCTATATGCTAGAAATGAACAAACTGAAGAGACACTCAAGAAAAAGATACCATTTTCAATAGCAACTAAAAAAATCAAGTACCTAGGAATCAACTTAACCAAAGATGTAAAAGACCTATACAAAGAAAACTACATAACTCTACTAAAAGAAATAGAAGGGGACCTTAAAAGATGGAAAAATATTCCATGTTCATGGATAGGAAGGCTAAATGTCATTAAGATGTCAATTCTACCCAAACTCATCTACAGATTCAATGCAATCCCAATCAAAATTCCAACAACCTACTTTGCAGACTTGGAAAAGCTAGTTATCAAATTTATGTGGAAAGGGAAGATGCCTCGAATTGCTAAAGACACTCTAAAAAAGAAAAACGAAGTGGGAGGACTTACACTCCCTGACTTTGAAGCTTATTATAAAGCCACAGTTGCCAAAACAGCATGGTACTGGCACAAAGATAGACATATAGATCAATGGAATCGAATTGAGAATTCAGAGATAGACCCTCAGATGTATGGTCGACTGATCTTTGATAAGGCCCCCAAAGTCACTGAACTGAGCCATAATGGTCTTTTCAACAAATGGGGCTGGGAGAGTTGGATATCCATATCCAAAAGAATGAAAGAGGACCCCTACCTCACCCCCTACACAAAAATTAACTCAAAATGGACCAAAGATCTCAATATAAAAGAAAGTACCATAAAACTCCTAGAAGATAATGTAGGAAAACATCTTCAAGACCTTGTATTAGGAGGCCACTTCCTAGACTTTACACCCAAAGCACAAGCAACAAAAGAGAAAATAGATAAATGGGAACTCCTCAAGCTTAGAAGTTTCTGCACCTCAAAGGAATTTCTCAAAAAGGTAAAGAGGCAGCCAACTCAATGGGAAAAAATTTTTGGAAACCATGTATCTCACAAAAGACTGATATCTTGCATATACAAAGAAATCCTACAACTCAATGACAGTAGTACAGACAGCCCAATTATAAAATGGGCAAAAGATATGAAAAGACAGTTCTCTGAAGAGGAAATACAAATGGCCAAGAAACACATGAAAAAATGTTCAGCTTCACTAGCTATTAGAGAGATGCAAATTAAGACCACAATGAGATACCATCTAACACCGGTTAGAATGGCTGCCATTAAACAAACAGGAAACTACAAATGCTGGAGGGGATGTGGAGAAATTGGAACTCTTATTCATTGTTGGTGGGAGTGTATAATGGTTCAGCCACTCTGGAAGTCAGTCTGGCAGTTCCTTAGAAAACTAGATATAGAGCTACCATTCGATCCAGCGATTGCACTTCTCGGTATATACCCGGAAGATCGGAAAGCAGTGACACGAACAGATATCTGCACGCCTATGTTCATAGCAGCATTATTCACAATTGCCAAGAGATGGAAACAACCCAAATGTCCTTCAACAGATGAGTGGATAAATAAAATGTGGTATATACACACGATGGAATACTATGCGGCAGTAAGAAGGAACGATCTGGTGAAACATATGACAACATGGATGAACCTTGAAGACATAATGCTGAGCGAAATAAGCCAGGCACAAAAAGAGAAATATTATATGCTACCACTAATGTGAACTCTGAAAAATGTAAAACAAATGGTTTATAATGTAGAATGTAGGGGAACTAGCAGTAGAGAGCAATTAAGGAAGGGGGAACAATAATCCAAGAAGAACAGATAAGCTATTTAACGTTCTGGGGATGCCCAGAAATGACTATGGTCTGTTAATTTCTGATGGATGTAGTAGGAACAAGTTCACTGAAATGTTGCTATATTATGTAACTTTCTTGGGGTAAAGTAGGAACATGTTGGAAGTTAAGCAGTTATCTTAGGTTAGTTGTCTTTTTCTTACTCCCTTGTTATGGTCTCTTTGAAATGTTCTTTTATTGTATGATTGTTTTCTTTTTAACTTTTTTTTTCATACAGTTGATTTAAAAAAGAAGGGAAAGTTAAAAAAAAAAAAAAAAAGAAAAAAGACAAACAAGGAAAAAAAAAAAAAAGATGTAGTGCCCCCTTGAGGAGCCTGTGGAGAATGCAGGGGTATTCGCCTACCCCACCTCCATGGTTGCTAACATGACCACAGACATAGGGGACTGGTGGTTTGATGGGTTGAGCCCTCTACCATAAGTTTTACCCTTGGGAAGACGGTTGCTGCAAAGGAGAGGCTAGGCCTCCCTGTATTTGTGCCTAAGAGTCTCCTCCGGAATGCCTCTTTGTTGCTCAGATGTGGCCCTCTCTCTCTGGCTAAACCAACTTGAAAGGTGAAATCACTGCCCTCCCCTCTACGTGGGATCAGACACCCAGGGAAGTGAATCTCCCTGGCAACGTGGAATATGACTCCCGGGGAGGAATGTAGACCCGGCATCGTGGGATGGAGAACATCTTCTTGACCAAAAGGGGGATGTGAAAGGAATTGAAATAAGCTTCAGTGGCAGAGAGATTCCAAAACGAGCCGAGAGATCACTCTGGTGGGCACTCTTACGCACACTTTAGACAACCTTTTTTAGGTTCTAAAGAATTGGGGTAGCAGGTGGTGGATACCTGAAACTATTAAACTACAACCCAGAACCCATGAATCTCGAAGACAGTTGTATAAAAATGTAGCTTATGAGGGGTGACAGTGGGATTGGGAATGCCATAAGGACCAAACTCCACTTTGTCTAGTTTATGGATGGATGTGTAGAAAAGTAGGGGAAGGAAACAAACAGACAAAGGTACCCAGTGTTCTTTTTTACTTCAATTGCTCTTTTTCACTCTAATTATTATTCTTGTTATTTTTGTGTGTGTGCTAATGAAGGTGTCAGGGATTGATTTAGGTGATGAATGTACAACTATGTAATGGTACTGTAAACAATCGAAAGTACAATTTGTTTTGTATGACTGCGTGGTATGTGAATATATCTCAATAAAATGATGATTAAAAAAAAAAAAAATCTTCCCACAAATAAATGCCCAGGGCCAGATGGCTTCACAGGGGAATTCTACCAAACTTTCCAGAAAGAGCTGATACCAATCTTACTCAAACTCTTACAAAACATTGAAGAAAATGGAACACTACCTAACTCATTTTATGAAGCTAACATCAATCTAATACCAAAACCAGGCAAAGATGCTACAAAAAAGGAAAACTACCGGCCAATCTCCCTAATGAATATAGATGCAAAAATCCTCAACAAAATACTTGCAAATGGAATCCAAAGACACATTAAAAAAATCATACACCATGACCAAGTGGGGTTCATTCCAGGCATGCAAGGATGGTTCAACATAAGAAAATCAATGAATGTATTACAACACATTTACAAGTCAAAAGGGAAAAATCAATTGATCATCTCAATAGATGCTGAAAAAGCATTTGACAAAATCC
Organism: Choloepus didactylus; assembly: GCF_015220235.1. Taxonomy (NCBI): domain Eukaryota; kingdom Metazoa; phylum Chordata; class Mammalia; order Pilosa; family Megalonychidae; genus Choloepus; species Choloepus didactylus. Next base: position 10,437,034 of record NC_051327.1, on the reverse strand, counting down.
AACATCCCTTTTTGATAAAAACACTTCAAAAGGTAGGAATTGAAGGAAACTTCCTCAACATGATAAAGAGCATATATGAAAAACCCACAGCCAGCATAGTACTCAATGGTGAGAGACTGAAAGCCTTCCCTCTAAGATCAGGAACAAGACAAGGATGCCCGCTATCACCACTGTTATTCAACATTGTGCTGGAAGTGCTAGCCAGGGCAATCCGGCAAGACAAAGAAATAAAAGGCATCCAAATTGGAAAAGAAGAAGTAAAACTGTCATTGTTTGCAGATGATATGATCTTATATCTAGAAAACCCTGAGAAATCGACGATACAGCTACTAGAGCTAATAAACAAATTTAGCAAAGTAGCGGGATACAAGGTTAATGCACATAAGTCAGTAATGTTTCTATATGCTAGAAATGAACAAACTGAAGAGACACTCAAGAAAAAGATACCATTTTCAATAGCAACTAAAAAAATCAAGTACCTAGGAATCAACTTAACCAAAGATGTAAAAGACCTATACAAAGAAAACTACATAACTCTACTAAAAGAAATAGAAGGGGACCTTAAAAGATGGAAAAATATTCCATGTTCATGGATAGGAAGACTAAATGTCATTAAGATGTCAATTCTACCCAAACTCATCTACAGATTCAATGCAATCCCAATCAAAATTCCAACAACCTACTTTGCAGACTTGGAAAAGCTAGTTATCAAATTTATGTGGAAAGGGAAGATGCCTCGAATTGCTAAAGACACTCTAAAAAAGAAAAACAAAGTGGGAGGACTTACACTCCCTGACTTTGAAGCTTATTATAAAGCCACAGTTGCCAAAACAGCATGGTACTGGCACAAAGATAGACATATAGATCAATGGAATCGAATTGAGAATTCAGAGATAGACCTTCAGATCTATGGCCGCCTGATCTTTGATAAGGCCCCCAAAGTCACTGAACTGAGTCATAATGGTCTTTTCAACAAATGGGGCTGGGAGAGTTGGATATCCATATCCAAAAGAATGAAAAAGGACCCCTACCTCACCCCCTACACAAAAATTAACTCAAAATGGACCAAAGATCTCAATATAAAAGAAAGTACCATAAAACTCCTAGAAGATAATGTAGGAAAACATCTTCAAGACCTCGTATTAGGCGGCCACTTCCTAGACTTTACACCCAAAGCACAAGCAACAAAAGAGAAAATAGATAAATGGGAACTCCTCAAGCTTAGAAGTTTCTGCACCTCAAAGGAATTTCTCAAAAAGGTAAAGAGGCAGCCAACTCAATGGGAAAAAATTTTTGGAAACCATGTATCTGACAAAAGACTGATATCTTGCATATACAAAGAAATCCTACAACTCAATGACAATAGTACAGACAGCCCAATTATATAATGGGCAAAAGATATGAAAAGACAGTTCTCTGAAGAGGAAATACAAATGGCCAAGAAACACATGAAAAAATGTTCAGCTTCACTAGCTATTAGAGAGATGCAAATTAAGACCACAATGAGATACCATCTAACACCGGTTAGAATGGCTGCCATTAAACAAACAGGAAACTACAAATGCTGGAGGGGATGTGGAGAAATTGGAACTCTTATTCATTGTTGGTGGGAGTGTATAATGGTTCAGCCACTCTGGAAGTCAGTCTGGCAGTTCCTTAGAAAACTAGATACAGAGTTACCATTCGATCCAGCGATTGCAGTTCTCGGTATATACCCGGAAGATCGGAAAGCAGTGACACGAACAGATATCTGCACGCCAATGTTCATAGCAGCATTATTCACAATTGCCAAGAGATGGAAACAACCCAAATGTCCTTCAACAGATGAGTGGATAAATAAAATGTGGCATATACACACGATGGAATACTACGCGGCAGTAAGAAGGAACGATCTCGTGAAACATATGACAACATGGATGAACCTTGAAGACATAATGCTGAGCGAAATAAGCCAGGCACAAAAAGAGAAACATTATATGCTACCACTAATGTGAACTTTGAAAAATGTAAAACAAATGGTTTATAATGTAGAATGTTGGGGAACCAGCAATAGAGAGCAATTAAGGAAGGGGGAACAATAATCCAAGAAGAACAGATAAGCTATTTAACGTTCTGGGGATGCCCAGGAATGACTATGGTCTGTTAATTTCTGATGGATATAGTAGGAATAAGTTCACAGAAATGTTGCTATATTATGTAACTTTCTTGGGGTAAAGTAGGAACATGTTGGAAGTTAAGCAGTTATCTTAGGTTAGTTGTCTTTTTCTTACTCCCTTGTTATGGTCTCTTTGAAATGTTCTTTTATTGTATGTTTGTTTTCTTTTTAACTTTTTTTTCATACAGTTGATTTAAAAAAGAAGGGAAAGTTAAAAAAAAAAAAAAGAAAAACAAGGAAAAAAAAAGATGTAGTGCCCCCTTGAGGAGCCTGTGGAGAATGCAGGGGTATTCGCCTACCCCACCTCCATGGTTGCTAACATGACCACAGACATAGGGGACTGGTGGTTTGATGGGTTGAGCCCTCTACCATAGGTTTTACCCTTGGGAAGACGGTTGCTGCAAAGGAGAGGCTAGGCCTCCCTATGGTTGTAAGAGCCTCCTCCCGAATGCCTCTTTGTTGCTCAGATGTGGCCCTCTCTCTCTGGCTAAGCCAACTTGAAAGGTGAAATCACTGCCCTCCCCCCTACGTGGGATCAGACACCCAGGGGAGTGAATCTCCCTGGCAACGTGGAATATGACTCCCGGAGAGGAATGTAGACCTGGCATCGTGGGACGGAGAACATCTTCTTGACCAAAAGGGGGATGTGAAAGGAAATGAAATAAGCTTCAGTGGCAGAGAGATTCCAAAGGGAGCCGAGAGGTCACTCTGGTGGGCACTCTTACGCACACTTTAGTCAACCCTTTTTAGGTTCTAAAGAATTGGGGTAGCTGGTGGTGGATACCTGAAACTATCAAACTACAACCCAGAACCCATGAATCTCGAAGACAGTTGTATAAAAATGTAGCTTATGAGGGGTGACAATGGGATTGGGAAAGCCATAAGGACCACACTCCACTTTGTCTAGTTTATGGATGGATGAGTAGAAAAATAGGGGAAGGAAACAAACAGACAAAGGTACCCAGTGTTCTTTTTTACTTCAATTGCTCTTTTTCACTCTAATTATTATTTTTGTTATTTTTGTGTGTGTGCTAATGAAGGTGTCAGGGATTGATTTAGGTGATGAATGTACAACTATGTAATGGTACTGTAAACAATCGAAAGTACGATTTGTTTTGTATGATTGCGTGGTATGTGAATACATCTCAATAAAATGAAGATTAAATAAATAAATAAATAAATAAATAAAATAAAATAAAATCCCACACACTAAAAAAAAATAAAATAAAAAATAAAGGACTCCAGTAAACTAATCAAGACCTACCCTGAATGGGTAGGGTCAAATCTCCATGGAAACATTCAATCAAGAGGTCACAACCTAATCAAAAAGATTCATAAATCTTCCCCCTACAAGACTGCATTAAAGAATATGGCTTTTGGGGGGACATGATATATCCAAACCGGCACAGGGGCCTTTTCATAAATCAACTGACCACAGATCTGAACGTCTACTTCTGAAATCTCAATTTGATTGCATTGATCAATATGTCTATCTTTGTGTCACTACCATGGTGTTTTGAACACTGTGGCTTTATAATAAGCTTTAAAGTCAGGAAGTAAGCCCTCTCACTTTGTTCTTTTTTTAGTATGCTTTTGGCTATTTGAGGCCCCTTTCCCTTCCAAATAAATTTGATAACTGACTTTTCCAAGTCTGAAAAGTAGGTTGTTGGAATTTGGGCTGGTATTGCTTGAATCTGTAGATTGATTTGGATAGAACTGACATCTTAACGACCTTTAGCCTTCCTCCATGAACATGGAGTGTCTTTCTACCTATTTAGATCTTCTTTGATTTCTTTTAGCAATGTTTTACAGTCTTCTGTGTACAGGTCCTATACATCCTTGGTTAAGTTTATTCCTAGATACTTGAGTCTTTTAGTTGCTATTTTGAATGGAATTTTTTCTTAATTGCCTCCTTGGTTAGGTCATTACTAGTATATAGAAACTTGACTGATTTTTGCGCATTAATCTTGTATCCTGCTGAATTTTTTATTAGCTCAAGAAGTTTTGTCATAGACTTAACAGGATTTACCAAATATAGGATCAAGTCATCTGCAAATGAGAGTTTTACTTCGTCCTTTCCAGTTTGGATGCCTTTTCCTTCTTTTTCTTACCTAATTCCTCTAGCTAGAACTAGACCAATGTTGAATAACAGTGGTGACACAGGGCATCCTTTTCTCATTCCCAATCTTAGGGGGAAGGCTTTCAGTTTCTCACCATTGAGTATGATGTTGGCTGTGGGTTTTACATTTACATGCTTTGTCATATTGAGAAAGTTTCCCTTGATTCTTAACTTTTGAAGTGTTTTCATCAAGAATGGATGCTAAATTTTGTTGAATGCCTTTTCTGCATCAATTGAGATGATCATGTGATTTTTCCCGTTTGATTTGTTAATGTGTTGTATTACATTAATTGATTTTCTTGTGTTGAACCACTTTTGCATGCCTGGAATAAACCCCACTAGGTCATGGTGTATAATTGTTTTAATGTGCTGTTGGATTCAATTTGCAAGTATTTTTTTGAGAATTTCTGCATCTATGTTAATTAAGGACATTGGCCTGTAGTTTTCCTTTCGTGTAGTATCTTTATCAGGTTTTGGTATGAGTGATGTTAGCTTCACAGGATAAGTTAGGTAGCATTCTCTTTTCTTCAATTTTTTGGAAGACTTTGAGCAGGAATGATGTTAATTCTTCTGGGAATGTTTGGTAAAATCCCCTGTAAAGCCATCTGGCCCTGGGCTTTTCTCTGTAGGGAGACCTTTGATGACTGATTGGATCTCTTTGCTTGTGATTGGTTTGTTGAGGTCTTCTATTTCTTCTTGAGGCATCTTAACATCTATTTCTTCTTGAGATAGTATAGGTTGTTCAAGTGTTTCTAAGAACTTGTCCATTTCATCTAAGTTGTCTAGTTTGTTGGCATACAGTTGTTTAGAATCCTCTTATGATTTTTTAAAAAAATTTCTTTGCGATCCATGGTAATGACCCCCCCCCATTTGATTTTATGTATTTGCAGATTCTTTCTTTTTGACTTAGTCAGTCTAGCTAAGGGTTTGTCAATCTTGTTGATCTCAAAGAACCAAGTTTCGGCTTTCTTTATTCTGTCTATTTTTTTTTCCAATTCATTTATTTCCACTTTAATCTTTGTTATTCCTTTTTTTCTACTTGCTTTAGGATTAGTTTGCTGCTCTTTTTCTAGTTTCTTCAGTTGTTCAGCTAGGCCTTTGGTTTTAGCTCTTTCTTCTTTTTTAATGTAGGCATTTAGAATCATAAATTTCCCTCAGCACCACCTTCACTGCATCCCATAGGTTTTGATATGTTGTATTCTGGTTTTCATTCATCTCCAGATATTTACTGATTTCTCTTGCAATTTCTTCTTTGACCCACTGATTGTTTAAGAGTGTGTTGTTTAACCTCCATATATTTCTGAAAGTTCTGGTTCTTTGGTGATTATTAATTTCCAGCTTCATTCCATTACGATCAAAGAAACTGCTGTGAATAATTTAAATCTTTTTAAAATTATTAAGACCTGTTTTGTGCCCCAGCATGTGGTCTATTCTGGAGAATATTCCATGAGCAATTGAGAATAAGGTATATCCTGCTGTTTTGGGGTGCTGTGTTCTATATATGTCTGTTAAGTCTAGTTCATTTATCATATTAAAGTTCTGTTTCCTTATTGATCCTCTGTTTAGATGTTCTATCTATTGAAGAGAGTGGTGTGTTGAAGTCTCCCACCATTATTATAGAGATGGTGGCCTTCATTTTTGCATTTGCCTCATGTACTTTGGGGTGCCTTGATTTGGTGCATAAATATTTATGATTGCTATTTCTTCTTGGTAGAGTACCCCTTTTATTAAAATATAGTCTCTTATGACATCTTTGCATTTGAAGTCTATTTTGTCTGATATTAGTATAGCTAACCCAGCTTTGTTTTTGGTTACTACTTGCATGGAATATCTTTTTCCATCCTTTCACTTTCAAACTATTTGTATCTTTGGGTCTAAGATAAGTCTCTTGTGAATAGCATATAGATGGATCATATATTTTAATCTACTCTGCCAATCTGTGTCTTTTGATTGGGGAGTTTAATCCATTAACATTCAAAGTTATTACTGTTCAGGCAGTTCTTGATTCAGCCATCTTATCCTTTGGTTTTTATTTGTCTGGTCTATTTTTTCTCTCTCTCTTTTTATCCTTTAAGTTACCCTTACTAATATTCTTCAATTCTGTACCCTCCTCTAGACCACTCTCTCCTGTTTGTTTGTTTTTTTCCCCAGCTGACAGAACTTCCTTTATTATTTCTTGCAACGCAGGTGTCTTGTTAACAAATTCTCTTACCATTTGTTTATCTTCGAAAATTTTAAACTCTCCCTCACTTTTGAAGGACAAGTTTGCTGGATAATGAATTCTTGGGTGGCAATTTTTCTCTTTCAGAATCTTACATATATCATACCACTGCCTTCTCACCTCCATGGTACCCGATGAGTAATAAGGGCTTAGTCTTATGTGGCTTCCCTTTTGTGTGGTTAATCACTTTTTCTCTTGCTGCTTTCAGGACTCTCTCCTTCTCTTCAGCATTTGACAGTCTGATTTAGTATCTGTCTTGGAGAGTGTCTATTTGGATTTATTGTATTTGGAGTTCGTTGGGCTTCTCTGATTTGTATATTTATATATTTTATAAGGGTTGGGAAGCTTTCCCCAATTATCTTCTCAAATAATCTTCCTAGCCCTTTACTCTTCTTCTGGGACACTAATGATTCTTATATTTGTGCACTTTGTGTTGTCAATCATTTCCTTGAGATCTAATTCAAAGTTTTTCCATCTTTTTCACCATTTGTTCCTTTGTGCATTCAAATTCAGTTGCTCCATCGTCTAGTTCACTTATTCTTTCTTCTGCCTCTTCAAATCTGCTGTTGTGTGTCTCTACTGTATTTTTAATCTGGTCTACAGTAATCTTTCATTTCCCTAAGATCTGCTATTTTTCTATTTTTTCTTTCAAATTCTTCTTTATGCATTTCTAGTGCCTTTTTAATATCTTTTATCTCTTTAGCCATCTCATTGAAGTTATTTAGGAGATCTGTTTGAATATCTTTGATTAGTTGTTCCAAATTTTGTATCTCCTCTGGCTTTTTAATTTGATCATTTGGCTTGGCCATATCCCCTTGCTTCTTCATGTCCTTTGTGATTTTTTTCTGGTTTCCTGCATTTGATTATCTTGATAAAGCTATTTTGAAAGTTGATTTCCCTTGCTCATCTAATATTTTGGTTTTGCTTGGGTTTGCATTGAAGGTCTCCTTTGGCACTTGGTTTGTCAGTAATTCCCAGCCAGACTAAGGCTGGGGCCTAACTTCTTTTCAGAAGTTGTGTTAGAGGCTGAGCAGAAACGCAGTTTGCCAGTCTGCACTTTCCCAGTCATCCCAGAAGATGGTGCTCTTGAGCCATCTCATCCCCACAACCCCACCTCTCCCTGACTGCTGCAGCCTGCTGGGCAGGGACCAGACCAGGCAAGAATCCAATGAAGGTCGCAGGTCTCCGTACACACTGGAAGCCACCAGCTCCAACGGTGAGGGGTGGGCACTGTGCACCTCAGAGGCAATTCCACTTATGGACAGAATGGTCTGGTGAGTCCCAGACTCCTGTGTGGAAAGACTCCAGGCTGTGGGACTGAGAAGTTCAACTTCCTCAGCCAGCAGCCAGTCCAGGAGTGCACTGTTTCTGCCAGCCAACAAGACCCAGGACAGTGTGTACACACAGGCCTCAGGGTGAGGGAAAGGCACCTGGCACTGCAATTCAGCTCCCTCGCCCCCGCCTCTCCACTCGTGTACGCACTGAGTGCCCTGGGCCTCCGTGGAAAAAGGATCAAGGCAGCAGGACCCAGAGTGTCTTTCTCACCAGCCAACTATCAAATTGGCACTATTCTGCATCCTCTCTTTTCCTCCTGAGGAGAGGGCTTCCCAGTCTCCCTCAAAACCAGGCACCTGCAGTAGCCTGCCGCAAGGATGAGGGGTAGGCACTGGGCACCGCAGCAGGGTCTCTGTGCAGAAGAGATGAGTCTGCTGGCTCCTGAGTCCCACACAGGAACGCTAGGCTGCAGGACTGAGCAGGCTGACTCTGCCAGCCAGTGGCCAAAGTAGGGATGTGCCGCTCTTCAGCCGCCAGATCTGGCTGCACACAGTGGCAGGCCTCAGGGGTGGTCATGACTGAGCACACTCACCCCAACTTCCCACTTGTAGTTTCTCCGCTAGGTCTAGGTCTTCCCTATATAATGCAGAGGTCCTTTTCTGGTCACCTGAACCCTGGAACTGCCATTCTGGTCATTTTCTGCCTTTCCTCCAGTTGTTCCACTGTAGAGGACTGATGGCCTATCCTATTCTGCCATCTTCCTGGAAGCCGAACATTCTGTCCTTGTCATTTTATATAATTTCTTTTATTTCTTTACTTTCATTTCTGTAGGGTTTCCTGGGAGTGTAGAGATACACACATGCATAAAATCCATTATGGTTATTTGGAAATTTAAAATTCACTTATTCAAATTTTATTCAACCCCTATATACCAATTATACTAGGGGCTGTGAAATTGGACATAAAAAATGAACCATCACAGCCCTAACCTCAAGAAGCTGAGTCTTAAAGAATGGAGAGAAAAATCGTACTCAGAAACACAATGCAAAGTAATAAATACTGCAAAGCACCTATGTACACTAATGAAGAGGGCTTAATTCTGTCTGAGAGGGTGAACAAGAAATTGAGGCAATGATGTACAGGATAGATCAAAGGGATAAAAACTGGAAAGAGGGAGACCAATCAGGAGATTACTGTAACAGTTTAGTTGAAATATGAAGGACTGAACTAGGACTCAAGCACTAAAGAAGGATTCTAAAGATATTTAGGAAGTAAAACTGACAGGATTTCATAATAGCGAATGATGGAGGGATGATGACTCCCAGGTTTCCAGGACGACTGGGTGAATGGTGAGGCCATTCACGAGACAAAGAATACAAAGAGATAAAGACGGCAAACAATAATGATTGAGTTTAGTTTTGACAAGTTGAATTTTCAGATACCTCACAGTCATATGGGAAATTATGTTCATTAAGTAGCCCAAAATAAAAATCTGGAAGTTCATATATGGATCTAAAATGTAGATTTACAACTATGTTTATAAAAACTATAACCATGAATAAGACAGCTCAGGGAGAATAATCCTGGGAGGCATCAAAAGTAAAGAGGAGAAAAAATCCATGAGGTTGAATGGCAAAGGGCTAGAGCAGAAGGAAAACCAGGAGAGAATACAATAATAAGAAAACATGAGAGAAAGAATTTTGGGAAGAATACAATATTCAATATCAAATCCTGAGGAAGAGATCAATAAAATATAGAGTAAAAGGTACTTCCTAGATTTGGCAATTAAACTACCATGGCCTACTCTTTCAAGATTAACCTTGACTCAAAAGAATGGGTAGACATTAACAGTCAATCCTTACCACCCCCACCCCCACCAAATCCAAATAGATAAAAATAAGATTTGATCATTTGTCTGTTACCACATTTGCAAAAATAGCTATAGATTTTCACAAAATTTAAAGATCATGTGGCAAACAAAAAATTTACTATGAAGTGCAAGTACACCGTCAAAGACTAACTAGTTCCAGTAAAAAAAAAAAAAAAAAAAAGCAATGAAAAAAAACAGGTGATTTTATTTCACCAGGGTTGGCAAGCTATGGTCTGTGGGACAAATATGGTCCACTGCCTGCTTTTATAAATAAAGTTTTACTGGAACATCATCAAGCTCATTGATATTGCCATGGCTGCTTTCACAATATAACGGTATAGTCCAGAAGTTGGGACAGAGACAATGTGGTCTGCAAAGCCTAAAATATTTACAACCTGGCTCTTTACAAAAAAGTTTGCCAATCCCTGTATTTGACCAGAATAATGTCACTATTAATTAAGACTATGCAGATATAGAATGTAAAGTTATAGTGTGCAGATCAAGAGAGGCTGAAGGTAGAAAAGTTTGCTGCCAAGTACCTGAATGGCCACTAGAGGCCCTGCAAGGTGGTATTTAACTTGGTGTATTTACCAAGGACCAGGGTCTGGCTTTATGAAATGCTTGGCCTCAGCAAGCCACATATGAAGATAGTAGAGTGTATAGGGTCCCTCCTGGGAGGCTCACCCTGGCTAGGTCACACTATGCTATAGGCTCCTAAGTATCAATACATTAGAGCTTTAGGAATCAATCATTTCATGTATCCCCAAACATGAAAGGGAAGTCTTCATAATCGGGGTAGAAAATCTGATAGTCCATCTTTAACCCAGAACTATCAAGACTGATCCCATCATGCCTCACATCAACCCTTTTACCTGTCACTGACAGAAGGTCAATCTCACATTGCTCTGAACTTTGCATTAAAATCTAATTTCTCATTCCTCTCCCCTCCCAAACCCTTCAGCTATTCCTCTAAAATTCCTGCTCATTTGATCAATATGCTCTCTGTAACTTTTAAAAAAATCTTTTCTGCTTCCGTTAGCTCTTCCCTGACAACATGAATTCCCTTGTAGTCCATTCACATGGAGGCACTTTTTCTCTCACATTTCTTTGCTTCTCATTTTTGCTTTCAGGACTTTGCTCTTTTCCTCTTGCAAAACAACCTGCCCCTTGGAGGTGCATTTCAATATAAACATTATACACTGTCCGAATCACCACGCTCACTGCTGCCACCGGCACATTCATGGTCACACCTTCACATACTCTCTTCAAGGAAGCTCCTGGTTCACTGTCTTATCCAACCTCATCAATCATCTCCTTAATAACTCCAACTAAGGTGCCCATTCTCATGACAAACCCTCTACCTTGTCGTCACCAGAAACAGTAGTAGAATGGGGCAGAAGCAATATCTGAAGAGAGAATGGCCAAGAATCTACCAAAACTGAAGAAAGATGCCAAGTGATAGATTCAAGCAGTGCTGAAGTCCAAGCAGGACACATAAAGAAAAACTCTTGCAAACACATCATAGTAAAACTCCTGAAAACAAAAGAAAATTAGAAATCTTAAAAAGCAATCAGTATTTTCTCCATGATTTTCCTGTAAGCCTACAACTTTTCCAATAAGAAAAAAATTAAAAAAAAAAAAAAAAAAAAAGGAGTTGGGGGAGGGAGATAATTACTCTTAAAACAGCAATTAAGACTGACAGCTAACATATCAACTGAAAGAAGGGAAGCCAAAAGATATTGGAGTGCCAACCTACAAATCTATACTCAATCTAAAATTTGGAAATGAAGGCAAAAAACTTTACCAGACAGATAAAAACTGAAAGAATTTGTTCACCAGCAGACCCATACTAAATGAGATACTGTAAGAAGTTCTTCCTGCAAAAGGAATTCCAGATAGCAGCACACAAAGTTGAAAAGAATGAAGATGGAAAGGAGAAATATGAAGGAGATCTAAATGAATATTGACTATACAAAACAGTATCAGTGTCTTGTGGGGTTAACAGATATGTAGAATTAAAATAAATGACAAGCAGTTAAAGCATAAATATCCCAAGGTCCATGCACTGCCTGAAAAGTGATAAAACTTAATTTATATTAGACTTTAATAGCCAAGGATGCATAGCATAACCTCTAGGGTAGCTAGTAAAAGAATACTAAATGAATATATAACTAATAAGATAATATAGTGGAAAAAATGAAATGATAAAAAAATGTTCGATTAATCCAAGAGAAGACAAGAAAAGAAAGAAACATGAACACAGAACTGGTGGGAGAAACAGAAATCATATTAGTTTTAAATCCAAATATATCATAATTAAATTGACTATATAAATGGCCTATAAACATGCCTACTAAAAACACTACTATCAAAACTTATGGGATACAGCTGTCTTTAGAGGGAATTTACAACCATCAATGCATGCATTACTGATCTAAATATCAATCTCAAAAAGTTAGAAAATAACAGCAAATTAACCCTCCCAAAGTAAACCAAACTAACAAATGTCAGGGAAGTAGTCAATAAAATAGGAAACAAAAGTATAGTAGAGCAAATCTAAGATTCATAAAAGTGATCAACCACTAAAAAGATTCATCAACTAATAAAAGAGAAAACAGTATCAGGAATGAGAAAGGGCCCACACACTACAGCTGCTACCTGACTTTCATCCTTCAGATACAGCTTTTGACACTTGGCCAGAGACAAGCCTCCGACCCCTCCCATCAATATATCCTATTGGTTACACTCTCAGAGACCCAAGTGCCTTTCCTTGAGGCCTTTTATCTCAGATTATATACATGAATATTTGTGTTCACTAATTTCTGTCTCCTGCACTAATCTATGCTCCATGAGGAGACGGATCACTCAGCACTGCCTACCCAGTGCCTAGCACATGGTAGGGACTCAATTCATTTATTTAACAAATACTTATTGAGTCCCCACTATGTGTCTGGTACTGTAGTAGGTGCTGGGAATGCAATAATAAACAAAACTGACAAAATTCTATGCCCTCATGGAGTTTTACATTCCAATAGAGGGACAGACAAGCAAACAATACAATAGATACTATGTTAGATGGGGATAAACAGAAACTAATAAAGCAGGGAAAGGGGATAGTGAGTACAGCATTGTAAGAAATACAATTAGAGTATACATTTAAAATTTAAAGTCAGGTGGTCAGGAAAAGCCTCACTAAAGTGAGAGCAAACCATACACACCTGGCAGGTTCAAAGAATAGCCAGGAAGCCATTATGGAAGGATCAAAGTTAGCAAACGAAGGAAGTAGAGAGTAACAGAAGATAGAGTCAGAAAGACTGAGGCAAGGGTGGCAGCATGTCATGTAGGGTCTTTAGAGCATTATTATGACTTTAACTTTTACTCAGCATAAAATGGGGAGCCAACGGGGGTTTGGACCACTGTTTATATTTTTAAAGGATCACTCAGGCTGCAGTGTTGAAAATAGACTCTGAGGGAAAAGAGCAGAAATAAGCCTGGTTATGAGGCTACTTGAACAACTCCAGCAAGAGATTATGGTGGCTTGGATCAACACAGTAGCAGTGGAGGTAGGGATAAATGACTAGATTCAGGTTGAGCCAGCAGGACTTGCTGACAGACTGGATGCGCACTGTGAGACAAAAACATGGTCTAAGATGTTTATATTCTAGGGAGCTGGAAAGAAGAGTTGCTATTGTCTGAGTTGGGAAAGCAGTTGGAAAGAGAAGGCTTTGGGGAAACAATCAAGAATTCAGTTGTGGACACATCAAGTTTGAATTGCCTTTTATATACCCAAGTGAGGATGTCAGATAGGCAATTGGATATATGAGTTTGCAATTTGAGCTGGAGATAAAAATTTGGGAGTTGTCAGCAAATAGATGGTATTTGAAGCCAAGAGCTTGAATGATATCACCAAGTAAACTTTGATAAATGAATCAACCAATTAATGACTAATAAACACATGATTATTAACCATAATCAAGAACGATAAAGTGCTATAGAGTTTTGAGGAATTAAGCTTCTGTTGGACTGCACCACAACTGTGCTGTTTGCTTTGGATATTAAAGAAGACTCTTCCTTTGCTTTCAGATATTCTCACACAGCACCTGTGAGGACAAATTCCCCAGTCAGCTTAGGGCGAGGCAAGTCTCTTCAGTTTTCTCTTATTTGTTTTCCCTCAACTGGCACCATAATTTTTTTTTTTTTTTTTGAGATTTCAGACAGTTTTATTAGGAGATTGTCGAGGAGAAAAAGACAGTTAAATACAGTAACAGTAAACGTGGTTCTCACATTGAAACCAGGCTCAAATAACTAGGCTACTGTAGAAAAATTTCCAATTCTTGCATTATGATATAAAAACAGATTTTGTACAACAAAATTTGTAATAACCTGTTATCATTTTCAGAAAACTTTATATAGATAAAAATAAAAAATTTTCATAGGTCCTACATGAAGATGAGAATGCTCTGTTCCAAGGGCTTGCATAGAGCGCAAATGTGGTTACAATATAGAACTAGACATTAATATTTTTAGGATTACAAAAGCATGGAAACCATAAAATGGGCACAATTTTACTTATCTATACCAAAAAACAAATTTCCAAACCAACTTGTATAACTAAAAAGAAAGGGGGAGGGGCATCAAAAAACTTAAGTTAGACTTAGAATAACATTTTATGAATTGTAATATTTACAACATATTAGTAAGATTCTCTCAACATATAGCTGATAGCTTTTCTCTTTAATCCTTGCTAAAACTTCCTTTTATGTTGAATCAAACACTAAAGCATTGTCAAAGGTCTTGAAAGTATGAATTTTAAAACTATTCAACCTACTTAACAGGTGACTCTATGCAAGGAGCAGAGCAATGGCTGATTCTACTACTTATGTACATTGTAGGCATTTTAAAAAATCTTTCAAAAATGTATGATTCAAAAGTTTGCCACAAGTCCATCAGATTTTAAGTGTTGTAATCCTTTAAAGACTGCATATATGGAAAAACAAACCAACAAAAAATACATATAACTAGGAATGGAACCTTTTGTGGCACCATAAATTACTTGTATTCTATATATAGAAATGGGTGCTGTCCATGTCTTATCAAAACCTAGTTGACAAAAGTACTCTTTGAGAAGGGTATCTGAAAAACTATTCCAGCCACTCATTTCTATGGTTCTGATTCTTAAGCATCATCAGAAAGCAATGCCTTTGACCAATATTGTCTCTCCTATGTAAAACTGCTTGCACCAACTTGCACATTGGCATTATGTCTTGTAATTTCCAGAAGAAACAGCCATATGAACTCCTTTACTTAATTTGCTATAGGAATGTTGTTGAAGACATTTTCTATTCCTCTCTGTGTCCTCTATGTGAAACCCTACCAGAGAGATTTCTTTTACAACTGATGGGAAAAATTTTGTCTTCCATGAAGAATTACAGCAATGTTTCTTTTTTGGGCAAGATTGCCCAAAATGTTTGATTTCATTTATATGACATTCTAGAAAAAGCAAAACTATAGTGAAAAATAAAACACAACAGGGCCTAACTCTGGGAGGTTGGGGGTAGAGACTGATTGGAAAAGGGCGTGATGAAAACTTTCTGGGGTGATGGTAATGCTCTGTATTCAAGGTTTCTCAATGTGGCACTACCAACAACTGACATAATTCTTTTTTGTGGAGGGTTGTCTTGTGTATTGTAGGATCCTTGGCTTCAACCCACTAGATATCAGTACTTACTGCCACCTCTCCCCGCAAAGTTGTGACAACCAAAAATATTTCCATATCTACTGAGGAGTGAAATTACGCCCAATTGAGAATCATTGACCTATATTTTCATGGAGTTTTGGGTGACACAGTTGTATGCCCTTGACAAAACCCAGAGAAAATATATGTGAAATTTGTGTATTTAACTGTATGTACAGTTTAGCCACACACACAAAAATAAACTGTAAACCAATAATGATGTCTAGTTAACGATATGCATGCTGAAATATTTAGGAGGTAGTTTTAGTGACGGTTAAATACAGGGGTGAATAGCTGTATAGGTGTGTAACAATGGAAGTATAGTAAAATGTTAATGGTAGAATCTAAGTGTTATACAGGCATTCTCCATAAAATTCTTTTAACTTTTCTCTAAGTGTTGGGAAAAAAATTACCAAAGGAGAGGAAACAGAGACAGCACTTGAGACACCACAAGTAAGTAGCTAAGCAAAGGCAGAGAAACATAAAAAGTCTGGCAAACAGTATGTGGTTTCAAACAGATGGAGTATATAGTATGTCAAGGCATGAGAGGTTGATAGAAGCCAAATCATGAAGAGACTTAAACACCAAGTAAACAAATTCTGACCATCATATGTAAGCAATAAGCATTTTAGACTATACCCTCGCATCCAAATGAAAGGCAAAAGGGTGTGAAACTGAAGGATGATGAGGGCCTGAGCCAATGCAATGGGAATAGGAGGGGAGAGAATTTAGATAAAAAAGCATTTAAAGAAGTAAAATCAATAGGATTTAATCATCAATTGGATTTGGAATGTAGGTATAAGGAAAAAAAATTGTGGGAAAGCACCAAGAACAGATTTTTTGTCTTTCTAGGGGCTACTGGTTGTGGAGGGGTAGATCTCACTTTGTAAAATGAAGGATTAAGTAAATGACTATATGATATTCTAATACTATGACCTAACATCCTTGAGTCTGGGATTCTTGGTGTAGGATAAGAGTTACAGATGTTAAAAGAGATTAAATAAAAACTCAAGTGTTGTTCCGGTTTGCTAATGCTGCTGTTACGTAAAATACCAGAAATGGATTGGCTTTTATAAAGGAGATTTATTCGATTACAAATTTAAACTTCTAAGGCCGTAAAAGTGTTCAAACTAAGGCATCAACGAGAGGATACCTGCACTGAAGAAAGGCCGATGACGTCTGGAACACCTCTGTCAGCTGGGAAGGCATGTGGCTGGCATCTGCTGGTCCTTTGCTCTCATGTTGTGTTTCAAAATGGCGTTCTCCAAAATGTCTTTGAGTCTTTCTTAGCTTCTCTGGGGCAAACTCTGCAGTTCATCTCTTGTTTAGCATCTTCAAGCATCTCTAAGTGTCTCTAAGTGTCAGCAAGCATCTGGGTCTGTGTTGGCTCATGGCCTCTCTCTTAAATACTCCAGTGAACTAATCAAGAACCACTCTGAATGGGTGGGGCCACACCTCCATGGAAATAATTTAATCAGAGGTTCCACCCTAATCAACAGACTAATCAGTCTGCCCCCACAAGACTGCATTAAAGAACATGGCTTTTTGGGGGACATAATATATCCAAACTGGTACAAGTGTGTATCTTTATGTTTGTGTACCTTAACTCTCAACATTCATCACCACCCCTCCACCCAATGACACACTGAACACACTGTGTTCTGGAGCCTGATATTATACAGATATTTTTCTCATTAAAGGTTCAAAACCAAGAAAAAAAATCAATAGTCCTGAATTTGAATTAGTAGTGTCAGTATCAACTCACCATGAATTTTTATCTTTAAAAAGATATTTCCTATATTTGAAACAATGATCAACTCAGTAGCAAAAAGACCCAGACTGTGGTCTTCTAATTCCATTTTTCACTAAAAGAAACTAGGGTTCTTTGGAGAAATGGCTGGTTTCAGGTAGGGGGCATGAAATGTACAAGATGAAGCAAGAACATCTGGTCATACCAGATAATAAGGAAGCTATTGACGGCTACTAAAGTGATGTCAAAAAGACTCCAGTTCCAGGCAGGGTAGTTTGAGCATCAATAAGGATAATAACTACAATGAATTGAAATATATCAAAAATGTTTAAATTCCATGAATTCATAATGATACAAAACTAACTGGTCACCAGTAGAAATTCTAGGGAACCAACTTATTATTTTGAAAACTGGCAAATAAAGAGAAAGAACCATGTATTTATCCTGCCTTTCCTATACAAACTGTATTACTTGATAACCAAGTACTAGATGAAGGGAGGTTTCGCTTTACACAAGTATTCTAGCTAATAAATGAAGAATGAATGACAGATTATCACCATTTTGCAACACCTAATAAATTAATGGATTTAAACATTAAGCATCAAATGGCAATTCACATGACAAAAATATGTGGCCTTACCAAAAAATCAAACGTCTAGATCTAACTACCTATTTCCCACACTGTAGGAAACTCTACAAGACAAACAGCCTGATTGCTTCAACTAATAAACTACAAGGGGAGAAGATATGGAGGGGGAACTTGTAGATTAAAAGGGACATCAAACTCAACCAATTACACTGTGTACTTATTTAAAAAGTAAACATGTATGTATGACATTTTTGAAAAAAACTGGACATTTGAATACACATTGGATATATGATATTAAGGAATGTTTACTGGCTTTCTCTAGGGATGATAATGGTATTGTGGTTAAACATTTTAAAAAATGAGGACCTATCTTTTTAAGGTTAGACTGAAATAAGAAATGGTATTTCCTCAAAATAATTGAGGGAGGAAAAAAATGGATGGGAAGTATAAATGGAACGAAATAGATCAAGGGTTGATAACTGCTGATGCTAGGTAATTAATAAATACACGAGTTCCATTACACTATTCAGTCATCTTTGTTATGTTCTACTTTTGCGTATCTTTGACATTCTCCATAATAAAAAAGTTTTTAAAAAGTCTACCATGAATTTTACTGTATTGGAATAGCTAGAAGTAAATACCTAAAACTATCAAACTGCAACCCTGTAGCCTTGACTCTTGAAGATGATTGTATAACTATGTAGCTTACAAGGGGTGACAGTGTGATTGTGAAAACCTTGTGGATCATACTCCCTTTGTCTAGTGTGTTGGATGGATGGGTAAAAAAGTGGGGACAAAAACTAAATGACAAATAGGGTGGGATGGGGGGGATGATTTGGGTGTTCTTTCTTTATTTTTATTTTTTATTCTGATTCTGATTCTTTCTGATGTAAGGAAAATGTTCAGAAATAGATTGTGGTGATGAATACATAACTATATGATCATACTGTGAACAGGTGATTGTATACCATGGATGTATGGTATGTGAATATATTTCAATAAAACTGAATTAAAAAAAAAAAGTCTACCATGAAAAATTGAAACTTCAAGTCTATGCCTGGATATAAATACAATCTGAATTTACTCTATCCATGTGTTATGGGAATTCTAAGCTGAGATTTCATCATTTTGACAAAAAAATGGTCCGAGATTGGTGAAACTCCACATTGTCCTAGCAGATTCAAATGCAAAACAACTAATTCCATGGCGACAGTTCTACCAGCAGGGAACAAGACTCCCAAAGAGGGGCAAAAGGCACTGCTGAAAATAAGCTCACAATCAAAAATTAAAACCAGAGGAAGCCTAAGTAAACACAAACAGGAGAATTCCAAAAATGGAAGTAATACAACAATCTAAAAATGATTCTGAAATACCTGTTCAAGGTTGATTTAAGAAATGAGAAGGAATAAACCTCAAAAGAGGGAAGATTTCTCTCTGAGAGTGGAAAATAAATAACATGAAAATAGCAATGGAGAGCAAAAAGACTGCTGACAACACCCTTTTGGACCCCATGGTATGTGGGTTGTGAGAGAATGAATTAATCGCTATCCAAAGGCAGTGTTCATGGGAAAGAAGTAAGTTTCATGGGAAAGATGGGGTTAAGGCTTAGGATGTAGGGAAATTTATCTATAGGGGTACAGAGGGAAAGGCTAGGAGAGATAACAGCAAAAAAAGCAGGAAGTATCAGGAGGAAGAAACAGAAAAACACAAATGAGGATAGCTGACCAGATTTAAAGAAGGCACTGAAAACCTACATACAACCCAGAACTTAAGAGATGGTACCAAGTTCAAGAAGTAAGCAAGAAACAGCCCTAGCAGACCCATCCTAGTGCTCACCACCGGTATTCCCTCAAGTTCTATGTTTTGGCAGCCCTGGAAACTCTCGCATGTATGCAGTATTAGAGGGAGGTTTTGAAGTTTATTTTGGCACAAAAAGCCACAAAGAATTACAAGGAAATTAGTGACCTCATCCATATCAAACAACCAGACTTCTTAAAGTCTATTCTGGAAATTGAATGATATTCTAATTTTCTCCCTTCAAGTGGGACGCAGAATTTTGTGTTTCTGTAGATCTGGGTGGGGGGACACTGATGTAATAAGAACACAGACCCTACTTGACTATGTAGCACAATTAAGAACAGGTACAGATCTCCCTCCATGCAGACAGGTTTTTAAAAGACAATCAAAGGGTCTTATATACAATGTAGCAGTTCTAAAGAAAGTAACCAACAACCTTCTGAAAGTTCAGAAAACAACATTCCTCTAAATAAAATTTACTACCAGAAACTAAAGAACATGATTTATGTTCCATCAAAAGTCATGTTTTCTCAATTAGCAGTAGCCAACATACTAGTACACCAAGATGGGCTCTTACATGTATATATGTTCCATACGATGCTTTCATTTGAGGTTTTGCTGCAGACAGCATCACTTGCCAGCTGAGATACCCAACCTCTCTACCCAATCTGGCCAATAACATATAGAAATTCGTGTATAATCACAAAAGAAGATTTCAGTGGCTAAGAGATTTCAAATAGAGTCGAGGGGTCATTCTGGAGGTTACTCTTATGCAAGTTTCAGCCAGATATTACAAATTGCCATGGTATGTCAAGCCCCAACCAACAGTATTCCTGAAAACCCTAAAAAAAGCCCAGGGCTCTGTCTAAGACTATATACAAGTTTTACTTATTAAGTTTATTTTCCAGAAACTTAAAACCTCCAGATTGTTCCTATGCCAGATAAGCCCTGAAACTTAGAGGTACCAGTCTCTCTCAGAACATCAACCAGTTGCATTCTCCTATTCCATAATGTTGACACTCCTTTTCGACATGAAGAAGTTAGAATGGTCATGCCCAAATATCCCCAAAGGCTGAGAAAATGATCAAATGACAAGGAGGAGATGTAACAAAGAAGTTCAGATTTAACATATGATTATGACTACAGAATCATATAGATATTTCTTTTTTAGTTTCTAGTGTATTAGAACAGCCAGAAGGAAATACTTGAAATTGTAGGACTCTAACCCATACTATATTTTCAAATTTCTCTATAACCACCTATTAAACCGTATTTTGAAATTTATCACTTTTCTGTATATATGTTATATTTCACAATAAAAAATGTTAAAAGAAATCGGGGTACAAGGCTAAATATCTACCACAGTGCTACGCAAAATGTGTTCCATGAACTAGTGCTGATTATGTACAGATACATGATGAAATATGTTCAGAAACTGAAAATATTTCCTTTGCTTATGTTATACTTACTAAAATGCAATTTTATGTGTACTGAATCTATTAAATTAAAAATGTGACTTGTATTTTTGTTTTAAAATTCATTTTTCTAGTAATTCTTTTTTAATGTATTTTTATAAAAATATTGATCACTACAGATTGAGGGAAAAAAACAGTGGTTTCTTACCACAGTTTGAGAAGCAGTTATATCAGATTCTTATACATTGGACCTGAGTGCCCACTTTCAAAGGGTGCAAGCAGTGACAAACCTTTCCATTATGTTGTCAGTGAACTGAAGCCTCCTTGTAGCCTTCAGTTGACTGTTGAGGAATGTACTGTTTGCCACGTGGGGCCCTGATGGCTGAAGATTCAGTGTGTAAATCCTTCATGAGTTTATCCTTATTGATTCATTTCATAAATCAGAAGATACTCAATGGAGCCAATTCAGAAATGGAAATACGTGTACCAAAATGCATCAGTTGTAAGTACTGTGATCTTGGAAAGAGCCCCAAATTCCACCACACAAAAGGTGGTTCCTAATGGCTTCTTGAAGAAAGAACAATAATATTCAGCTCCACCATCACTAATGTAAGTAATATTTGTAAATTCACACCTTATTAAGAATGGTTCGTCATGTTGGAAGCAATGGAGTTATTTTAGATTATATGTTTGCCTTATTCCTTTGTTTGGATATGGTTTATTAATTTTCTTGGGGTATGGTAGGGACATCTTGGAAGCAAAGTAGTTATTTTAGGTTGTTTTTCTTAATCCTTTGTTTTGTTTGAAATGTGTGCTTTTTTTGTTGTATTTTTTTTTAATTTTTCAATAAATACAGTTAAAAAATTTAAAAAAAAATGGTTTATGTTAACTTTGAATGTCCTGAAATGTCAGTTAAAACAATAGCTGAAGAATGGATGCAATTACCAAATTTTTGAAAATTAAAGTGCAATATGAACAAATAAATATAAGTTATGATTTTTGTCTTTCTAATAAGACAATTACGTTTGTTTTAATATTATCTTATTGTGGTACTATATGTCACTAGTGCATAAAATACCCTGCTGTGTGATATAATAAGTATCCAAAAAATCCTTTAAAAAAAGATACAGTGAAACTAGCTATTTCCATAGACTTAAGTGTCAATACATGTAAAGCCTATAACTTTATTGGGGGTGAAACAATGGTCTAGTTTACTGCCACTCAAAGAACAGACTGCAAACCAGTGCCGGTACGAACTCTTTGTTCGGAAATTGAATGTCAACATTTTCAAACTTTTATAGAAGTTTGATATAACTTTAAAATTTCCATAGAAGGTTGATGTAATTTTATAGAAGCCTGATGTTACCATGATCAGTGGTTCTGACTTGCTGAACACAATACAGATTGATCCAGATGTTGCATATGGTCTGAGAAGTGTACTAGTCAGGCACAGTAGAATCAAATTACAAGTGATATTTTATGGTTATATTGCCAACTATCTAAAAATGAATAGAAATCTGAGAAAATACACATTTATTCATTTTTATAGCTAATTTTACAAATATTTAAATTATTATCAGGCCTGTTTACTTATAATTTAATGTTATTAGCTAAATTATGAAAGTAAACTTTATATTACTTACTTTTAGTCTAATTTACATGACCAAACAGATTTGTCAGCATCTTTTCAGTGAAAGAGACATACCTTGTCTGAATGCACCAAACCAGTGAACCAAATGGGGATGAAGATAGTGGTTCCAAATATATGAAGACCGAAAGTGGAGTGGCCATACCAGTTTCACTAAGAGTATAATCCCTTATATACTGAGTTTTTTTTGTACCCATAATTGATGGTGAAGTGCTACATTACAGTGTTAACTGTGCAGATGTACTGGTTGAGAAACAAAACCATCAAAATTTAAGAGGCATTTACAAACAAAAATGTACAGAAATAAGCTCAAAAGCAAAAGAATTCTTTGAAAGAAAGAGTACTGAATTTAATAAGCTAAAAGAAGCAGATGTTCAATATTTCATCCATAAACAGTTGTTTTACAGGCTCCCCATTAAGTAGCACTTTGGATTGCTAAGACTAAAATAGTAAATACAATGATCAAGATACAAGTGAATAAGTGCAACAAGATGTTTGCTTGGAAAAAATAGGTAAATCTGCACTTACCAATGACAGTATAGCTTGTTGCATTAAGGAACTAATGATATGGAAGACCAATGTAAAGTATTTTTCATCACACCTTGACAAATCCACAAATACTGTTAATGTGTAATTTGAACATGATGGTGATAAGAAGGAAGAATTCTTAATTTTAGTTTTACAACCAACAAACAAAACTAGCTCTGAACTACATAAAATGGTTCATGTATTTGAAATACACTGCCAAAAAAAGTGGTCGAGTTTTACATAAAAGAATGTTCTGATGGCACAGCTGCAGTGACAAGAAAACATATGTTCCCCAGATAATGGAGTTTGCATCAGAATGTAAATCAACATATTGCTTCTTTCACTGACAAAACCTTGGTACACAAAAGTCAGCTGAACTAAACAGAATGTTTAGTGTCATAATAAAAATCATGAAAAGGTAACTCTTAAAACATTAGAGCACATTCTCTTTATTATGTTTCTCTTATTATGCGATAATAAGTTACAGTTAAAGCTTTAATGCTAAACCAATGTCAAAGGGGACTGTAGAAAGATAGCAGATTAGAAAGCTCCAGGAATCAGTTCCTTTACCAAAATAACTACTGAACTTGCAGCAGTCACAAAAGAGCCGGATAAAGAGGTTGGTAAATATCGGTGAATTTCACCTTCCTCTGAGGTGGCTACCAACCCCCTTCCCCAGCCTCTAGGCAGGCAGCTGTGGAGACTGCAGTCCACATATTCCTGGTATGGCCTGCTGGTGCCAGGGTGGACAATAAGGCCCTCTCCACCAAAAATCAGGGCTGTGTGGTCTGGCTGCTGGATGCTGCTTCAGATCACCAGAGGGCCAGTGCTGAGGGTGACCACTGCTTCAACTCCCACAAACTGAAGTAACTTTCCTGCTGTGGAGCTGATTTAAAGAAACGGTAACTTTTTTTCCCTTTCCTCTCTCCATTTGGGAGGAAAATAGTATGGGAAGGTAAAAAATGGATGGCTCCAGCCCTCAAGCAAAAAACAGCAACCCCTGAAAGGAATGGGAGAATTTGTTTTCCAGAGATAATACAACATAAGACTCAAAATGTCCACTTCTCAACAAAAAGATTGAACCTTTTATCCATATAGTGTCCTTCTTTGTCTCTTGTAACCATTTTTGACTTAATGTCTATTTTGTCTAATAGTAATATAGTGACTCCAGATCTCTTATGGCTACTATTTGCACGGAATGTATTTTTCCATCCTTTTACTTTTTAGGCTCTTGTAGATAGCATATAGTTTTCATGTTTTTTATCCACTCTGCCAATCTTTGCCTTTTAATAGATGAGTGTAATATATTTGCACTTAAGGTAATTATTGATAAGAAAAGATTTACTTCTGCCATTTTAGCTCTTTGTTTTCTGTAGATTTTACATATTTAACAATGTAGTTTGAACAATACCAACTATCAGAAACAAGGTAAGATTGTCCATATTTACCACTGCTAGTCAACATTCTCCTGGAAGTTCTAGGCAGATCAATAAGGCAAGAAAAAGAATAAAATGCACCCAGATTGGAAAGGAAGAAGTAAAACTATCTCTATTCACAGATGACATGATCCTATATAGAGAAAATCCTGAAGAATCCACAAGAAAACATCTAGAGATTATAAACAAATTCAGCAAACTTGCATGTACAAGATAAACACACAGAAATCAGTTGTTTCATTTGGGACCGACGGCTTGATATGCTGAGCCCTCTGTCTTGGGGCTTGCCCCTATGAAGCTTGTTACTGCAAAGGAGGGGCTAAACCTGCTTATAATTGTGCCTAAGAGTCTCTCCGAGTGCCTCCTTGTTGCTCAGATGTGGCCCCCTCTCTCTAAGCCACCTTGGCGGGTGATCTCACTGCCCTCCCCACTATGTGGGACCTGACTTCCAGGGATGTTAATCTCCCTGGCAACTCAGGATATGACTTCCAGGGATGAATCTCGACCCAGCATTGTGGGATTGAGAACATCTTCTTGACCAAAAGGGGGATGCAAAATGAAACGAAATAAAGTTTCAGTGGCTGGGAGATTTCAAATGGAGTCGAGAGGTCACTCTGGTGGACATTCTTATGCACTATATAGATACCACTTTTCAGGTTTTAATGCATTGGACTAGCTAGAAGTAAATACCTGAAACTACCAAACTCCAACCCAGTAGCCTTGACTCTTGAAGACAATTGTATAACAATGTAGATTACAAGGGGTGACAGTGTGGTTGTGAAAACCTGTGGATCACACTCTCTTTATCCAGTGCATGAATGGATGAGTAGAAAAATGGGGACAAAAACTAAACGAAGAATTAAGTGGGTTGGGGGGGTGGTTTGGGTGTTCTTTCTATTTTTTATTCTTATTCTGATTCTTTCTGGTGTAAGGAAGATGTTCGAAAAATAGATTGGGGTGATGAATGCACAACTATATGTTGAATGGTTAATTGTATACCATGGATGATTGTATGGTCTTTGAGTATATCTCAATAAAACTGAATTTAAAAAATCAGTTATTTCTCTATATCAGTAGTAAACACTGAAACTGAAATTAAGAAAACAATTCCATTTACAATAGCATCTAAAAGAACAAAATATCTAGGAGTAAATTAAACCAAGGATGTAAATACTTGTAATTGAAAACTAGAAAACATTGCTGAAAAGAATTAGAACACATCTAA
Source organism: Choloepus didactylus (assembly GCF_015220235.1). Taxonomy (NCBI): domain Eukaryota; kingdom Metazoa; phylum Chordata; class Mammalia; order Pilosa; family Megalonychidae; genus Choloepus; species Choloepus didactylus. The sequence continues at coordinate 10,411,272 of NC_051327.1, read as the reverse complement.
AAAATAAAGGACATCCATGTTCACAAATTGGAAGACTTACTATTAAGATGTTACTATGACCCAAAGTGATGTAAAGATTCAACACAATCCCTATTAAAATCCCAGCAGTCTTTTCTGCAGAACAGAAAAGCCAATCCTCAAATATCACATGGAATTGAAAGGGACTCTGAATACCCAAAACAATACTGAAAAAGAAGCTCAAAGTTGGAGAACTCACACTTCCCTCTTTCAAAACTAGCTTCAAAGGTATAGTAATTAAAACTGTAGTATTGGTTTTATATTTGACATACAGACGAATGTAAGAGAATTGAGAGTCCAGAAATAAACTCATATATCTATGGCCAGCTGATCTTCAACAACAAAGTCCACTCAATGGGAAATATTCTCTTTAACAAATATTGCTAGGACAAACTGGAAATCCACATGCAAAAGAATGAATTTGGACCTCTAGTTTTCAACATATATTATTAACTCAAAATGGATCAACAAGCATAAAACTCTAAAAGAAAACATCGGGGGAAATCTTCAGTACCTTCTATTAGGCAGTTAATTCTTAAGATGACACCAAAAGCATGAGCAACAAAAGAAAAGGTAGATAAATTAGACTTCAGCAAAATTTAAAACTTTTTGGCATCAAAAGAAATTATCAAGAAAGTGAAAAAACAACCTACAGAACAAGAGAAAATATATGGAAATCATATATTTGATAAGGGTTTAATATCTAGGATATATAAAGAACTCCTACAACTCAACAACAAAAAACCCAAACAACCCAATTAGAAAATCAGCAAAGGATTTGAATAGACATGTCTCCAAAGAAGATATACAAATGGCCCATAAACACAGAAAAAGATGCCCAACATTCAGCCACCAGAGAAATGCAAATCAAAACCACTATTAGATAATACTCCTGGCCCAACAGGATGTAATAATAATAATAGGATGGCTATTATTAAAAAGAAAGAAAATAACAACTGTTTATGAGGATGCAGAGAAATGGGAACCCTCATATGCTGATGTAAAATGTTCGGTGGGTTCTTCAGAAAGTTAAACAGAATTACCATATGAACCAGCATTTCCACTTCTAGGTACAAAAGAACTGAAAGGAAGAGACTCACAGCAGCATTATTCACAATGTCAAAAGGTGGAAATAACCCAAGTGTCCATCAACAGAAGAATGGATAAACTTTAGAGGCATATATCAACAATGGAATATTATTCAGTCATACAAAAAGAATGAAGTTCTGATACATGCTGTAACACATATGAACCTTGAAGACATCATATTGAGTGAAATAAGCCAGACAGAAAAAGACAAATATTGTATCTAGAAAAGAGAAATCCACAGAGGCAGAAAGTAAATTAGAGGATAGGTGGGGGGTGAGGGGGTGGAATGTTATTGCTTAATGAGTACAGAGATTCTGGTTGGGATGTTGTAAATGTTCTAGCAATAGATAGAAGCAAATGTTACAAAACACTGTCAATGTACTTAATGCCACTGAATTGTACATTTAAAGTGGTTAAAATGGTTTTATGTTATGTATATTTTACTTCAACAAAACGTTTTTTTAAAAACTAAAAATATGTCTAAATTAAAACAATGGTTACTGAAGGGAAAAGTTCTGTTAAGAACTTTTGGTTTGGTTTGATGGGTTGAGCCCTCTACCATAGGTTTTACCCTTAGGAAGATGGTTGCTGCAAAGGAGAGGCTAGGCCTCCCTATAATTGTGCCTAAGAGCCTCCTCCCGAATGCCTCTTTGTTGCTCAGATGTGGCCCTCTCTCTCTAGCTAAGCCAACTTGAAAGGTGAAATCACTGCCCTCCCCCCTACATGGGATCAGACACCCAGGGGAGTGAATCTACCTGGCAATGTGGGATGGAGAACATTTTCTTGACCAAAAGAGGGATGTGAAAGGAAATGAAATAAGCTTCAGTGGCAGAGAGATTCCAAAAGGAGCCGAGAGGTCACTCTGGTGGGCACTCTTACGCACAGTTTAGACAACCCTTTTTAGGTTCTAATGAATTGGGGGAGCTGGTGGTGGATACCTGAAACTATCAAACTACAACCCAGAACCCATGAATCTCGAAGACAATTGCATAAAAATGTAGCTTATGAGGGGTGACAATGGGATTGGGAAAGCCAAAAGGACCACATTTCACTTTGTCTAGTTTATGGATGGATGAGTAGAAAAATAGGGGAAGGAAACAAACAAACAAACAGACAAAGGTACCCAGTGTTCTTTTTTACTTCAATTGCTCTTTTTCACTTTAATTATTATTCTTGTTATTTTTGTGTGTGTGCTAATGAAGGTGTCAGGGATTGATTTAGGTGATGAACGTACAACTATGTAATGGTACTGTAAACAATTGAATGTACTATTTGTTTTGTATGACTGCGTGGTATGTGAATATATCTCAATAAAATGAAGATAAAAAATAAAAATAAATAAAAAATAAAATACAAAAAAAAAATAACGGTTACTGAAGGGAAAAGTTCTGTTAAGGAAGTCTGAATTATGAACAAACTCTTTGTGTTTCTACAAGATAAGAATCTTTCAAAAAGATTGGAGAGCTAATTTGGTATCTTCAGTAATTTTAGTGATCTTAATACTTCCATACAAGGAAGAAACGCAACATGTTTTTCAATGACACAGAAGAACAGTTTCTACAGATTATCACCAAACACCTTATAAATGTAACAGAATATTTTGAAATTTAATTTTCCAAACAAATGAGATCCACACATAGGAAATTTAATGTCATTGCAATCCATTTCTTTCATCTAAAGATAATTTAACCATTCATAACACAGCATGTTGGAACTGGCAACTTTAGAAAGGTAGAATATATATAAGCCTACAGTATCACTTTCTTTATTTTGGATAAAATTTGAAATGAATATATGAGCTTGATGAAATTGCTTTTAAGATCACTTGTTCCATTTCCATCAACATACCTCACTAACAATGGTTTCCCTACTTATGAGTATTATGAAAGCAAAGTACATCAACAGTTTAGTTATGTGTTGTCACCTGACAGCATCAGCAGCACTGTCTTCAATCCAATCTAGATAAGTTAAAAAGCAAAAGGCAAGCTCATTGGTCACATTAAAAACTTTAAATATTAATAAAACAGTGTTCGAAGTGTGTAAGGTATTCACAAAGAATCACTATTTTGTAAGTTTTTACTTAGTTACAACTGCAAAATAAAGTTTCTAACGTAGTAGAGAAATCTGCCATATGAATTGGCTCTACAGCTAGTTTTTGTAAATCCTTAATCCACTGTTGTATTTACTCTGATTACATTGATTAAAATGTAATTTTGTAAACTGAACTACCAATTAATTTTGTCAATTAAACTACTTGAGCTTGTATTTTACATGTCTATTGTTTTCATTTATTTTTAAAAAATTCATTTTGCAAAAGTATTGGTCCATAATGGATTGGAAATTTTAAAAACTCTCCCTTAACCACAGTTTGAGAGAGTGGTATCTTAGTTTGTGTCAACTGAGTAACCCAGGTAAATCCTGAATAAATCTCTATTAACTGAGATTTTCCTAATCCTTGAAGTAAATGTAAACTCTTAAGTATGTGGAAATTTGAAGGGCACCTAACTGTCATGGTATTCCTATGGAGAGTAGGTGTGGCTTTCCGTATCAGAGGAGTTAACAGGTTTGACACAGTGACTGCTTGCGTTCATAGTAAGTAATGAAAGCCAAGACTAAAGCACAACATTTTCACATTTAACCCAGTATTCTGTTCATTGAAACCGTTGTCTCTGATAGGAACAAAAACCTGGTAAATGAAGATTCTCTTACAAATGAAACTGATTTATCTTAGGGTAACAAGCTGAACAAAGCTGCTTCTGGAAATACCAAAATGTTCTGATTGTAACCTTAGACTCACTGAAGTTCAAGTAAATTTGAACTCAAAAAAACAGTTAAACACCTGGCTCAGAGATCTACAGATCATTCATTAGCCCAGCTAATGTCAGTGAAAATATTAGACCTTTTCTCTGTGATTAAAAAAACAACAGTAGTATTCACAGTGGTGTATACTGCCACCAAACAAAACCGAACACTAGGAAGTGTACTGCCTGTCATTCTGGAATGAAAACCAGTCTAAACTACCCTTTCAAGCCAGAAATCAGGGCTGGGAGGAGGGTGCCTGTGACCATCAGAAACAATGCTTCCAGGAATAAGTTTCAGGTATACAAGGAAAGACATTAAAAACCTCCATTTTAACTTCAGCTTTTAATGGTTAATTTCATGTTAAATGTGAAAAGTAATGAAGCCTCTAACAGCCATATACACAAAACAGGTTGATTGCAAAGCACTTTGTTGCTCGGTCCCATTTTCCCTTAAATCACTTATCTTGAGTCAATCCACCAGTTTAATTTTCCACCCCCATATGGGGACTCTGAAGCACCATTAGAGAAAGTATATCTGCTGTCAGTACAAATTCAAGGTCTCCAGCCTGAACTTAAGCATCGCTTTGTAATTATTTTACTAATCCCAGGTTAAAGTCTCCTATTACCCAAAGATGGAATCCCAAATCTCCTTTATTTTGCATAAACCTCTACTGGCTTCTCAGTAGGATCCCCTTTACTTCCAGTACCCCACCACCACCACCACCAATATTTCACTGAATTTATTTTGCTTATGTCATCTACATCTGGCGTAAGACTGAATTCCTTGGGATTAGGAACTCTCATCCATCTTTGGGTCCCCAAGGCCAACTTTTAAAGGGTAAGTAATTTAAGAAAGGACTAACACCAGTTCTTTCAGGTTCTGAATTTGCTGTCCTCTAAAAAATACGTAGTCTGTATTCAGACTTTGATTACTTCCCTGTTTCCCTGATCCAGTTCATCACCTTAATTTCTTTGGCAGTCTCAAAAATAGCTCAGGAGTAGATGTCTAGAGAATACTCCCACATGGCAAGCTTTGCAAATACTCTCGAGACTTTCTACTACGAAAAATCTTGTGATACCACATTTTAATGTGTTCTAGCCAAATTTAATACAAAGAGATGTGCAAGTAAGACATAGTCTATTAGAATTTTCCAACTTCAAATAGTCTATAAGCATTCAGGGGCAAAATAAAAGTTACGTAGAAAATTTAAAAAAATCTCATTGGCAGTGCTTTTTAACTAATACCACGTGTGGACAGGGATGAGGTTAAATAGACATTTCCACCCACTGCAGTGGGAGCATAAGTTGGTATTTTCTATAGATAAATTTGGCATTTCCACTTCCAAGAATAGAGCCTATGAAAATAATCAGTGATGTAAAGATTTACGTAAAAGTATACATGGGTACTCATCACGTTATTTAAAATGGCATTAACTTACGAACAACCTATACAGTAAACTATATGGGATGAAACAAATTAGTTTAAGCCCTCAGTGGAATACTGTATAAACATTAATAACTGTTTTCAAAGAATATCTTATTACATGTAAAAATGCTCATGATTCAAAATTAAATGAAAATATACAAAGGGCATGATCCCAATTTTATTTATTAAAAAAGCACATATTTATGTGTATACACATACATTGGCATGCACATACAGATATACATGTATGCATGTATATACATACTTATGTATAAACAAAAACCAACTTGAAGAACACTAAAATGTTAATGGTGGTGAGATAAGAGGTCATTTTTATCTTCTTCATTTTGCAAAGATGTTTTAAAGCAGAATTAATGTTTCAAGGCCATTAACGTTTAATGTAATTATTGAGATGGCTGTGTTTAAATCTACCATCTTGTTATCTGTTTTCTATTTGTTGCATCTGTGTTTTGTTCTTATTTTCATTTCCTGGGTTCTTTTGGATTAACTGTATTTTTTAGAATTCCATTTTATCTCCACCCATTAGCTAGCTCACTAGCTATACATCTTATTTTCCTGGTGTTTGCTCTAGGCTTTACATTATACATTTTTAAGTTATCAGTGCCTTCCTATATTATACCACTTTTCTTGTAGTATAGGAACCTTACAAGAATGTAATTTTATTTACTTCCATCCCATCCTTTGTGCTATTGTCACACACTTTACTTCTACATGTTGTACACCTCACAATGCATTAATATTGGGGGGGGGGTAACAAATTATTTCATTTTGAAGGAATGGTATAAATGAAAGAACTTGGTGGGTGTTGATACAACTTATAGAAGAGGTCAAGGTAAACCCAACACACATGCACTATAGAAGTCACCTCGCAGCTCTGGGGAAGCCAGCATAAGGCTTAGATCTCATCTTCACTATTTCCCGGAATGTGCATATCAAAGAGGTACTCTGCCAAGCCAGAATACAGGGCCCCCATCTTGTGTGAGTTGGTTCCACAGTCACCCAATTCTTTGATGGGCTTCACATGTTCATTCAGATAATGTCACACAAGTGGGGATCCAGTTTGTGCAGTTCCAGTAATGAATGAGTCACCCTTTTTTCCAAGTGTAACTCACATGCCACTGCATTCAGCCTGCTCTCCAAATCATCTCATTCTGGTTTCTTGATATCTGGAAGTAAGATTTGGCCACCTCCTTGGTTCTGCTGCTTCATAAGTTTTTCAGCATGTTCCCTTTCCTCATGAGATTGATGAAGGAAATATGTAGCAAGGTTCATCAAAGCCACATCATCAAGATCAAAGTAGTGTGACAATGACAGGTAGATATGAGGCGAGGGTTGATCTCGTGGTTGATGTCAGCCTGATTCCTGGTTGTAGTTCTGGTGCACCTGTGACGGGTCACGGCCATCATGGCGGGTGGCTGAGAAGAGGATGTAGCGACTGCATGGCGCTGGAGCAGTGGCAGAGGGCTGCTCAGAGTGGCTAGTCAATGGGCGCAACAATCAGTTCTGTTCAAGCACTCTTGAAGCAGGAAACCACAGCAACTCTACATGAAAACATCTGGCCCCACAGTGCATTATTATTTTTGCTGTAGTCAAATATCTTTTTTTACCTTAGTATTTATTTATTTCATAATGTTTTTGCAACCATCACCACTTTCTAATTCTACATTTTCATCACCCCAAAACGGAACCCCATACTGGTTAGCAGTCACTCTCAATTATATTTAAAAGAGATTAAAAAATAAGAAAAAGACTTCTCTTTACATTTACCATTTCCAGCACTTCTCAATCCTTTGTAAAGATCCAAATTACCATCTTATATAATTTTCCCTCTGCCTAAATAACTTTAACATTTCTTGTTGTGTAGGTCTGCTGGCAACAAATTCTCTCAGCATTTATTCGTTTGAAAAAATCTTTATTTCACTTGCATTTTGAAAGGTATTTTCCCAGGTAAAGAATACTAGCCTGACAGGGTCTTCTTGTTTTATTTTTAAGTACATTAAAGGTGTCTCTCCATTGTCTTTTTTTTTTAAGCAGTTTTATTCACGCACCATACAATCCATCCAACTTGTACAAGCAATGGCTCTCGGTATAATCGCAGAATTGTGTTTTCATCAACACAATCAATTTTAGAACATTTTCACTGCTCCAAAAAGAAAAACCCCATAGCTTTTATACCACCTATTATTGACACTTAACATTGGTATGGTACCTTTGCTACAACTGATGGAAGAATATTATATTACTGTTAACTATAGCCCAAAGTTTGCATTATCTGTATTTTTCCCTTAACCACCTATTATTAACACCTTGTAATTGTGACATAAATCTGTTCTAGTTCATGGAAGAACATTCTTATATTTGTTCTATTAACCACCTTCATCATCCACAACAGTGTTCACTATGTTACACAGTCCTGTGTTTCATCCCCTAGCTTTCCTTCTAGTGGCATACACAACCCTATACTTCCCCTTTCAACCACAATCACACACAAAACTCAGCACAATAACGTGCAACCATCACCTTTATCCATTTCCAAACATTTACAATCAACCTTATTAAAAATTCTGCACAAATTAAGCATCAACTAACTCCCCATTCTCTACCCTCATTCAATCTTGCTCATTGTTTTTAGTTCATATTTGTGAGATTACACAATATTTGTCCTTCTGAGTCTGGCTTATTTCACTCAACATAATGTCCTCAGGGTTCAACCATGTTGTCACATGCATCAACATTTCATTTCTCCTTACAGCTGAATAATATTCCATCATATATATATATATATATACAGGACATTTTGTTTATCCATTCATCAGCTGATGGACACTTGGGTTGTTACCATCTTTTGGCAATTGTGAATAATGCCAATATGAACACTGGGGTGCAAATGTCTGTTTGCGTGCCCGCTTTCAGTTCTTCTGAGTATATACCTAGTAGCAGAATTGTTAGATCATATGGCAGTTCTATACTTAGCTTCCTGAGGAACTGCCACACTGTCTTCCAGAGCAGCTGTACCATTTTACATTCTTATCAGCAGTGAATAAGTGTTCCTATTTCTCCACATCCTCTCCAACACTTGTAGTTTTCTGTTTGGTTATTAGTGGCTATTCTAGTAGGTGTGAAATGATATCTCAGTGTGGTTTCAATTTGCATTTTCCTAATAGCTTGTGATGTTGAGCATCTTTTCATGTGCTTTTTAGCCATTTGTATTTCCTCTTTGGAAAAATGTCTATTCAAGTCTTTTGCCCATTTTTACATTGGATTGTTTTTTTATTGTTGAGTTGTAGGATTTATATATTCTAGATATCAAAGCCTTATTAAAAATATGGTTTCCAAATATTTTCTCCCATTGAGTAGGCTGCCTTTTCACCTTTTTGACAAAGTCCTAAGAAGTACAAAATTCTTCAATTTTGAGGAATTCCCACTTAACTGTTTTTTTCTTTCATTGCTTATGCTTTGGGTGTAAGGCCTAAGAAACCACCTTCTACCACAAGATCTTGAAGATGTCTTCTTAACATTTTCTTCTAGGAGTTTTATGGTCCTGGCTCTTATATTTAGGTCTTTGACCCATTTTAAGTTAATTTTTGTAGAAGGTGTGAGATAAGGGTCCTCTTTCATTCTTTTGGATACAGATACCCAGTTCTCCCAGCACCATTTTTTGAATGGTGCTGGGATTTTGATTGGAATTGTGTTGACTATGTAAATCAATTTGGGTAGAACTGACATCTTAATAATATTTAGTCTTCCAATCCATGAACATGAAATGTCCTTCCATATATTTAATCTTCTTTGATTTCTTTTAGCAATGTATTGTTTCTGAATACAGGTCCTTTATAGCCTTGATAAAATTTATTCCTAGATATTTAATTCTTTTCATTGCTATTGTAAATGGATTTTTCTTGATTTCCTCCTCAGATTGCTCATTAGTAATGTATAGAAGCCCTATTGATTCTTGCATGTTGATCTTGTATCCTGCCACTCTGCTGAACTTTTATTAGCTACAGTAGCTCTGATGTAGATCTTTAAGGAATTTCTAGGTATAGGATCACATCATCTGTGAATAGAGAAAATATTACTTCTTCCTTACTATTTTGAATGCCTTTTATTTCTTTTTATTGCCTAACTGCTCTGGCTAGAACTTCCAGTACAACACTGAATAACATTAGAGGGAAAGCTTTCAGTCTTTCACCACTGAGTTAGCTGTGGGTTTTTCATATACCCCCTTTATCTCCATTGTCTTTTGGTTTGCTAAGTTTCATATGAGAACTCTGCAATCATTCTTATCTTTGTTCCTCTATACGTAACATGTATTTTTCTCTGCTTGCATTTAAGGTTTTCCCTTTATCATTGGTTTTCAGCAATTTGATTATGATATGGCTTGTTGTGATTTCCTTTATATACATTCTACTTGGGATGTGTTGTGCTTCTTAGATCTGTGAGTTTACAGTTTTCATCAATTTTGGAAAAATTTTTGTCTTTAAATATTTTTTTTCTGTCCTCTCTTTTCTCTCTTCTGCTTGTTTTTGTCCCTGGTTATTATCCCTGTTAGAGTCACTGGCATCTGTTCATTTTCATCATTTTTATCTGTGTCTTATTTTGAATAGTTTCTATTGCTGTCTTCAAGTTCACTGATCTGCTGTGCCTCATCTACTGTTAATCCCATCAGTGTATTTCTCATTATATTTCCATCTCTAGAAGTCCTATTTGGGTCTTTTTATGTTGTCCATTCCTCTCCTTGTTACGTTCACTATTTCCTCCACCTTAATGAACATTATTTGTAATAACTTTTGATGTCCTTGTCTGCTAATCATTACATCAGCTCTGTCATTTCTGGGTCTGTTTCTGTCGATCAAATTTTCTCCTGATTATAGATCATATTTTTCTGGTTCTTTGCATTCCTGGTAATTTCTGACTGGATGCCAGACATTGTGAATTCTGTTTTGGAGTACTGGATTTTGCTGTCTTCCTTTAAATATTGTTGGACTTTGTTCTGGCATACAGTTATGTTTCTTAGAATCAGTTGGTTCATTTCAAGGCTTGTTTTTTAAAGCTTTGTTAGGTCAGGTGGATAGCAGCCTTTAATCAGGGTCAATTTAACTCCATTGCCAAGGCAATACTCTTATGATGCCCTGTGTGAATTCTAAGAATTGTTTGGCCTATCTTTCCAGTGCAATTCCTTCTCTGTCCTCTGGTTGGTTGTTTCTTCTCAGGCATAAACAGAGCAGTACTCAGCCAAAGACTAAGGGGGAGCCTTTTGCATATATCTGGATTTTCTTTGTAAACTCCTCCCTACAAATCATAGCTGACCTGGCCTCCCCAAACTCCTATCTCTGTCTTCTCAACTCAGTAAGACTATTCTGCTCTATTTGGGTTCCCTACCCGTTTTGAGCCTGAAAACTACCTCCAAACAGTAAGTTCAGGCAACCATAAACCTCACTTTATTTGTTTCCCTTCTTTCAGTGACCACAGTCCTATGCTACCTGTCATCCAATGACGGTAAACTGTTATTTCATATATTCCATCTAGTTTTCTAGTTGTTTAAGGCAGCAAGGTAAAATCCAGTCCTTGTTATTCCATCTTTGCTGGACAAAATAAAATTTTGCAAAGCAACAAATGCTATCTCAATTTTATATCTAAAACCTCCATCTTACAACCCTTTTTAGGTTCTAATGAATTAGAATAGCTAGCAGTAAATACCTGAAACTATCAAACTACAACCCAGAACCCATGAATCTTGAAGACAATTTATAAAAACGTAGCTTATGAGGGGTGACAATGTGATTGGTAAAGCCATATGGACCACAGTCCCCTTTGTCCAGTGTATGGATGAATGAGTAGAAAAATGGGGGCAAAAACAAAACAAACAAACAAACAAACAAAAAACAAAGGCACCCAGTGTTCTTTTTTACTTTAATTGTTCTTTTTCACTTTAATTTTTATTTTTTATTTTTGTGTGTGTGGTAAAGAAAATGTTCAAAAATTAATTTTAGTGATGAATGCACAACTATATAATGGTACTGTGAATAAATGAATGTACGCTTTGTATGACTGCATGGTATGTGAATATATCTCAATAAAAATGAATTTAAAAAATTAAAAAAATAAAACCTCCGTCTTAGTCTTCATCCAGCTCTGCTTCTCTCCATAACATCTGACAATACAAACCACTCCTTTTTCACTTGGAATTTGCTCCACTCTTATTTTGACACTAAACTTTTTAATTCTCCTACCTCTCTGATTATGATTCCTTATTCTTGAATCCTTAAATAGGCAAGCTTCCAAAGTCCTGTCCTTGCCGCATTTTATTCTCCATCTGTGCAGGAGCTCACCCTATGTAATCCCAGGAAGTCCCACGATTTCATGACCTCTTTTGCTGTTGACTCTTAACTCAACAGAAGCACCATATGTGACTGGCCTTGGACATCTTGATTTATGAAGAGAACACAGACAGAAAAAGCAGAATACAAAATACATTTTTAAAATGTGAGTTTAAATATGTACTTTTATATGTGTATAACCAGAAGAAAACCCAAAAGTTAATTCATTAAAATGTTAAAAATGATTATTTCTGCTTTATGGATAATTTTTTTCTCACATACAAATATTAAGTTTACTGTGATTAGTTTTTAAGTCCCCATTTCTAGCTCACAGCTCCAGCTGTTGCACAGGCCAGTATCTCATACCAATATTAATGATAACCAGTATCTTCCACCTACAGCCTATCTGCCCCCCTCTGTTCTGGTTAGTGATACACATTCCTCCTCTCAACTTCCGTCACTTCAACTTGTTCCTCTGTCCCCACAACTAGTCAACAATCCTACTGGAAACTGAGTTTCAACTCACAGGAAACTGTATTACAGCAGAAGATCCTCTAAATAAAGATCTCAAGCTGGATGAAAAGCTCAAAGAATGTAAACCCCTTTCTTTCCAGGTCAGAGATGCAGGAGAAATCTGCAAACAGGAAGTCATGCCCTTGGTATACAACAAGACTTTGCAAGAGGTAAAGAGTAGAGTCTGAGGAGAGGGCCAAAGTTGGACAATAAGCCCACAGGAAAAAATATCAAGCAGACCAAGGATCAAGAGGCTGGGGACTTCATAAGCCTGTATTTTGGTTGGCACCTATAGATGAAAATTAGAAATATGTAGTGAAACGAGGCTTCAAATGATACAAACTACAGTTCCATAAAACATGGATGACTTTCACAAAATAATGATGAGTGAAAGCAGCCACACAGTAAAGAATACAAACTAAATGATTCCATTTATATAAAGATCAAAAAGCAGGGTTTCCCAGTTTGCTAAAGCTGCCATTATGCAAAATACCAGAAATTGATAGGCTTTTATAAAGGGGATTTATTAGGTTACAAATTTCAGTCCTAAGGCCATAAAAGTGACCAAACCTAAGCCATCAACAAGAGGATACCTTTACTGAAGAAAGATTGGATGGTGTCTGGAACACCTCTGTCAGCTGGGAAGGCACATGGCTGGTATCTGCTGGTCCCGGGTTGTATTTCAAAATGGCTTTCTTCAAAATGTCTCTGTGCGTCTGTCTTAGCTCCTGTCTCTCAGCTCCTGTGCATCCTTGCTTCTTTCTTCCAGGGCGTTTCTCTCTAAGCATCTCTGGGGATCCTCTTAGCCTCTCTGGGATAAACTCTGGGCTTTATCTCTTAGCTTAGCATCTCCAAACATCCTTCTGTTTGCATCTCCCAGCGTCTCCAAGTGTCTGGGTCTGTGTGGGCTCTCAGCTCTCTTAAGGACTCCAGTGATCCAATTAAGGCCCACCCTGAATGAGTAGGGTCACACCTCCATGGAAATAATCTAATCAAAAAGTCTCACCCACAGTTGAATGGGTAATATCTAAATCAAAACAATCTAATCAAAAGCTCTCACCCACATTAAGTCTGCATCCACAAGACTGGATTAAAAGAACCTGGCCTTCCCTGAGGTACTTAACAGTTTCAAACCAGTACACAGGGAAACTAACTACTAAGTTTGGATGCAACCTTGGGTGGAAAAGTAAGAAAGTGCTTATCATAAAAGTCAAGACAAAGGTTATTTTTGAGAGGGGAAAGAGTATAGTGATTAGGAGGGAGCTTAAGGGGAAGTTTTCTGGAGTCTGGCAATGGTCTACTTAATGACCTGAATGTTGACTGCAAGGGTTCACTTTGTGATTATGATGCCAAAATAGACAAATATTATTTTGGTATGTATGTTGTATTTACAATAAAAAAGTTTTAAAAAATCAATTGGACCTGGGTGACTAATTGGATGGCAGAATGGGGGGTAGGGTAGAGAATCATGGACAACTCTCAGGTTTCTGACTTGCACAAATGCTTGGTTGGTGATGTCATTCACTGAGACAAGAAACACCATTTTCAAGTGAAGACTATGAATTAAGTCTTGAGTATGTTGAATTTAAGGTACTTGTAAGACATCCAAATAGGCAATTAGATATGCAGACCTAGTACTCAAAAGAGAGGTCTGAGCTAGAGATAACCATTTTGGATTTATCCATAAGCGTAGCTGTGGATATGGAGGTGACTGTTTAGGGAGAGAAGACTGACAAGAGGGCCTAAGGTTAATCCCTGGAATGTGAAATTTAATGGCCAAGTTTGAGAATAAGCCAACAAAGAAAACTGAGAAGAGACCACCTGGTACCAAGAACACGTCATGAACCATTAAGCAAGGGAAGAGAACATCTCGTGAGTAATAAGTCACTCACCACAGGTTCCTGCCTAGTTAAGAAAGACTATCAATTAGGTGCAATACCCAGTAAGCCAGTTTTAATTCTACCTCTTCCTGGTTGACATGAGATAAAAGAAAACTAATGTTTCGGAGAATGGCTCAAACTTTTTAGGTGCTATCTTCAGAAAAGGAGAATTAAGGACTCTCTCACTCTTCTTTCTCCTTGACTCTCAGCAATGAAGATAGATTGAAGATCACTGACTGCGGCTGTGTGCTGTTGGGCAGAAACACTATTTAAAGGTCGGCACACAGGTGTAGGCTAGCTTTTCTGCTTCTTCCATGTGACTGAAGTGGTATGAGATGGCCCCCTGCTTTCTCTTCTCCAAGGGACAGCCAGGGCCAAACTTAGGCAGAAAAGGAACGGGGCAGGTGGCCAAGACCAGATCAGCAGTCAGCCAGGACAAATGGGTTCTCTCTGGCTACAATGTCCCCAGGCAAGACAAGAATGAGCTGGATCAGGCTTTGCTCATATCATAAGGAAAGATCTAGTCATGTTGGATAATCGGGGAGGTGAAGGGGTACAAATCTCATGGCCTGTTTTAGTCTGAAACAATTTAAGCTTAACTACATTGCAAAAAATGGGTTCTTCATACGAACCAGCCAGGTTCACCCCAGTCCTTTGTTCCCAAATCCAAGTTAACAATGAAATATAAAGTACTTTTGTTTTCTATTTGCTGGAACAAATATTTAATACAAATCTCTCCCTCAAGGAGCATAGTGACTTCAAAATAGTGACTTAGAAACTGGAAGGAATTCTGATAGTCCTCACCAGAATACCGTCATAAAATTATCTTAATTTCTCAATTTCTAGCACCATGTAAATCACATACAAAAATATATATAAGGTTACCTTTCAGAAAAATGGAAAATTCAACAAGAATTAAGTGGGTATAAAAACATTCTGTAATACCTGATGAATAATAAAGCATTAATTAAAACAATCATTTAAAATCTCATGAAACCTGTCCCCCCAAATATTTAAATGACAACCTCTACAGCTGCCAAGGCATTGCTGATAGCATAGCAAAACAACACAATTCTCTAGGAGGGAAATTTGGTGATACATATTAGGAAGCAATTCTGTTGCTGATTGCTTTTTTTTTTTTTTTACGTGACAGGAGAAAAGAGGAAATAACAGACACTTCATTCCATAAATAATAGTATACCCTTACAATGAAAACTTCAAAAACTTAAATGTCATAGTTGTGTGTGAGAATTAACTGAGGGAGAACTAAGGTTATTTACAAAATATAAAATTTAATAATGGCTAATATTTATTGAATTCTTATTGCTAGCACTGCTAACTGCCTGTACATGTACTACTTAATTCTCACAATGACCCATGAGGCAGGTGTTATACTAACCTCATTTTACAAGAAAACTGAAGCAGAGAAGCTCAAGTACTTTGTCCAATGTCACAGAGGCAGTACATGGCAGAACAGGGACTTAAAACCATGAAACCATGATTCCAGAGTATGCACTTCTACTTACTATGACAGAGTTTCAAAAGTATGGTACAGGCACTTTTGAAAAAATAGTTATGTATTTATTTAATATCCATTAGAAAAAATAACTGGCTTACCAGTACATGAGTTCACACCTCTACTGCTTTTTTTTTAAAAGTCAATTAAAAAAAAATAAGTTACCTAATTAATGATATAGATGATAAAAACATGGCAAAAACAACAAGGGGGGCACTACAATGACTGAAAGCTTGGAAATCACAGCTCTCACCCTAAGAAGAGGCATTTTCTTTTTTGTACACTGCAATACTATATGAAATTTTCCAAACAAATCTGTATTACCTAAAAGATTTTTTTTCAAAACAATAAAAATAATATCTCCTAGTACATTTTCAAAATAAAACAAGAATAAAAGCAATTCAATAATTTATAGTAGCAAAAAATTGGAAACATTCTTAACGTTCAGTAACAGGGTAAGAATTGAGAGCTAACTGTTATCAAATTGATTAATAATCCTCAATCATTAAATAAATGACAATAAAAATTGCTCAACAGAAGCTTTGAATAACAAGCAAGAACTGGCAGAAACATCTTTCTCAAAGATCCAGAACATGGTTAAAGGACTGCAGTAACAGGAAGAGCACCACATCAAGAAAAAGTCTATATAAGGCAGTAGGATCTCCTGGCATCCTGGCTGGCCCCTCCCCCACCACTCAATGGCTTGGCTCAGATGTAGCCAGCCCATGCTACCAGTGCAAGTCCTTGCTCCCGGTTCCAGAGGCAGCAAAGTATCCCTCGTGCATATACTTGGAGCATGTATCTCTGGCCAATCTGTCTGCCGCCCAGAACTTGCATTGTGCATAGAGGAGGCTAATGGAACTCTCCTATAGAGGGCAGTGGGAGAGCAATCAAGTCATGTTGCCTAGGGCAAGGAATTGCTGGCTACAGGATATAGGGGGAAATGCCTGGAAACTTGAGGAAACTGTTACCTAGGGAAGAAGGGACATTCTTATCCACATAAAATGGGGATTTTCTAGGGCCACATGCACAGGCCCAAGGCAAGACATGTGCACAGAAAGGAAAGGGAGGCCCCTACACTTTGCCCTCTAGCTACTCTGAACTCACTGTATGGATAAGCCCAGAAGGAGAACACTCCACAGGTCAATCTGCAAAGACTGGGAAAAGTGTTTTCTTTTTTTTTTTTTTTCCTTTTTTTAAGTTAGCTCCTGGAATTTAAGAAAAACTTAGTCATAACACTTCAGCTGGATATAAACTTAAGGAACAAATTCCTCAGAGTCTAAATTCTCACAACAACACATTAAAATATCAAAATGTCCAGCATTTAAAAAAGATTACAAAACATACAAAGAAACGGGAAGTGATGGCCCAGGCACAGGAGAAGTTCAAAGTATTAAAAACCATCAATGAGAAGGACCAGACCTGGTATATACCAAACAAAGACTTAAAAGAAAATGCTCCTAAACATATTCAAAGAGCTACAGGAAAACATGGACAAAGAACTAAAGGAAATCAGGAAAATGACAGACAGATACAAGAGACTATCAACAGAGAGATGGAAATTATGAAAAGGAACCAAACAGAGCTGAAGACCACAGTAACGGAAATTAAAAATTCCATAGAGGGGTTCAAAACTAGATTGGAGTTGGCAGAAGAAAGAATCAAAGAACTTGAAGATAAGATAACTGAAATTATTCTGTCAGTGGAACAGAAGGAAGAAAGAATGAAGAAAAGTGAACAGAGCCTGAGGAACCTGTGGGACACCACTGGCATACCAATAGAAGCATTGTAAGAGTCCTAGAAGAAGAGGCAGCAAGAATATTCACAGAAATAATGGCTGACAGCTTCCCAAATTTAATAAAAGACATAAACATACACATTCAAGATGATCAACAAACCCCAAACAGGACAAACATAAATAGACCCATGCTGCGGCATATTATAATCAAAACTGTCAAATGACAAAGATAAAAAAAAAATTTGGGAAGACACACGAGAGAAGTAATGTGTGATATACCTTATCTTATAGCCTCCATAAGATTAACTGCAGATTTCTCGCCGGGAACGATGGAGGCAAGAAGGCAGTGGGATGATATATTTAAAGTGCTGAAATCAAAAAATTACCACCCAAGAATTTTATACAACAAAACTGTCTTTAAAAAATGAGGGAGACTAAAATGCAGAAAAAAAAAGATGCTCAACTTCACTAGCTATT
Organism: Choloepus didactylus; assembly: GCF_015220235.1. Taxonomy (NCBI): domain Eukaryota; kingdom Metazoa; phylum Chordata; class Mammalia; order Pilosa; family Megalonychidae; genus Choloepus; species Choloepus didactylus. The sequence continues at coordinate 10,393,476 of NC_051327.1, read as the reverse complement.
AAGAAAATGCAAATCAAAACCACAGTGAGGTATCATTTCACGTCCACTAGAATGGCCATTATTAAAAAAACATTAAACAGCAAGTGTTGGAGAGGATGTAGATAAATAGGAACACTCATTCATTGCTGGTGGGAATGTAAAATGGTGCAGCTGCTATGGAAGATAGTTGGGCAGTTCCTCAGGAACCCAAGTATAGAATTACTATGTGATCAGGCAATCCCACTACTAGGTATATACCCAGAAGAAGTGAAAACAGGGACTCAAACAGATATTTGCACACTGATGTTCGTAATGGCATTATTCACAACTGCCAAAAGATGGAAGCAACCCAAGTGTCCATCAATCAGTGAATGGATAAACAAATATTGTATATACATACAATGGAATATTATTCAGTTGTAAAAATGAAGTCCCGATGCATGCAGCAACATGGATGAACACTGAATACACTGTGTTGTGTAAAATAAACCAAACCCAAAAGGATGAATATTGCACGATCTTATAGTTATGAACTAATTATAATAAGCAAAATCAACAAGTTAGAATCTAAAATACAGGTTACCAAGAGATAGACTGGGGTTAGAGAATGGGGAATTAATGCTTAAATTGTACAGAATTTCAATTTACATTGTTAGTAAAGATGTGGAAATGGATGGTGGTGATGGTTGCACATTACTGTGAATGTTATCAATAGCCCTGAACTATAGAGGTGAAGTGGTTAAAAGGGGAAACTTCGGGATGTATATAGTACTAGAATAAAAATTAAAAGATAAAGCATAGGACTGTACAACGCAGTGAACCCTATTTAGATGATGGACTATAGTTGAGTACTAGTATAAGAAAGTCCTTTCATGAATTATAAGAAATGTACGATACTAATAAGGGTGTTATATGGGAAAAATATACCTAATGTAAATTATGGATAAAAGAATTATCTTTTATCAATTGTAACGAAGGTAACTACTGTTAATAAAAAACAATAAATTTTTTTTAAAATGTGATCATCAATTGTAACAAATGTTCCACATCAGTGCAAGGTTTTGGGGGTGGGTGATATACGGGAATCCTGTATTTTATGCAGAATTTTTATGTAAACCCACAATTTCTCTTGTAAATAAAAAGGTGTCATGTAAATATTTAAAAAAAACAAAAAATAAGGGAGAGATTAAGAAATTCTTAGATGACCAAAAGATGAAGTTCTTCACCACTAGACCAGCCCTACAAGAGATTTTAAGAGATTTATGCAGATTGAAAGGAAAGAACAATAGGCAATAGATTGAAGCTGCGTAAATAAAGATTCTCTAGTAAGGTTAACAACTGGGGTAAATATAAATACCAATAACATCATATTTTTGGTTTGCAACTTCATTTTTTACTTCCTACAGGATATGAAAGGCCAATGCATAAAATGTAATGATAAAATTGGTGGTGTGGGATTCACAATGTGTAAGTCCACATGTAGTAGGTGGGGAATAGAGGGGTATTGGAACATAATTTGTATATATTATTGAAGTTAAGTAGGCATCAAAGTAAATGAGATTATTACAGATGTAGGATGTTAAATTTAGGCCCCATGGTAACTACAAAGAAAATTTAGAGAATACGCAAACTCATAAAGACACAAATTAGAGTACAGGTTGTTAGAGGCAGGGGTTAGGGGGAATGGGAGTTCATGGAAAAATGGGTATAGGCTGTGGATGATTGTAGGTTATGTGAATATATCTCAATAAAATGTATTAAAAAAAAGTGCTACAATCTTATGCCTATCTGTGATTGTCATCTTGTTCAGTTAATAAGAAATAGGAGCAAGGATATCATTGGGGAAGTGACATGAATTGTGTTGACCATTTTCACCTTGACAGTTGAGCAGTGGGACCATTAGAATTACTTTCTAAGGAAAGTGTAATACCCAAAGCTGAGTATTATTCAAAATTTGTAAAATAATAATTTTATAACCATATGCACATTTTAAGTCCAATAAAACCTGAGACGAAGAAAAAAAAATGGCTGTAGGGTTTCTGTTTTGGGAGACGGGAACATTTTAGAAATGGAAGGTGATGACAGTACTGTGATAGTCTGAATATGATAATGCCACTGAATGGTATGCTTGGGAGCTGTTGAAATGGGAAGATTTATGTTTTATGTATGTTCCCACAATTTAAAAAAAAAAAAAGGAAAAACTAAAGAGACAAGAACAGGTAAAGGCAATTAAAGGTAATGATCCTAGATGGATATAATAAGCAAGAAGAAAGGGCTCAAAGGGACATTGGGACACATGAAAAAATTGAAACATAGACTTTAAGCTTTATATCAATGTTAAATTTCTTGAACTTGATAATCATGCTTAAAGTGGTTACACAGTGTTACTTCCTTGTTCTTAGGAAATGGACTTGGCAGTACTAAGGGTTCAAAGAGCCTGATGTATACAACCTAAAGTGTTCAGAAAAAGGATTGATAAATAGATGTGCAGACAGACAGGTTGATGGACAGATAGATAGAATGATACAGCAAATGGGCTGAAATGTTAAAAACTGGTGGATCTGTGTATCTGGGGGGATAGGGGAATGTTGGAGCTCTCTGTATGGAATTTGTTATTATTTTTGTAACTCTCCTGCAAGTTTGAAAGTATTTCAAAAAAAAGTTTAAAACTAAAAAAAGAAAAAAAAGAAAAAAAAATTAAAAGGGTTCATAATACAGTGCCTAACAAGAGCCTAAGTATATATATACCATATATCTGATGAAGTCTCTTTGGCCAAAGATTAGAAGAGAACAGAAAAATGAAACACAGATTATTTGTGGCTTATTTTTCCAACTAATTTTTATCTTTCCAATTAATGGAATTTTTTCAATAAATTTATTTTAAGAACAAAACCAAACCATAACGGACATCTAGGTTAAAATGGTATCAGACAAGCAACCCTAGAATAAATATAAAGATACCTGTGTTCCTTGATGGGAATATGTGATAGTGAAGATAAGATCATCTACAAACCCAGTATGACGATAATCAAAATGGCTATGGGATTTTTTTTTAAGTCATCAAGATAATTCTAAAATTCATCTGAAAGGGTTAATGCATGAGAATGGCCAAGAAATTTTTGAAAACAAGTGTATTTACTTATCAGATATAAACACATACTATAAAGCCACAGAGAAGAGAAGGGGGACTTTATATTTGGAATAAACAAAGAAACATATCAGTGGAACAGAACTGAGAATCCAGAAAGAGACCCTATGTATATAACGAAATTCTTGTGGTACTTCAAATATGCACAAGTCAATAAATGGCATTAGGCTAAAACCTACATATTTAGAAAAAATTAAGTTGGATCCCGACCTCACACCAGACAAAAAAGTAAATTCCACACAAATTAAGGAGCTAAATGTGAAAAACAACCAAATTCAAACAATTTAAGTATTAAAAGAAAATATATGAAGGATTTAAAAAAAAATAATCCCGGGGTAGTACCGATTTTGCTAAACAAGATTAAAAAAACAAAAATAGATCATCTCCTAAGATGGCGGCATACAGAGGAGTGGAAGCTAAGTAGTCCCCCTGGAACAACTACAAAAAACCAGAAACAACTAGTAAATAATCCAGAATAACTGCGGGGGGGACAAATGAGACCATCCACTTATCATACACCAACCTGAATTGGGAGAAATGCCCGAGAACACAGTATAAAATCTGTAAGTAAAACCTGCAGATCTAAGTCGCGAGACCCCCTCCCCCATAGCAAAGGCTGGTGGTGCCAGAGAGAAGCTCTCTCCCAGCAAGCGAATATAGCTCAGCTGAGCTCCAACTGGGGTTTTAAGTAGCCAGGGTGAACTGCTCACTACAGGTATGCATCCCCAAAAAACAGACAGAGGCTTTGGGTGACAACTGACCTTGGAGAGCCAGAGGGTCGCCTTGGACTGGGTCTGAAGGGGACTGTTTCTTTTTCGGCTCAGTGGAGAAAGCCCCAGTCATTTTCAGTTTCCAGGGCTGTGACTCAGGGAAGGGTGGAGACAGCACAAGCAGAGAGCGAGACCATTGAAATGCTAATAAACTCCACCTGGGGGGGTCTGTCTTCTCTAGGAGGAAAGGGATGGGGCCCCTTTCCAATCAGAACCAGACCCCAGAGCCTGGGGGAACACGGCCATACCTCCTCACACCAGTCAAGAATTATAGGCTGACAGGCATCACCTGCTGGGCAGAAAAGCACAGTGACCCAAGGCATCAAAGGGTGGAGCAATTTTCTAAGACACACCCTCAGGGAAACCAGATACTGAATATTTCTTCCCTCTGGGACCTGAGCCTGTTCTGGTCTGGGAAAACCTGATTTGGATAACCAAGGAAACCATGCCTAGACAACAGAAAATTACAACCTACACTAAGAAAAACAAAGTTATGGCCCAGTCAAAGGAACAAACGTACACTTCAACTGAGATATAGGAATTTAAACAACTAATGCTAAATCAATTGAAAAAGTTTAGAGAAGATATTGCAAAAGAGATAGAGGCTGTAAAGGAAACACTGGGCATATATAAGGCAGAAATCAAAAGTTTAAAAAAACAACTAGTAGAATCTATAGAAATGAAAGGCGCCAACACAAGAAATGAAAGACACAATGGAAACATACAACAGCAGGTCTCAAGAGGCAGAAGAAAACACTCAGGAACTGGAGAACAAAACACCTGAAAGCCTACATGCAAAGGAGCAGATGGAGAAAAGAATGAAAAAATATGAGCAACATCTCCAGGAACTCAAGGATGAAACAAAGTACAATAATGTATGTATCACTGATGTCCCAGAAGGAGAAGAGAAGGGAAAAGGGGCAGAAGCAATAATAGAGGAAATAATTAATGAAAATTTTCCATATCTTATGAAAGACATAAAATTACAGATCCAAGAAGCGCAGCATACTCCACACAGAAGAGACAGGAATAGGCCTACGCCAAGACACTTAATAATCAGATTATCAAATGTCAAAGACAAAGAGAGAATCCTGAAAGCAGCAAGAGAAAAGCGATCCATTACATACAAAGGAAGCTTAATAAGACTATGTGCGGATCTCTCAGCAGAAACCATGGAGGCAAGAAGGAAGTGGTGTGATATATTTAAGATACTGAAAGAGAAAAACCGCCAAGAATCCTATATCCAGCAAAGCTGTCCTTCAAACATGAGGAAGAGCTCAAAGTATTTTCTGACAAACAGACAATGAGAGACTTTGTGAACAAGACACCTGCCCTACAGGAAATACTAAAGGGAGCACTACAGAGTGATAGAAGACAGGAGTGCGTGGTTTGGAACACAATTTTGGGAGACGGTAGCACAACAATGTAAGTACACTGAACAAAAATAACTATGAATACAGTTGAGAGAGGAAGGTGGGGAGCATGTGAGACACCACAAAAAAGGAGGAAAAATAAAGACTGGGACTGTGTAACTTGGTGAAATCTACAGAGTGTTCAACAATTGTGATAAAATGTACAAATATGTTCTTTTACGAGGGAGAACAAGCAAATGTGAACCTTGCAAGGTGTTAAAAATGGGGAGGCATTGGGGGAGGGATGCAATCAGCATAAACTAGAGACTGTAACTAATAGAATCATTGTATTATGCTTCCTTTAATGTAAAAAAGGTGATATACCAAGGTAAATGCAGATAAGAGGCGGGGATAGGGGAGGCATGGTGGTATTGTCTGATTCTTTATTCTACTTTGATTTAAGGTTATTTTTCCTTTTGCTGCTTCCTAGCTGTCATTTTGTTTCCTCTTTCTTTTGCCTCTCAACCTTCTTTGACTCTCCCTCCTGCCTTGCAGAAGAAATGTAGATGCCCTTATATAGATAGTGGTGAAGGTGGTGAACACATAAATGTATGACCATGCAGAGAACCATCGATTATTTACTTAGGATGGAATGTATGGTGAGTGAACAAAACCATATTAAAAAAAAAATGGGTTGATGACAAAACCTCGAGGGCAATATACTGAGTGAAATAAGCCAGACACATAAGGACAATTATTACAGGGTCTCACTGATAGGAACTAATTATAATATGTAAACTCATAGACATGAAATATAAGGTACCAAGATATAGGACGAGGCTTATGAGTGGGGAGTGGTTGCTTAGTATGAGCAGAATGTTCAATAAGGATGAACTTAAATGTTTGGAAATGAACAGGGGTGTTGGTAGCAAGATGTGAGAATAACTAACAGCGCCGAATGGTGTGTGAATGAGGTGGAAAGGGGAAGCTCAGAGTCATATATGTCACCAGAAGGAAAGCTGGGGGTCAAAAGATGGGAATGCATAAAACTGAATCCTATGGTGGGCAATGTCCATGATCAACTGAACAAATACTAGAAATCGCTTCCATGAACCAGAACAAATGTATGACAATACAATTAGAAGATAATAATAGAGGGGCATATAGGGAAGAAATATACACCTATTACAAACTATATACTACAGTTAGTAGTATTTCAACATTTTTTCATAAACAGTAACAAATGTACTATACCAATACTACGAGTCAACAATTGAGGGGGGTTGGTTAGGGATCGGGGAGGATTAGAGTTTCCTTTTCTTTTTTCATCTTTCACTTTATTTCTTGTCTGGAGTAATGAAAAGTTTCTAAAAATTGAACAAAAATTCAGTGTGGTGATGGATGCACAGCTGTATGAGGGTACCCAGGGGCAAGTGATTGTACACTTTGGATCTTTGGATAATTGTATGGTATCTGAACAATCTCAATAAAAATGGAAAAAAAAATAAAAAGCTACAAAGAGAAGTGAAAGATGTGACCACACACAAAAAATTAAAATGTCTACAACTTAACAACAAAAAGACAAACAAACCAATTTTAAAAATGGGCAAAGGAATTGAAAGGACATTTGTCCAAAAAAGATACACAAATGGCTATTTTAGCTTCCTAGCTGCTGAAACAAACACATACAGTGGGTTTGCTTAAAGAAAGGGAATTTATTGGCTCATGGTTTTGTGGCTAGAAGTTCAAAATCAAGGCATCAGCAAGGCGATGCTTTCTTCCCAAAGACTGTGGCATTCTGGGGCCAGCTACCAGTGATCCTCAGTCCTTGGCTTTCCTGTCATATGGCAATGCACATGGTGGCCTCTCTTGGCTTCTCTCTCCATCTGACCTTCACTCAACCTCTAAAGGACTCCAGTAATCCAGATTAAAGCTCAACCTGATTCAGTATGGCCACACCTTAACTGAAGTAACATCTTGAAGAGATTACTTACAATGGATCTATATTCGCCAGACCAAGACAAAGAACATGTCCATATTGGGGTACACAATTCAATCTACCACAATGGCCAATAAGCACATTAAAAGACGCTTAGCATCATTAACTATTAGGGAAATGCAAATCAAAACCACAAGATATCACTGCATACCCACTGGAATGGCTATTACTTCACAAACGGAAAATAACAAGTGTTGGCAAGGATAAAGAGAAATAGAACCTTCATACGTCATTGATGGGAATGTAAAATGGTACAGCTGCTGTGGAAAGTGGTTGGTAGTTCTTCAAAATGTTAATCACACAATTACTTATATGACCTGGCAATCCCAGTTCTAGGTTTATGCCCCAAAGAATCAAAAGCAGGGACTTGGACAGACACTTCTACACCAACATATCTTCCACTATTTTATTCTCAATGTTCACAGCATTATTCACAAAAGCCAAAAGGTGGAAGCAATCCAATCGTCCATCAGCAAATGAATGGAAAAACAAAATGTGGTATACATACATACATACCATGAAGTATTATTCAGCCTTAAAAAAGGGTTAAGTTTTGATACATGAAACATGGATGTCCTTGAAGACATTATGTTGAGTGGCATAACTCAAAGACAGATACCCTACAACTTCCCCTATATAAAATAACCAGAACATGCAAATTCATAAAGATGGAAAGTAGATAACAGATTGCCAGAATGGAAGGGGGAGGGGGTGTCAATGCTTAACGGTTGCAGAATTTCTGTTTAAGTTGATGAATAAGCTTTGGTAATGGATCATGGTGATGGTAGCATAACTTTGTGAATGTAATTAATGGCAAGTAATTATATGCTTCAAAGTGGTTAAAATGGGAAATTTTATATTGTATATTTATTACAAGAAAAAGTTAAAACTCCTATATGAATAAAGCCACCATAAACAAAATTAAAACACAAGTGGCAAGCAAAGAGAAAATATGTGACACATGTACAACAAAGGACTAACTACTGTGATATCTAAAGAACTCCAATAAGAAAAAAAGACAACTCAGAAGGGAATAAATGGGTGAAGGTCTGAACAAGCAATATCCAGAAGAAATACAGATGACCATTAAACATATATCTGTACAAAAATTAGGTTACAGACTCACCTAACATTAAACTATTCTATATGATTAAGGAATTATTTTTTTCAGAACAAATACACACTCATCTGCTATGAGAACAGGAAATGCCTTTCTAAGCTTAAAAGTCATGGAAAACAATTACCAAAAAAATTAATTTTTCATATACTTTAAAAAACCTTTGTCTACAAGAAAAATAAAATTAAAATGGTAAAAATATTAAATATAATATTTATATCTTTTAAATATAGTTTGCAGATCAATATGAAAAATTCTAAGATTTAAGGCAAGACTCAAGGAATGCAAACAGTTAATGAAAATGTCAAAAGGATTAAATCTTGCTAATGCCTGAAAAAAAACACAGAACAATGAGGCACTTTTCATGTATCAAACAGGCAAAAATCTAAAAAATGAGACTGCCCAATACTGGCAAGGGTATAGGACACCTGACATCCTCATATATTACTGGGAGAATTTTTAATGACATGGAAAAATAGTTGTGACATGTTAAGTGAGGGAAAAAAAATATAAAATATCTACAGTATGAACCTAGCCATGTTTGAAAATAATAATAATAGCTAACTTTTATGGGACCTTACTTTTTTGCCAGGCACTGTACTTGTACTAAGACCTTTTACATGAATTGCAGCACTATGAAGTAGAAACTATTATGATTCCCATTTTATGGAGGAGGAAACAGACAATACTGAAGTTTTATGCAGCTCCCCAGTATGACAAACAAATTAAAGCAGTATTTTATTCTATCAGTGTATTTTAAAATCTCAAATTTATAATATTTATAACAAGAAAAATGAAGCCTTTCTGATGAATACAAACTTTAACTTCTGGGTAGCTGAGACAGTCGTTTATCAAATTTGTTTCATTTTGATTTCACAATACCAAGAAAAACCTGATTCATAGGGATTAGCAGTTGCAAATGATAAGGGTTTTTTTTTTTTTTTAATAGTACACCAATGCTATTTAAGGATTTAATTACACTTATCCAGAAGTCTAAGTAGTAGAATATTTCAAAGTTAAATCTCTAATAATATTAAGGGATGTGAATATTTGGTAATCACAAATATTTTGGTAAAAAAAAATTAACAGTATATACGAATCATGACATCACATTATTATGCATAAAATCACATCTTACTGAACAATGCAATAAATGTTCTATACAGGCATATCTCATTTAATTGCACTTCGCAGAGACTACATTTTTTACAGATCAAAGTTTTGTGGCAACCCTGCATGGAGCAAGTCTATCCAAGTCTACTGGTGCCATTTTTCCAACAGCATGTGCTTACTTCGTGTCTGTGTCACATTTTAATTAAGCTATGTACTTTTTTTTTTTAGACATAATGCTATTAAACACTTAAAGAGACCACAATATAGTGTAAACATAACTTTTATATGCACTGGGAAACCAAAAAAATTGTGTGACTCACTTTATTGCGATAGTTGCTTTTTTGCGATAGTCACTTTATTACGGTGGTCTGGAACCAAACTTGCAGTATCTCTGAGGTATGCCTGTGTAGTAGTGAATTTGCTTATACAATTTTACATGAGCAAACAAGGACCAGCCTGAATTTTTAAAATACCCATGTAAAGCTACAGTCTTTCTCATCAATAGCGTTTTTTAAAATTCAAGTATATGTGCAAAGAAAATGAGAAACTCTATTCACCCAAGAATTATCTCTGGGTGTTAGTATTATGGATAATTAAAATTTTCTTCCTTTTGCTTAATTTCTCCAAAATATTCTAAATGCTTTGCCCTCCCTTTTAATTTACTTTTTATTTTTAAATAATTATAAATCAGAAGAAGTTGCAAAACATGCACTGAAAGGTCCCAAGTACCCTTCACCCAGCCTCCCCTAAAGGTAACTAAAATCTTGCATAACCCTAGTATACAATACCACAACCAGAAAAGTGACCTTGGTACAATTCAGTTTATTCAGATTTCACCAATTTTACATGTGCTCATTTGTGAGTTTCTCTGTGCAGTTTCACCACATTTGCAGCTTTGTGTAATCACAATCGAGATACAGAATTGCTCCATCACCACACCATAAGGCTCCCTCATGCTACCCCTTTACAGGCACCATACCCTTACCTCCAATTCCTGGCAACCACTAAACTGTTCTCCATCTCTCTAATTTTGTTATTTAATGTTATATAAATGCAATCATATAGTATGTAACCTCTGGCATTTTTTGACTCAGAATAATTCTGGTATCCAATGTGTTAAAATTTAACACGATATGCATCTGAATGTATACAACTGTTTACAGTGTTTTGAAGACTAAAATGTTAAAATGTGAGTCAAATTCTTATGAAATCTCTGTTGCAACTCCACAGAATTAGGACTCTTAAGGACAAATTTTGTAAACTGGTTATCTAGTACAAGTCCCTCACTTTACAAGAAAAACCCCAGGCGGCTCATGCTATGTCTTATCTACGTTTAAAAGAACACCCGTATTAGAAGAATTCCTGGTTTTGCATTTTTCTGGCCAAGCTCTAGATTCTAGTCCTTTACCAACCCAGATAGGTCTATGCTTCATTCAAATATGACCACTTGCTATTTCCCCCAAATGGTCCCAGTTTTCTGCCCTTTCATGCCTTTCCTCATGCTGCCCACCCCCTGCCCCGAGTTCTTCCTCTCTCTTATATTCCTAGTTCTGTGTCATGACTCAGACAGCGCCACACCCCAGGCCCAATTCCTGTCTCTGTGCAGCAGGTCCCACCCTAAAACAGAGTCAAACTCATAGGGGACTGGTGGTTTGATGGGTTGAGCCCTCTACCATAAGTTTTACCCTTGGGAAGACGGTTGCTGCAAAGGAGAGGCTAGGCCTCCCTATATTTGTGCCTAAGAGTCTCCTCCTGAATGCCTCTTTGTTGCTCAGATGTGGCCCTCTCTCTCTGGCTAAGCCAACTTGAAAGGTGAAATCACTGCCCTCCCCCCTACGTGGGATCAGACACCCAGGGGAGTGAATCTCCCTGGCAACGTAGAATATGACTCCCGGGGAGGAATGTAGACCCGGCATCGTGGGACGGAGAACATCTTCTTGACCAAAAGGGGGATGTGAAAGGAAATGAAATAAGCTTCAGTGGCAGAGAGATTCCAAAACGAGCCGAGAGGTCACTCTGGAGGGCACTCTTACGCACACTTTAGACAACCCTTTTTAGGTTCTAAAGAATTGGGGTAGCTGGTGGTGGATACCTGAAACTATCAAACTACAACCCAGAACCCATGAATCTCGAAGACAGTTGTATAAAAATGTAGCTTATGAGGGGTGACAATGGGATTGGGAAAGCCATAAGGACCACACTCCACTTTGTCTAGTTTATGGATGGATGAGTAGAAAAATAGGGGAAGGAAACAAACAGACAAAGGTACCCAGTGTTCTTTTTTACTTCAATTGCTCTTTCTCACTCTAATTATTATTCTTGTTATTTTTATGTGTGTGCTAATGAAGGTGTCAGGGATTGATTTAGGTGATGAATGTACAACTATGTAATGGTACTGTAAACAATCGAAAGTACGATTTGTTTTGTATGACTGCGTGGTATGTGAATATATCTCAATAAAATGATGATTAAAAAAAAAAAAAAAAAAAACAGAGTCAAACTGACTCTTCTCTTTCCTCCACTTCCAGGTGACTGGATTCACCTTATCTTTCTTCTAATGGCTATCCTGATAGTTCACACTGTTCACAAACTGGATGTGACAAATGCCATGTCTCCACTGGTTTAGGCAAACACTCCAGTAACATTTCTTCCCAATTAACATGCTGTCATAGTAAAGACCTTGCTTTTCCAAAAAGACTGTTCTATACAAGTAAAAGCTATAATATAAACTATAGTCATTTTTGGCATACAAATATTAAAAATGACAACACTGCTTGCATACTTTGAAAATTTTTTTTGCTGAAAAAATCACTATAACAATATTAGATCAACATGGAATGTATAGTGGTAACGAGCTTGGACTCTTGAGCCAGAATGCCTGGGTTAGAATCCTGCCTCTGCCACTGTATTATCTGGATCAAGCTTCATTTACATTATATGTGCCTCAGTTTTCTCATCTGTAAAATGGTGCTAAAAGTACCTATCCTCATAGGACTGTTATGAGAATTAACACATGCAAAGCATTTAGAATACTGTTTAACACAAAGTTAGTGTTACACAAGTATTAACATTTATCTTAATGCATGGCAATCCAGAGTCACCTCTTTGTGATACCTCTCTATTTCTCTTGAACTCTTTGAGTTCATATGCTTCTGAAATTTCCATACCAAGAAACAATGGTAACATAAGAATCTGTATCTATATAGCTATACCTGTACCTAAACATATCTATATACAGATATAAATTTATATATTTTTTTAAGATAAAGGAGAGATACAAGTCTGACACTTTGCAAAACAAGGCGACTTTCTGTGGACCCGATGGTTTTCAAATACTGTTTTTACAGTTTTAAGGACTGTAAAACAGTCAGATTTATTAGTCTTTCAATAAGATCATTTGTACTATTTTTACATAAAAACCCTTCTTGGAGGAGGTCTACTGTAACTTATAAGAAATATCTGTAAGAATATCCCTCACAGTATTTTGTTTCTCTTGCCACACCTCTGAAATTGTTTTCAATGAGCTTTCAAACTTTATACTATGCCATGGAATGCACAATAAAGTACATATTTAAAATGCATGAACACTGTGCCTCAAACAAGAAACTTAGGCTATGTAAGTAGTTTATAAGTCTTTGCAGGCATTGCAAAAAAATGTAACACCTACCATCCATAATGATAACTCTAACTGAGTCCATACTTTATTCTTCCTAACATCCCTTCAGCAAAGTAGGTTTTAATATCCTCATTTATGAAGAGAAGTGACTAGCATGCATCCACAAGCCTAACAAGTGGCAGAGCTTGATCCTTTGGATCTGAGCTCAGTGCTCCACAAAGGGCATACTAGATGTTGACTGGCAGGCTAGTGCAGATTCGCAATGGAGTTTTCACTCATTTATGGAAAAATGAGGAAAAAATAAGGGCAAGAAGGTAAACTTTTAAATAAAGCTAAATAACTCAGTTTAAAGGTTTTTATTCTTAGATTCTGTTCTTTCAAGTTTTCTGAAGATAAAATATTTTTTTTGAACTGAAATGATGACAGTAGAAGCTGATGTGGGTTATTGTTGCTGTTTTTATTGGCTGGTCTTGGTCAAATTTAAAAACTGGTAATATTGCAGTCTCCCATTTTTTTCTGAAATACTACTTTAGAAATCCAGAAGTCTCAGAACTACTCCCTTCTCCAATGATGCCTCTTACAATACTAGACGACTTCACTCACACACACACCTCAAGAATCTCTTTCATTAATCTCTACTGCATTCTATTTGGATTAAGTCACTTAAGAATTGAGAGAAGAGAATTCAGTGAGTTTAAGCAATCTAAAGTCATGAGTTAATGCAGGATCCTGGGAGAGGACTTTCCTCTGGATCCTTTTCATCAGTTAACTTTTTCCATCCTTTACCTTCAGTTCTACTAATATGAACACAGAATCAGATTTTCTTTCCTAAAATAGTCACATCTTTGAATACTACTGCTAGATGGCAATCAATACTCAAACAAAAAGAACTACTTGACGTCTCCAATAGCATGCTTTTATTGAGTCTTTCTACCTTGACAAAATGAAAACTTTTCATGTTTATTCTACCTGCTTCCAAAAGAAAACCAGCCTATAAACTGCTGCTTTAATTGCCAAATTTCCATATCTCCATTAGGAAAAATACATATGATTTTTCAAGTAGTTCATAAACAGGCTGTTCAAACTGGATAAATTTCTTGAAAATTTTTTATTTTATCCATAGCAAAAAGATTTTTTTAGTTCTTTTATTAGCATGTTATTTTTTCTTCTCTGTTCTCCTTTAGCAACCAAATTTAAAATATTCTATGCACATAGATACAAAATTAAACATTAGTTTCAGTCACAACATATTAAATTCACATTAAAACTATAATGAGATCCAGATATTTTTAGTCTTATATATACTTATATAAATAGGTCTAATATATTACTTGACGTTATCTAATATTATTTTATACTGTTGTATTTAAAAACACACACACACAAACTGGCTGTTGCCACACACATTAACTATGAGAATATTTATAGTCTATCCTATCACATGGTTCAAAAACACTCCTTTTTAAAGAAAACTCAATTTTAATAACTTAAGAAACATGCAATCTATATAATATAAAGCTAACCATGCTTTCCATGCCCAAATGTTAAAAGGTCCAACTAAATTTATTATAAACTATAAAATGTTCCTAAAAATCTTAAATTGGTAATAATTCTGCTTAAAACCCATATTAATCCAATATCAAACATTAATTCTCTTTGTTTTTTAAATACTTGAAAAGAACTTATGCATAGTCTTTTAATTATGTACTTATTCATTCAACTAACTTTGGGTGCAAAGCACTTTTAAGTTAAAAAGTCCTTTTCAACAGTGAAAATAACCGAAAAAATGTTTGCATAAAATACACTCAGAGGTCCTCAAAGAGTATGGGAGAGTCTATTAACCTGGTTCAAAACACCCATCTGCAGATGCGCGCTTTTTCTAAGATGGGTTTTTCACTGTAAATGAGTATTTTCATTTCAAATGCATTTAAAAATATTTAATGCAACCATAATAATGACTATTTTCCAATAAAAAGCAACAGGATCTTGGTTTGGAGCAAATGAGAGTCCATGGAAAAGGCTGAGCCAAAAAGGCCAGCAGCCTGAAGTTTGTGAACCACAGTAAAGAGACAAACTCCAACGCTAACTTGTTCACATACCAATATGTGGGTCAAAATAAACTAGCGAGCTGCTTTACATTTCTGTCTACCTAGCAATTTAAAGATTAAAGGAAGGGAAGAAACTGCTCAAATGTGACTACTCCTGTTAACAAATTCCAAAATATTAAACACAGTATGTCTCTATTAAAATGGTTAACATCAATTTTGAAATCATGCCCTACACTTTTTCTATTTTTTAACGAACCCCCCCCCCCAATAAAACACAGCAACCACTTTTAAAATCTAAGCTCTTTTTTCAAAATAACTTGCCTAGGAAAACTTAATGCAGGAAATCAAATGTAAAAGATCAGTGACATTTAAAAAACCTAAGATTACCAGGAAATTAAACCAATTCCTCTAGCTTAGCCATGCGTGTATCTTTAATAATTCTTCTGTGAGTATCCCATTATACTAATCCACAAAGTTTAAAAGTCATCCTAATGTCTAAAACACCATCACTACACAAGACATGCGCCTCTTTTACTCAAACAAGCGTTAACCTAGACCCAAACTCAGTCCATTACCCCTTCCTGGACACATTGCAATATGCAAGGGGGAATCAAAGAAATCAGATACGTTAAGTGGCGGTATCTTCTTCCAGAGTAGGATCAATTTCGGGTTTGCCAGCAAATGTCACCGTCTCTAGAAGTCTGCAAATTCTCATTAGTGCTCATGGAGTACAAAGAGGCCCGACTACGGAAACACCTGTCCTGGCTCCGGGAAGACGGTGGGAAATGCCATCTATCCGAGCCCACGCCGGCCGCACAGCGTCCGGCTGCAGCGGTCCGGGGACGAGGAGTGGCCACTGGCTCAAGGTTCCCACGCGCAGGGTCCCACACCCCCGACCCGCCTCCCACGGCCAGAAGCAGAAAACCTGTCAAGCCGACCTGGACCCACCCTCCGCGAGCCCCTCTCGAGAGCTCCTTCCCAGCCCAGCCCCAGCCTGCCCAACTGCTCCCGGGTCCGCTCCGGCCTCCCGGCTGCACTCTGCCACCTCATCCCTCCTCGCCGGCCTCGCGGCCCCGCCACCTCCACCCCGGCGGCCTGGGCTTGGCGCACCCCCGGCCGAGCCCCTGACCGCCGCCCCCCGGCCCCGGCCCGCGGCGCCGTCGGACCCTCCGCGGCCCGATCCCCGCCGGCCCCCAGGCCCGAGCGCCCCGCCGCGCGCTCCCCACCCCCAGCCTCCGCCCTCGCCCCGCTCGGCCGCTCCCGGCCCGCTCCCCTCAGCCGGGCTACCTGGAGGCAAGGGCGGCGGAGCACTTCACCCAGGGCCCCAGGTCGCAGAGGGCCCGGTGCTCGGGGTCCCGCTCCTTCTCCCGCTCCACGTGGTAGGCGTAGATGGAGAGCAGGATCCCGGCGGCGCACACTGCATATCGGGCCACCCGCTCCCACCGCGGCACCGACACTCTCAGGAGGACGGGCGCCGCCATCTTCCCCCCTCCGCCGCCGCCGCCTCCTTCGCCGCCGCCGCCGCCCTCCTCCTCCACCTCAGCCGCCGCCGCCCGTCGGGGCCCGACCCAGCCGCCGCCGCTACCGCCGCCGCCTCCGCCGCCGCCGCCGCCACCGCCGCCGCCGCCGCCGCCGCGCCCCATTGGCTCGGTCGCCTCCTCCGGGCCCCGCCCCCACAAGCGCGCGGTCCAACCGCCCCGAAAGGAGTGAGCTGGGCCGGGCGGGGAAGGCGCGCACGGGCGCGGAGGGAGGGGGCGGAGCGCGCAACCGCCGGGAGGCCGGGCCCGCAGCGGGGGCGGGGCGTGGCGGCGCGCGAGGCGGGCGGGGCCGAGGGGCGGGGCCATGCCGAGGGGCGGGGCGGGGTGGCGTGGGAGGACCTTCGGGGATGGGGCGCAGGGAATAAATTTCAGATACCACCCGGCGTGACTGGGCAAGTCCTTGCCCCACCCCCGGGAAGTGATAATCAATTCCCGTCTTTTTTTTTTTTTTCTTTTGTCATTATCACTTGATATTTTCTGACCCAATCCAAATGAACCCTAGCTAATGCCCAGAGCTCCAGAGCCACGTTTCCCTTAGCGGATTCCACCACAACCACCACCACTACCTCCAGGTACTTTGTGTTCAACTTGTGCAAAACTATTTTTTTAATGATTTAAGTTGGCTTAATATAATTCTTGAAATCTAAAAAAAGGAATCTAAAAATCAAGACGGGGGTGGGGGTAAAGACAAGTCAAAATAAACACAGGCCATAAGGTCTTGCACAATTCAATTGAGCCATAAATTTGGCTTTGAGCTTGCTGGTGACCAAAACTAAAAGGAAAACACATGTGTGTGATTCACATTGTCCCTAAGAAAGAAACACAGTGTTCTTGGAGATTGCCAGCTTTTCCCTGGTTGTAGCTCTCAAATAAATTTTCATGGGCTTGATAGAGTGATTTTGAGTCATAAGCAGTGTCATGTATTAGTTATTTGTTGTGGCATAACAAATTGCCCCAAACTCGGCAGCTTAAACAGCAGCTTATACATTTATTTTCTCCGTTTCCAGGGGTCAGGGATCTGGATACTGTTTAGCTGGGCCCTCAGAGTCTCACCAAGCTGCTATTAAGCGATTGGCAGGATGCAGTCACCTCAAGACTTAATCACCTGGCCATTGGCAGATTTCAGGTCCTTGCTGACTATTGACTGGAGGCTCTGGTTCCTTGCCACTTGTGCCTCTCCATAGGAAGCAGCTACTTGGCCTCCCTCAGAACAAGGCATCAAAGAAAGAGATATGGAAGTCACAGTTTTTTTTGTAACCTAACCTTGGAAGTGACAGCCCATCACTTTTACATATTCTATTAGTTAGAAGCTACTCCTTAGGTTCAGCCCATTACTCAAGGGCATGAATCCCAGGACGGGGGAATCACTGGGAGTCGTCTTAAAGGCTGCCTAATGCAGTTCTCAAAAAAACTCCACCCTAACCCCCTTATTGGTTTTCCTAAATCTAAATTCTCCTGAAACTCTCCTCCTTCTGGATTCCTTTACTCAGTCAATGACATCTACTGATCATCTGGCTTTCTTTTGCTCATCATTATGTCTGTGTGGCTTATCCATGTTTCTTAGCACTGTTACACAGCAACTGTTGTTTTTATTTGCTGTGTAATAGACCATTATATGACTACACCACAATTTCATTTATCCATTTTACTCTTGATGGACATTTTGGTCCGTTTTTAGCTATTACAAATAAAGCCATGAGAATTCCATAAATGTCTTTTGGTGGACATAAGCACTCATTTCTATTGGGAAGACATCCAGGAGTGGAATTACTGAATCAGAGAGTATATATATGTTTATCTTTGGTAATTACTGCCTGTGTTAATTCAGGTCTTCCAAAATGTGCAAGAGATTTACTGGAGAAAATGCCTGTGGAGTATAAAGAAGAGATAGAAAAGGAAAAGGCAAGGAGAGCCTTCAAATCACAATCCATGTCTGCCAGCTGTGAAAGGAGAGAGGTCAGGAAGGTTGGGTAGGAGAAACTTCAGTCTGTAGGGCAGCTCCTGGGTCCGCTTTCTGGCTATTGGCCAACTATCCTACTTGCAGCAGACTTTCTTGAAGAGAGAACTGAGTAGCATATTGCCATGGCCGCCACACTACCAAATAGTTTTCCAAAGTGGTTGTACCAATTTAAACTCTACTAGCAATATATGAGTTTCCATTACTGTACATCCTCACCAACTTTGGCATTGCCAATGCTTTTAGTTTTAGTCATCTTGGTGGCTCTGTAAAGGATCTCCAGTGGTGTTAAATTGCCTTTCCCTAATGGCTAATGAAGATAAACAACCATTTCATATGCTGATAGACCACTTAGATTTTCTATTTTGTGAAGTGCCTAATCAAGTTTTTTTGCCCACTTTAAAAAATAGGTTGTCTGTGGTTTTCTTATTGATTTGTAGAAGTTCTTTATATATTCTGGATACAAGTCCTTTGTTGGCTTTATGTGTTACAATGATCTTCTCCCACATGCTGATGTCCCTTTTTCCTCTCTTGATGGTGTTTTTTTTTTTTTTTTTTTTTTTTTAATAGAACAGCACAGGCTTCTTTGCATTCCTCATAAACACCCACTACCTCCAACCATGGGGCCTTCACACAGACTGTTACTTATCCACAGCTTAGATACCTTTTTCTCCCTGAAGACTTTACCACCTCTATTGTAATTAGTCAGAACTCTGGCTACATAAACCCAACTCAGCAGGCCAGAGGATCCGACCCCATCAAAGACTCTCTCTCTCTCTCCATTTCCTACCCCTATATGTTGATTTTGTTCTCTCAGGCCAGCTTTTTGCATACAGGAGGAAAAGTGACCCCAATATTTCCTACATCTTGCATCTCTGTTTCTCCTACCAAAAAGAGACTGCCTCTCATCTCTTCATGCCAACTTAAAGAATTCCTAGGCAGATTACCAAGCCTATGTCACTCATGGACCCCATAGCTAGAGAGGAAGAGTGCTGGGAAAAGCAGCTCCACAGCCCTACAGGTAAGATTCTGCAAAGGACTAAACGTGCCAAGAGAAGTGCTGTTCCCAGCAGCAGGAAGGGGAACTGGGCAGACAAAGCAGGAGGCTAAGCCATTCATTTAGTCCACAAATATTTATTGAACAGTGTGTGTGTGTGTGTGTGTATAAATACTGTATATATACAAACTAAAACATATAAATATATATGTTTTAGTTTCCTAGCTGCTAAAACAAATATCATATAATGGGTTGACTTAAACAATGAGAATTTATTGGCCAGGAAAAGTCTAAAATTGAGGTGTCAGCAAGAAAATGCTTTGCCCTAGAAGACTGTGGCATGCTGGAGCTGGCTGCTGGCAATCCTCTCTCCTTGGCTTTCTGTTACATGACAGTGCACATGATAGCATCTTCTCCTCTCTCTTCATATTCCATTGATTCCTAGCTTCTGGCTGCTCTCTGCAGCTTCTCTCTGCCTGAATTTCATACTTATAAAGGGCTCCAGTAATCCAGGTTAATGCCCAACCTGATTCCATTAAAGCATACTTTAACTGAAGTAACATCTTCAAGAGATCCTGTTTTCAATGGAGCCACAGCCACAGGATCAGGAGTTGGGACCTGAATGTGGCCATTGTGGGGGACATGATTCAATCCCCAACAATATACAAAGAGATTTATTTTAAGCAACTGGCTCATGCTTTTGTAAGGGCAAGTCTGAAATGTGTAAGGGCACGCCGGCAGACTTGAAAATCAGGCAAGAGTTGTTGTTGCAGTCTTGAGACAGAATTTCTTCTCCAGGAGACTCAGTTTTTTTTTTGATTCTCAAGGTCTACAATTTATTGTATAAGGCTCACACACATTACCAAGGGCAATCTTTACTTCAGGGTTGTAGATGCTAATCACATCTACAAAATACCTTCACAGCACCATCTAGATTAGTGTTTGACAAAACAACTGGACACCATTGCCTAGCAAAGATGACACATAAAACTAACAATCACAAGCACCTACTGTGTGCCAGGCAGAGTTGCAGGCTGTAGGAGATTGAATTATGTATCTCAATGAAGACATGTTCTTAATCCTAAACCCACATTCCTGTGAGTGTGAACCCATTGTAAGTAGGACCTCTTGAAAATGTTCTTAGTCAAAATGTGGCCCAATTGAATGAGGGTGGGTCTTAATCTTTTTTTCTTAACATTTTTATTCTAGTAACATATCTATAACCTAAAATTTCACCTTTAACCACATTCAAATATATAAATCAGTGCTTTACATTACATTCACAGTATTGTGCTATCATCATCACCATTCATTACCAAAGCTTTTCCATCATCGCAAATAGAAACTCTGTAAAATTAAAAGCATTAACTCCCTATTCTCTACTCCCAGCCTGTGCTGGTCTGAATGTATTATGTCCCCCAGAAAAAGCCATATTCTTTGATGCAGTCTTGTGGGGCAGATGGTTTGGTGCTGATTAGATTTGCATGGAAATGCGCCCCACCCAACTGTAGGTGATAACTCTGATGAGATATTTCCATGGAGCCGTGGCCCCACCCATTCAGGGTGGGCCTTGTTCAGTGGAGCCATATAAATGAACTGACGGGCAGAGGGAACTCAGTGCAGCTGTGAGCAACGTTTTGAAGAGGAGGTACAGCCAAGAGAGACACTTTGAAGAAAGCACAGGAGCTGCAGATGACAGTTTGAAGATGGCTGCTGAAACCAGACTCTTGCTCCACAGAAGCTAAGAAAGGACAAATACCCCAATTGCAACTAAGAGTGACATTTTTAAGGAACTGCAGCCTAGAAAGGAACATCCTGGGAGAAAGCCAATTTAAAACCAGAACTTTGGAGCAGACACCAGCCACATGCCTTCCCAACTAACAGAGGTTATCCGGACACCATTGGCCATCCTCCAGTGAAGGTACCCGATTGCTGATGTGTTACTTGGACACTTTATGGCCTTAAGACTGTAACGGTGTAACCAAATAAACCCCCTTTCATAAAAGCCAATCCATCTCTGGTGTTTTGCATTCCGGCAGCATTAGCAAACTAGAACACACCCCCTCTCCTGGTAACCTATATTCTACATTCTGACTCCATGAGTTTGCGTACTCAAAATATTTCATAGCAGTGAGATCAAACAATATTTGTCGTTTTGTGTCTGGCTTATTTTACTCAACATGATATCTTCTAGGTTCATCCATGTTGTAGCTGGTATTAGAATTCCCTTGCTTTTTACAGCTGAATAATATTCCATTGTATGTATATACCATATTTTGTTTATCCATTCATCCACTGATGGACACTTGGGTTGCTTCGGTCTTCTGGCAAGAGTGAGTAATGCTGCTATGAACACTGGTATGCAAATATCTGTTCGAGTCCCTGCTTTCAGTTATTTTGGGTATATACCTACAAGTGGGATTGCCAAGTCATACAGTAATTCTATACTTAACTTTCTGAGAAACTGCTAAAGCATCTTCCACAGCAGCTGCACCATTTTTACATTTCCACCAACAATTAATGTGTGCCTATTTCTCCACGTGCTCTCTAATATTTGAAATTTTCTGTTTTTTTTAATTGTGTCCATGCTAGTGGTGTGTGAAATGGTATCTCTTTGTGGTTTGATTTGCATTTCCCTAATAGCTAATGATCTAGAGCATCTTGTCATGAGCTTTAGGTCATGTGTTTATCTTCTTTGGAGAAATGTCTATTCGAGTCTTTTGCCCATTTTTAAATTGGGGTGTTTGTCTTTTTGCTGTTGAGTTGTGGGTTTCTTTACATATTCTGGATATCAAACCCTTGGATATGTGTTTTCCAAATATTTTCTCCCATTGTATAGCGTTGTCATTTTATTTTCATGATAAAGCCCTTAGAGGCACAAAAGTTTTTTATTTTGATGAGGTCCCAATTACCTATTTTTTCTTTTGTTTCTCATGCTTTGGGTGTAAAGTAAGAAACCATTGCCTAAGGAGAGGCTAAACCTGCTTATAATTGTGCCTAAGAGTCTCTCCCTGAGTGCCTCTTTGTTGCTCAAATGTCTCCCTCTCTAACTAAGCCACCTTGGCAGGTGCTCTCACTGCCCTCCCCCCTTACATGGAACCTGACTCCCAGAGGTGTAAATCTCCCTGGCAATGCAGGATATGGCTCCCACGGATGAATCTGGACCCAACATTGTGGGA
Source organism: Choloepus didactylus (assembly GCF_015220235.1). Classification (NCBI taxonomy): domain Eukaryota; kingdom Metazoa; phylum Chordata; class Mammalia; order Pilosa; family Megalonychidae; genus Choloepus; species Choloepus didactylus. The sequence continues at coordinate 10,370,663 of NC_051327.1, read as the reverse complement.
TTGAGAACATCTTCTTGACCAAAAGGGGGATGAGAAATACAACAAAATAAAGCTTCAGTGGCTGAGAGATTTCAAATGGAGTTGAGAGGTCACTCTGGTGGACATTCTTACCCACTATATAGATAACACTTTTTAGGTTTTAATGTATTGGACTAGCTAGAAGTAAATACCTGAAACTACCAAACTCCAGCCCAGTAGCCTTTAAAGAAAATAATAATTTAAAAAATCAGTTTGCCATGAATGTGAGGTTGGTTTCTGAACTCTCAGTTCGATTCCATTGATCTACATGTCCTTCCTTATGCCAGTACCATGCTGTTTTGATTACTGTGGCTTTGTAATAAGTTTTAAGATCAGGAAGGGTGAGTTCTCCAACTTCATTCTTATTTTTCAATTTGGCTTTGGTTATTCAGGTCCCCTTACCCTTCCATATAAATTCGATGATTGGCTTTTCCATTTCTACAAGAAGGCTGTTGGAATTTTGATTGGGATTGCATTGAATTATAAATTGCTTTGGGTAAAATCAACATCCTAATAATATTTAGTCTTCCAATCCATGAACACAGAATGTCCGTTAACTTATTTAGGTCTTCTTTGGTTTCTGTTAGCAATGTTCTGTAGTTTTCTGCATATAGGTCCTTTACATCCTTGGCTACATTTATTCCTAGACATTTGATTCTTTTCATTGCTATTGTAAGTGGATTTTTTTTCTTGATTTCTTCCTTTGATCATTCCTTCCTAGTGTATAGAACCATTACTGATTTTAGGGTGTTGATCCTGCACCCTGCCACTTTGCTAAACTCATTTATAAGCTCTAGTAACTTTGTTGTGTTTTCTTCAGTATTTTCTGTATATAGAATCATGTCATCTGCAAATAGGGAAAGTTTTACTTCTTCCTTTCCAATTTTGATGCCTTTTTTGTCTTTCCTAATTGCTCTGGCTAGAACTTCCATTACAGTATTGAATAACAGTGGTTCTTGTCTTATTCCTGATCTTATAGGGAAAGCTTCCAGTCTTTCACCATTAAGCATGTTACCTGTGTGTTTTTCATATATGCCCATTATCATGTTGAAAAGTTTCCTTCTATTCCTAGTTTTCTAAGTGTTTTTATGAAAAGGGGTGCTGTATTTTGTCAAATGGCTTTTCTCTGTCAATGGAAATGATCATGTGATTTTTCTTCTCTTCACTCTGTTAATGTGCTGATTTTCTAGTGTTGAACCACCCTTGCATACCTGGGATAAACCAAAGGTGGGTCTTAATCTTGATTACTGGAGGCCGTATAAAGAGAACCTGGATGTCACAGAACCTAGATATGAGAGGACATCACTATGTGAAGGGAGGAAGAGATAAGCCAAGGAACTCCAAGGACTGTGGCTAAGCCAGCACCAGAATGCTACAGACTTTGGAGAGAAAGCATCACCTTGCAGATGCCTTGATTTTGGACTTCTTCTAGCCTCCAAGCTGTGAGCTAATAAATTCCCACTCTTTAAGCCAAAACCAGTTTGTGATATTTGTAATAGCAGCTCAGGCAAACTAAGATACATGAGTTGGGTCCACAGTGGAGAAAATCATCAATCAGCCCTTACCTCACAGAGTTCACCTCTGTGGAAGAAGCTGACCTTGTAGAAAAGAGCCCTTGTTGTTGTACAGAAGCAGCTACTCTGCTCCCAGGCATGTAAGGTCTTTCTTTAGTGCCAAATGGCAGTTAATGCTTTTGGCTGCTGGTGGGCACGGCTCTGGAGGGTGCTTTGTGCCAAACCGAGAATGTAAACTTCAACATTTGTACATAGATGGACCCTTCATATATTTCCAGCTGATGGAAATGTAAAATGTTACAGCCACTTTGGAAAGCAATCTGGCAGTTCCTCAAAATGTTAAACATGGAGTTACCATATGACCTGGCAGGTCCACTTCTAGATATATACCTGTATTAGTTAGGGTTCTCTAGGTGTGCCGGTTTGTGTGTATTGTGTCCCCCAGAAAAAGCCATGTTCTTTGATGCAATCTTGTGGGGGCAGACATGTTAGTGGGGATTAAGTTGGAACATTTGGATTAGATTGTTTCTATGGAAATGTGCCCCACCCAACTGTGGGTGATAATTCTGATTGGATAGTTTCCATGGAGGTGTAGCCCCATCTATTCAGCCTGTGCCTTGGTTAGTTTGCTGGACAGAAGGAGCAAGCTTGCTACAGCCAAGTGGGACACTTTGAAGAATGCACAGGAACTGAGAGAGGAGCTGCAGATGAGAGACAGTTTGAAGATGGCTATTGACAGCAGACTTTTGCTCCAGAGAAGCTAAGAGAGGAAAAATGCTCCAAGAGCACCTAGGAATGACATTTTTAAGGAACTGCAGCCTAGAGAGGAATGTCCTGGGAGAACGCCATTTTGAAACCAGAACTTGGAGCAGACACAAGTCACATGCCTTCCCAGCTAACAGAGGTTTTCAGGATACCATTGCCCATCCTCCATTGAGGGTACCCGGTTACTGATGCATTACCTTGGACACTTTATGGCCTTAAGACTGTAACTGTGTAACCAAATAAACCCCCTTTTATAAGAGCCAGTACATTTCTGGTGTTTTGCATCCTGGTAGCATTGGCAAACTAGAACACTGGGGAAACAGAATCAACAAGAGATATCTGTAAATATAAGATTTTATAAAAGTGTCTCATGCAACTGTGGGGATGCATGAGTCCAAATTCTGTATGGCAGGCGGAACTGGCAATCCGATGAAGGTGTTTGATGAACTCCTCAGGAAATGCTTCACTGGCTAGTCGAAGAAGAAGTGAAGGTCCTCTGCCTCTCTTCCTTAAAAGTCTTCAACTGATTGGATTAAATCTAGCCGATTGAATTCTTTCATTGCGAAAGACACGCCCTTCATTGATATAATCACTCACAGCTACAGTCAATTGACTGATAATTTAATAAACCAGCCTTCTGGTTTATTAACCAGCCACAAATGTCCTTGCAGTGATGGTTAGGCCAGTGCTTGCTTGACCATACAACTAGACCCCATCAGCTGGCCAAGTTGACACATAAACCTAACCATCACAGTCCTCTCCTTGTCAACTTGGCAGTTTTACACATCACCTTAAACCATACTTTATCTCTAAGTAGAGAATAATAACAGACATGTATTTCACCTATCAATACTCAACTGTCCTGCGTGCAACCAGAAACGCACTAAATCTCTCCAGAATAGGATGCAAGTCCTCAAGAGTGGTATTAATCTCTGCAATCCCTTCCAGAATCTGGTATTGCTTCTGGTTTACTATTTTGCAGGCAGGAGCATTTCTAGTGGCTTCCACTTGGCCTTTCCCACCATAAAAGCCCTCACTCCAAGAGTCAGGGAACCAATGTAAGGATTCTGTCAGTTGCTGAGTATGTCTTTTCCAATTATGCATTCTGGAACTGCGGAAATAACCAAAGAATGGGTCCAGGGACCCATTGAACCCACTGTGACACAGACCTGAGCTAAAACTCCATTGATCACCTGACCTCCATAAGCCCCAACTCTGACTGGTGGACCAGAGTGATGTTTTGGGTCTCCTGAAATTAATGTCACTTCTGAACCAATGTCTGATAAGCCACGAAATATCTGATAATTTCCTTTTCCCCAGTGCACAGTTACCCTGGTAAAAGGCTGTAGGTCCCCCTGGGGAAGGCTGAGAGGAAGATTAACAGTATAAATTTTTGGCACTCTATCAGGGTCCTTCTCCAAGTGTACCCAGCCTTCCCCTCATTCAAGGGGCTTTGGGTCTGTAAACTGTCTCAAGTCTGGTAATTGATTAAGGGGCCATGACTCTCTGTTTTTGTAACTCATGGTAGACTTTTGTTCACTTGACCTAGAATTCTTCTGCCTATACAGATCAAACAAGAATTCAGTAGACTGCCCATCTGTTTTACTACTAGGTACTCCATGATCTACTAGCCAATGCCATAAGTCTCTGCGAGCCAGATTATTTTGACTACTGCTTTGAGCCTGTTTTCCATTATGGTAGCCACATCTACCTTGTCTTTGGTGGTTAACTGCTGCCATATGGCTTCTGCTGAATCAGGATCTGATTATCCCCATTGTATTTAAAGATTCCAGCTCAGTGATAGCAGTTCCCACAGTAATATCTGACCTACACAGAAGGGCGACTACAGAGCTCTTCAGAGATGATGGAGCTAGTCTCACAAATTTATTCCTCACAGTCCTGGTAAAAGGTGTGTCCTCTGGACATTCCAGAGGTGTGTGAGCAGGTCTCTCATGATAAATCCACTCTAACATTCCAATCTCTCTAAGCATTTGCATCCCCTCCTCTACATTATACCAGGGCAGTTCTGGCATTTCGACCTCAGGTAATGTCGGCCACCTTTTGATCCATGTTTCAGCCAACCATGCAAACAAACTGTTAATGTCCTTTGTAACTCCTCGAGCAACAACACTGAATGCAGAATCTCTGCTTAGTGGGCCCATATCAATACATTCAGCCTGATCCAACTTTATATTCCTTCCACCATTATTCCACACACTTAATATCCATTCCCACACATATTCCCCTGATTTCTGTCTGTATAAATTGAAAAACTCATACATTTCTTTTGGAGTATAGCATACTTCCTCATGGGTCACAGTTTGTACCTCACCCTTCAGGGCCTGTTGGGATTTTAGTCTAGTTGTAGGTCTTGAAGCAAAGACTGGTGGGGGGGGGGAGGGTCATGAAAAGAAGTTGAAGTATCTCTTTAAGCCACTTACCTCAGGACATTCCCTAGCAGTTTCATCTCATAAAACAGAATTAATCTGTCCAGACAGGGGAGTGAGGGCTGCTTCCTCAGGGGACGTGATTGTAGGTTTAGCAGGCACTGAAAGGTTAATCTCTTAGGTGGAGATTGGATGGCAGGCTCCTCATGGCAGACTAGAGGTCTGGAAGGTGTTTCCTCAAAGCAGACTGGAGGTTGGGTAACTGTCTTCTCAGGGCAGGCATAGAAACCTTTGCATCTGTCATACAGTGCTTAAATTTCAAATTTGAAGCCTTTAGCTCATCCCTTTCTCATAACTTTATCCAGCTTATCTAAGAGCAACCAGCCAACAACATTATACCTCTTAACTCTGTAAAACTCTGTTAAGGTGTCAAAAACACTGTCACCCAGAGCCTTGCTTCTTACAAAAGTATGATTAGGTGAATCAAATGGTGATATTTTGTGTATCTCCATTGCCAACTCACACCATGGGCTGTCAGTGCCATCTTGATTATTGGAAATGGAGTCATTAGTGCTTTGGAATCTAATCAGAGTAGAAAACCAATTGTAAAAGCCCATTTTAAGATTCTGTTTCTCAAGAACCACTCCAAGTTCCAAGCTATATTAGTTAGGATTTTCTAGGGGAACAGAATCAAGAGATATCTGTAAATATAAGATTTTATAAAAGTATCTCATGCGACTGTGGGGATGCACGAGCCCAAACTCCATAGGGCAGGCAGTGAACTGGCAATCCAATGAAGGTGTTTGATGAACTTCTCAGGAAACGCTTCACTGGCTAGCCGAAGAAGAAGTGAAGGTCCTCTCCCTCTCTTCCTTAAAAGTCTTCAACTGATTGGATTAAATCCAGCTGATAGAATTCTCTCATTGTGGAAGACACGCCCTTCATTGCTATAATCAGTCACAGCTGGAGTCAGTTGACTGATGATTTAACAAACCAGCTTTCTGGCTTATTAACCAGCCACAGATGTCTTTGCAGTAACATTAGGCCAGTGCTTGCTTGACCAGACACCTGGACACCATCACCTGGCCAAGTTGACACATGAACCTAATCGTCACAATAGGTCTCAGAGTTTTAAGTAACTTGCCTGATTACTATAAGGGTAGAGCTTCAATTAGCCCCCAGGCCTTATTGATTCTAGCACACCCCACACACACCTCTTTCCACCATCCTATGTGGCCTCCCTCTGAGAAACCATCCCCCTCAATTGCTCATTTGGATGTGGAGGCCCTGTTTGTTACCAGAATGTAATGAATGGATTATTCACCAACCCTCTCTTTCCATCCTATTCTTTATTACTGTAACCAATACAATGATATATCCTTACAGTGGCATACTACCAAATGCCAAGGGCTTTCCTTGTTCCTGCCTCAAGGTGAAAACAGGATGCTTTCCTGTGGTTCAGCAGTGGCTGGGTCCATGGTTAAACGATGAAGTCTGCTGAGATTCCGCTTGCATGCTTCCTCCCAGACCCCACCCCAGGGCAGCCTGAGAGAAACCCCCTGTGATGCATCTCTATGGGGTCCTTTCCTCCCAAGCTTCATGAACTCCAGTGCTGGTGCCCTGACCATTGGCCTAAGCTTGGCTGCCGAAATCCAGGAGGAATTCTGAAGCCTGTGACTTCCCCTGCCAGGGCTCACGTTCCTCTCATACTGCTCTAAGTACTTTGCCTCTGTTAACTTAATTTAATCCTGACGACAGTGTTGTAATGTAAGAACCATGGTTTTCTATGTTTTACAAATGAGGAAACTGGGCCTCAGAGAAGCTAAGTAACCTGCCAAAACACAGCTAAGTCACAGAATTGAGATTGGCTCCTGGATCCACACTCTTAACCCTTGTGTTATTAACTAATACACCTAGAAAATTTGGAATTTTATATTTTTTCCTTAGCATTTACCACCATATAACATACAGTGTATTATACTTATTTACCTTGCCTATGTCTGTCTCCCCCACTGGAATATAAGCCCTATGAGAGCAGAGATCACTGTCTGTTTTGTTAACTACTGTGTCAGCATCTTCATGAGGGCTCAACCAAAGTAGATGCCCAGTAAGTATATTTTGAATGAATGAATGAATGAGCACTCAAAAAATGTTAGCTGTTAGTATCATTGCACAAACAATAGGCCCACAGCAAATGGCTTTTCCCAAATAAAAAGGAAGTCCTACCTGCAGAGATTAATTTTTTCACCACACCAGAAGTCAAAAATTCAGAAAGCTTTTAAAATAGCGTTTTGCCCTCTCAACTTTCACCACACTTCTCTCATGTCCTGTTGTTTTCCTGGAGACGTCAGTGTCCTTGTGGACAACCATGCCATCCCCCTGACTCACTGTTGTCTGTCTTCCTCAACCTGAATGACCTTTGCTTCCATTCCATTTCAGCTGTCTGTGATGGTTAATTTCATGTGTCAACTTGGCTAGGTTATGCTGTCCAGTTGTTGGTTCAAGCAAGCACTGGCCCATTTGTTATTGTGAGGGCATTGTGGAAATGGATTTAATCCATTAGTAAGTTGATTGCGTCTATGGCTGATTACACCTAACAAAGGAGATTGCCTTTAGCAATGAGAGGAGGCTCCTCATCCAGTCGTTGGAGGCCTTAAAGGGAGAACTGACAGTTTCAGCAGTCAGAAGGAAGAATTTATGTCTCTCTGTCAGCCAGCCAGTCTCTCCTGGGGACTCCAACTTCACCTTCATTGAGTTTCCAACTTGCGGCCTGTCCTATAGAATTCAGCCTTGCCAATCCCCACAGTCATGCCAGACAATTCCTATAATAAAGCTCTTAATATTTACATCTATATTATCTATCTATCTATCTATCCTATCAGTTCTATTTCTCTGGAAAACCCAAACACACCACCCACAGCTATGGCCCTTGTCATCCTTTTGAATGGCTAGATTTCTGAAATCTTAAACACCAATATTCTGCTCTGAGGCAAACTGTATTTTCCACAGCTGCAACAAGAGCTCCCATCCCACATGCTCTTCTTCAGTGTGACATTGAAGTTCCACCCACCAAGAGGTCTCTGTTCCTCCTTCCCGTTGAATCTGAGAGGGTCTGTGACTTTGGCAGAAGTGATACTATGTACCTTCGGAGGCTAGATCGTGGTCTTAGTCTGCCAGGGCTGCTGTAACAAAGACCACAGACTGGCTGGCTTAAACCACAGGAATTTACTGTCTCACAGTTTGGGATGCTAGAAGTCCAAAGTCAAAGTGTTGGCAGGCCAGTCCTTCTCCAAAGTCTGTAACGTTCTAGTGGTGGCTTGTCGGCAATCCGTAACTCAGTCTCTACCTCCATCACATGGCCACCTGTCTCCTTTTGTACCCAACTCCTCTGTATTCAAATTTCCTCTGCTTATAAGGACTCCAATCAGATTGGATTAAGACCCATCTTAATAGGATCTTTGATGATCCCATTTACAAATGAGTTCACATCTACAGGTCCAGGGGTGAGCACTTACTTGAACATATCTTTGTGGGAGCCAGGATTCAATCCACAACAGTCATGAAAGGTGATACCATCTCTGTGTGGTCTTCTTGTGATGACTGTTCTGTGAACCCAGCCACCATCTTGTGAGGAAGCCCAGGCCACATGCAGAAGCCACATTTAGATCTTCTGGACAGCTGACATCCAGCATTAGTAGCCAACACATGACTGAAAAAGCTCTGAGATGACTCCAACCCCAGGCACTGCAAGGCATGAGGCACCCTCAGTAAAAACCACCTACCTCTACCCAGTTAACTCTCAGAACCATGAACAAATACAACAAAATGATTGTTGTTGTTTTAAACCAGTAAAGTTTGGGGGTTATTCATTATGTAGCAAGAGTAACTAAACCTCCCAACTTTCCTTCTAGATGTCTGAGTCTCCTGTGCACCAAACCTATGTCTCTCTTGAGATCTGCTGTGCCCTAATCAATGTTTTTTGCCCACAGACCCAGCAGGAGGGGGTTGAGTGTCTCCCAACACTTCATAGCTGCTTCCAGGCCATTTGTCATCCTCCTTGAATAGCCAAAATATTTCATTCTATAGGTTCACATTCCCTTGAATATTGCAGCAAGCCCAGATTTTATGGGGATCCCTCCCTAAGTATTTCTGAGATTCCTCAAGGAGGCTCATGAGAGACCCAAGAAGAGGTGAGTTAATTCGCTCATGGCCCTGCACGCTACCCAGCAGTAAAGCCACATACCCAGTGGTTCCTGGCTCTCCCACATGCTGCCTTCTTTCCTTTTCTGCATACATTTCCTTTATTGTATGAGGACAAGAACACTTTTGATTTAATCAATGTTCATGCTTTCTGTTTAAAGTAAAATATATAATCATAAATAAACCCCTGCCAAGGTACTGAATTCCCAGTGGGACTCTGTGTTAAAAAACATGGTCTTCAAATATATGCCTATGAATGTTCATCATTTTGTTTATTAAAAACTTCCTAATTAGAGACTTCCCAAGATACTCCATGTAACTCCACAATTCACAGGAGGCCCAAGAATAAATTATTCAAAAATAATTAACAAAAGGTTTTACCTTGTTTTATAATTTAGTTGGTGATCTTTTCAAATTTAATTAGTCTTGCTGGTATAGAAAATGTTTTTTAGAAGAGGCTTCTTTGTGTTAGGAACAAGGCCTCCTCTCTCAACCATGAGTCTCAGCACAAGGAAAACCTTGTCTTTTATGTAATAAATATGTTTCCCCAAAGCATGTCAAATGAAGGCAAATTTTGAGCATCACAGGAATTCATTTGAAATAGATTCAGAGAGGTAGTATTGTGTTAGAGACATGAGTTGGAATTACCCCTCTACCACTCTACTAGCTGCATGTGGTAGGCAATTTACTTAACCTCCCTCTGCCTCAGTATATTCATCTATAAAATTGGATGGCAGTAGGACCTGTGTTTTATGAGTTTGAGGATTAAATACATGGTACTTTTTCAGGTTTGCTAATGCTGCTGGAATACAAAACACCAGAAATGGATTGGCTCTTATAAAAGGGGTTTTATTTGTTTATACAGTTACAGCCTTAAGGCCATAAAGTGTGCAAGGTAAGGCATCAACAATCAGGTACCTTCACTGGAGAATGGCCAATGGCATCCGGAAAACCTCTGTTAGCTGGGAAGGCACATGGTTGGCATCTGTTCTGGAGTTCTGGTTTCAAAAGGGCTTTCTCCCAGGACATTTCTCTCTCGGCTGCAGCAGCGAGCTCTTCTGTCTGAGCTTCTTATATAGGACTCCAGTGATTTTAATTAAGAGCTACCCTGAATGGGCAGAGTCCACATCTCCATGGAAATTATCCAATCAAATGTTTCACTCACAGTTGATTGAGTCACATCTCCATGGAAACACTCAATCAAAGGATTCCAACCTAATCAACACTAACAATGTCTGCCCCCACAAGATTGCATTGAAGAATATGGCTTTTTCTGGGGGACATAATATATACAAACTGGCACAGTACCTGACACAGAGTAAGTACTCAATGAATGCTAACTATTGTTGTCTTAATGCTCAATTCTATGGGTAAAAGAAAAATGCAGTATTGGATGAAATTAAAATCTTCTAGAAGCAATGGCTTAAAATAAACTATTACTCAAAAACTAAATTTGTCATTTTGGGATGCTACAAACCAAAATTTAATTGATCCATATTCCAATAACTCCATGAACAGGTCAATTTCTATAGCTACCTAGAAGAACAATTAGCAACTAATTAAAAATACAGATTCCTGGGCTTTGCCTCATACTTGATTCCCAGCGGGGGGGGGGGGTAGGGGGAGCCTAGGAATGTGTATTTTTATCAAGCCCTCCAAGTGATCTTTCTGATCAGGCAAGTACAGTTAGTAATATTATTGATGGGAGGTAGGTGGGTTGGTTTTCCTGGGGAGAGTAATTGGTAGTGCCTGCCATGAAAATTATCCTGTTTAATATGATATTGGCCCTAAAGCAGTGGTTCTCAAATGTTAATGGGCTTAAGAATCTCCTAGAGAGTCATTAAAAATTCAGATTCCTTGTCTTACCTCCAGAGATTCAGATTCAAGAGGTCTGGGTGGGACCCAGGAATCCATTTTTCTAACCAGCCCCTCACTACAAGGTCAGTCTTTGAAAAGCTCTTTTAACCCTTAATTGTCATTCACGTGCTAGAAAGAAGCCAGACGTATATATATTTTTTAAAGAAAAAATCTGGCTTTGCTGTGTAATTTGAATATCCCAGGACTCATCAACTTATAGATATAAATAAGGTCACTTTAAAATTATTCCTAAATCCCATTAGCTCTGATTATACAAGAATCAGTTCTCCTCCCCAAGTGTATCTGGAATCTCAAAATCTCAAAAAAAAAAAAAAAAAAAGTATCTTCATTTTGCATGTATTGTCTTGCTGTTTACCAGATGATGGTTCAAATCTCAGCTCCACTAAAAAGCTTTGGGACATGACTTGTTCTAGTTATCTACTGGTATATAACAAATCAAATCCAAAGGTAGTGACTTAAAACAGCAACCGTTATTGTCTTATCTCTCACACTTTCTGTGGACTGGGAATTTAGGAAAAGCTCGGCTGACTCAGTGTCTCTCATGTGGTTGCAGTCAGACAGGGGCTGGAGCTGAAACAGCAGGAAAATGGAGCAGCTAGGGCTGCCTGGGTCTCTCTCTCTCTCTCTCTCCCTCTTCATGGAGTTTCAGGGTCTCTGCATGTGGCCTCTCGGTGTGGATTAGTTTGGGCCTCTTTACAGCAGGGCAGCCTCAGGGCAGTCAAACTGCTTCCCCAGCAGCTTGGGGCTCCAGCGCAAGTATTTCAATGAAGAAGGGAAAATCTGCATTGACTTTTCTGACCCAGCCTTGGAAGTCATATTGCATCATTGCTGCTGAATTTTTTTACTTACGAGAGAGTCAGAAGCCTGTCCAGATTCAAGTGCAGGGAATAGACTCCATATGTCAGTGGTAGGAGCATCAAAGACCACATTGTATAATAACATGTGGGATGGGAGATACTGCTGCAGCCATATTTGGAAAATACAGTCTGCTAAATAACAACCTTTCTATCTAAGCATCAGTACTCCTCTAAAATGAGGATAATAGTAATATCTACCTGACAAGGTGACAGTGAGGACTAAGTGAATAAATATATGGAAAACACTTCAAATAGTATCTCCTCCCCTCTCCTCCTCTTCCTCCTCCTCCTCCTCCTCCTCTTCCTCCTCCTTCTTCCTCTTTTTGTTAGCTCCTGGCATTCAAAGAAAGCCCTGTGATAACACAACCTGGATACCAGCTTAAGGAACAGATGCCACAGAGTCTAAATTCCAGCAATAACACATTAAAATATCAAAATGTCCAGCTTTCAACAAAAGATTACTAAACATACAAAGAAACAGTAAGCAATGGCCCAGGCACAGAAGTTTAAACTATTAGAAATCATTACTTAAGTTGGACAAGACCTGGGACATACCAGGCAGAGACTTTTAAAAATTGATCCTAATTCTGCTAAAAGAGTTAAAGAAAATATGGACAAAGAATTACATGAAATCAGGACAATGAAAGACCAACACAAAGAGAATATCAATAGAGAGATGGAAACTGTAAAAAGGAGCCAAACAGAGCTGAAGTTCACAATAATAGAAATTAAAAATTCCCTAGAAGAGTTCCACAGTAGATTGGAGCTAATAGAAGAAAAACTCAGAGAACTTGAGTGTAGGATGACTGAAATAATTCAGTCTGAGGAACAGAAGAAGGAAAGAATGAAGAAAAGTGAACAGAGCCTGAGGAACCTGTGGGACACCATCAAGTGTACCCATATATGCATTCTGGGAGTCCCAGAAAGAGAAGAAAGAGAGAAAAGAGCAGAGAGAATATTCAAAGAAATAATGGCTAACAAGTTCCCAAATGTAACAAAAGATACATCCAAGACACTCAACGAACACCAAACAGGATAAACACAAACTGACCCATGCTGTGGCATATTATAACCAAATTGTCTAATGTCAAAGATAAAGAAAGATTTCTGAAAGCTGCAAAAGGGAAGCAACATGTCATATACAAGGGAGCCTCTAAAAGATTAAGTGCTAATTTCTTATTGGAAACCATGGAGACAAGAAGGCAGTGGGATGACAAATTTAAGGTGCTGAAAGCAATAACTGGCCTATCAGGAATTCTACATCCAGCAAACTGTCTTTCAAAAATGAAAGAGAGATTAAAACATTCCTAGATAAACAAAATCTGAGGGAGTTTATCACCCCTAGACCAGCCCTACAAGAGATGCTAAAAAGAGTTTGCAGGTTGAATGGAAAGAACAATAGATAACAGATTGAAGCCACATGAAGAAATAAAGATCTCTGGTGAAAGTAACAATATGGGTAAATATAATTTTTGGTTTGTAACTCCACTTTTTACTTCCTATAAGATCTAAAAAGCAAATGCATAAAATGTAACAATAAATCAGTGGTTTAAGGCTCATAATGTATAAACATGTAATTTGTGACCAGAACTACATAAAGGTAGGGGACAGAGGATTTAGCAACATTGTGTATACTATCGAAGTTAAGTAGGTATCAAAGCAAATGAGAATGTTACGGATTTAGGCTGTTAAATTTAAGCTCCATGGTAATATGAGAGAATATACAAGCTCACAGAGACAGAAATTAGGTACAGGTTGCAAGGAGTGGGAGAAGGGAGAATGAGGAATTAATGCATAATGGGTGTAGGGTTTCTGTTGGGAAAGATGGGAAAGTTTTAGTAATGGAAGTGGTTAGGCACCACAATATTATGAATGTGATTAATCCCACTGAATGGTATGCTTGGGAGTGGCTGAAATGGGAAAGTTTATGTTGATAACAACTCTTAAGGTAGTGACATAGGTGAATATCCTTGTTCTTAGGAAATGTACAAGGGAGGATTGAGTGAATCAAGGAGCATGATTTATGCAATCTATATTCAAGTATAGATAGATAGATTATTAGATATATAGATAGACAAATAGCATGAAATGGCAAATATGGTTAAAATCGGTGGGTTTGGGTATTGGGGGAGGGAAAGATCAGTTGGAGAGCTTGATAAAAATACACATTCCTAGGCACCCCCCTGCTGGGAATCAAAAGTGAGGCAAAGTCCAGGAATCTGTCCTGGGGCACACAGCCTGCATTTTAGCACAGAAATGCCAGTGTGGCTGAGAAGGGGCTGTGTACTCAAGCTCTCAAGGGCATCAGGGCATCCAGCCCCACTCAGGCACTGCCTTGGGCATCTGGTTCTCTCCTGGTTACCCAGGATCTACACATCTCCTTTATTTGAGCAACCTCCCACCTAAGGAGGCAAAGCTAACCTCGGCTGAAGGAGCTGAACACACCAGACACTTGCTTTTCCCAGTTCTCCCTGGATGCAGGCTGTGGGAGGGGCCCCACAGACCCCATGTCAGGGAGGGCAGATACAGGGGCAGCACCTACATCTAGTTTCTGGAGCTGACGGGGACAGGGTTCTGATGCCAGAGGCAATGTCTGGCATTGGTGAAGGCAGTGGGTCAGGCCAGATGTCCAGCCAGGGCCGCAGAGGTGTCTTCACCAGAATAACTCCCAGATGGGATCTGAGCCTACGTTCCTGGCTGCAGAGCTTCCTGCCGTGGTTCCCTGGCCCTCCAGGGATCTTACCAACTATCCAATATCGTTTTAAAAGTTGTGTGTGTTTTTTTTTTAATTTTTTTCCAAGCACTTCCTCTTCCCCCTTCCTCTTTCCCCATCCCATAGTAACCTCTAATCTACTCTCTATTTCATTGAATCTGCTGTTTTTAGTCATCTCTTATAAATGATATCATATAATATTTATCCTTATGTGCCTTGCTGATTTCAGTGAGGATAATGTTTTCAAGAGTCTTGCAGCACATTTCAGAACTTAATTCTTTCTTACAACCAAATAATATTTCATTGCATATCAGCACATTTTCTTTATCCATTCACTTGTTAACAGACACTTGGGTTGTTTCCATCTTTTGGCTATTGCGGATAATGCTATTATGAACACTGGTGTACAAGTATCTATTTGAGATCCTGCTTTCACTTTATTTAGGTCTATACCTAGAAGTGGAATGCTGGGTCATATGGTAGTTCTATATTTAACCTTTCATGGGATTTACATATTGCTTCCACTACCAATGCACTAGAGTTCTGATTTCCCCACATCCTTTCCAACATGTGTTATTTTCCTTTTCTCTGTAATAGCCATCCTTGTGGACAGGAAATAGTATCTTGGTTTGGTTTTTATTTTTTGTTTGGCTGGGGTTTTTCTATTTATTTATTTATTTGCTTTTAATTTTATTCTGTGGATTTAATTTGCATTTCCCATTTGTATGTTTTTTTGAAGAGATGTCTATTGAAGTCTTTTGCCCATTTTTAAATTGGGTTGTTTGTCTTTTTGTTGTTGCATTGTAAATGTTCTTTATATATTCTGCCCTTATCTGATATATGGTTTGCAACTATTTTCCGATATACTTTTAAGAAATTTCTTTTCCGTTTAAATTAGCTCAAGTTGGTTGTGATGTTTGCCCACAGGGCCTCAATCAGTACTGACACCTTAAGCATTTTAACTCCAAAAGCATCAGAGCACAGTGCCTTCAGCAGGGACATGTGTCTCACAAAGAAGCCACTGGCTTAGCAGGGATCAAGTCTGCTGTTTTGGTTTGCTAGGCTGCTCAAAGCAGATACCATGAAATGAGTTGGCTTTTTAACAATGGGAAGTTATTAGCTTGCAGTTTGAGGCTGTGAGAATGTCCAAATGAAGCCATCATCAAGGCGATGCTTTCTTCCCAAAGATAGCTGCCGGCAATCCTTGAGTCCTCTGCTATGTGGCAAGGCATATGGCAGTGTCTGCTGGTCTCTTCCTTCCCGTCTAGGTTTCATTGCTTTCAGCTTCTTGCTTCCACGGCGCTCTCTCTCTCTTCTCTTCACTTCTCTCTCTCTCTCACCATTCCATTTATAAAGAACTCCAGTAAGAGGATTAAGACCCATCCTGAATGAGGTGGGGCACACCTTAACTGAAGTAGCCTCATCAAGAGGTCCTACTTACACTCACAGGAATGGATTAAGTTTAAGAACATGATTTTCTGGGGTACCTACAGCTCCAAACCACACACACCTACCAAGGGGCTTTGGGCATCAACCAAGGAAGGCAAAGCAGGGGAGGAAGAACGTGGCAGATGCCCCAGGGCAGCAAATCTGCCAGTTCCCTTAAGCACCAGTAAGATGCCCTTGAAGACTCCCTGTAGTGGGTGGAAGAAGATCCTATGATAGTTAAGGTGAGAGTCAGTCCCCAAGACATTTGGGATATTCATTACCATTGCTGTGACGGACATGTACTCCACAGCATCCTCCGTTACACACCGGAGAACCTGCTCCTGGGCCCTTGCCACAGACTGTGACCTCAAAATGGGGGCCACCACGGCTTACAAGAATGCCTGGGAGTGGGAGGGAAGGAATTCTGGAATTTGCTTTTGGTTTAAATTTTAATTGGGGCATATCAATCTGAGTTTGTTTTCTTACTCTTTTAATACAGTTTACCTGTAGTAGGTGATAAAGGACAGTGGGAGGAGAAAGAGAGAAATGGGGGAGAGATAGTTGAAAGCTGACAGAATCACTTGCATATAACTTTAGAGAATTTCAACAGCAACATGAAATGTCCAAGTCAGGCACTTCAGGCTGTGCTGGTAGCATCACCACTGTTCCAAGCAATTTTCCCAAAAGTCCATTTATCAACAAAAGTGCTTCAGGGTTAGGAAAGCCCCACAATAAAGAGGGTAGAGTCCAGAGCCCGGCCACAGGTAGGCCACTCAACCTGTCTATATCTCAGTGCCCTGAAGGAAGCATGGAGGGGAGGAGTCAGGCTCTTTCTTTACTATAAATTTAAATGATCTTGAAAAGAGAAACAAAAAGGAATCCCAGAAGTATCTTTAATCATGCTACGTGACACAATAAGAACAAACTGGTGGTATTTTGATTCAGAGCCCACCCAGAGTGGAAGAAGGGTGGCTGGCAGTGAGGATGCTGAGCTTCCCCATAGAAGGGGGTTCCGAGGAGCTCCTGGGGGTCAGGGCTGCACACCCTGCCCCTGAATCCGCTCATACCAGCAGCCTCTGCCCAGCAAGCTAATCAGTCTTATGGCAGCAGCTATGGTAAATTGTGTTATTTTGTGAAGATGAAAGAGTGAATGAGTGGTTTTTGGAACAAAGACTTTAACTCTGATGTTTATAGCTGCAGGAAGACTTTGAGATGACAGAGTCCAACCTCCTTGATGACAAATTTCAGTGAAATAAATCTGTAAGCAAAACACTTGATACACGAAAAGAATTTCGGCTGGATAAAGCCATATTAAGGGAGCTATAGTTCTTGACAATCTTGAATGTGCATTATTTATTTATTGCTGTGTAACAAATTACAACCCCGTCCCCCAAAAATTAGTGGCTTAAAACAACAATATTTATTGTCTCACAGTTTCTGTCAGTTAGGTATCTGGGCTCAGCTTAGCTGTGTCATCTGTCTCAGGGTTTCCCACAAGGCTGCAATCAAGGTGTCGGCCAAGGCTGCAGTCTTACCTGAAGGCTCAACTGTGGAAGGAACCATCATGCACATGGTTTTTGGCAGGATCCCATTCTTCATGGCTTGTTGGACTGAGGGCCTCAGTTCCTTGCAGGCTGTTCCTTGCTATTTGTATTAGTTAGTGTTCTCTAGGGAAACAGAACCAATAAGAGATATCTGTAAATATAAGATGTTATAAAAGTGTCTCATGCAACTGTGGGGATGCGTGAGTCCAATTTCCATTGGGGCAGGATGCATGAGTCCAAATTCCATAGGGCAGGATGCACGAGTCCAAATTCCATAGGGCAAGCAGTGAACTGGCAACTCCAAAGGTGTTCAGTGAACTCCCCAGGAGACACTGGCTAGCAAAAAAGGAAGTGAAGGTTCCCTATCTTCTTCCTTAAGTCTTCAACTGATTGGATTAAATCCAGCTGATTGAAATCTCTCATTGTGGAAGACACTCCCTTCATTGATGTAATCAGTCACAGATACAGTCAATTGACTGATGATTTAATAAACCAGACTTCTGGCTTATTAACCAGCCACAAACATCCTTGCAGTAACAATTAGGCCAATACTTGCTTGACCAGACACCTGGGCACCATCACCTGGCTAAGCTGATACATAAACCTAACCATCATACCATTGGACCTCTCCATCTGGCAACTTTGCTTCATCAGAGTGAGCAAACAGAGATAGCACCAGCAAAAGAGAGAGAGTGCTAGTGTTTTCGTTTGCTAAAGTTGCTGAAATGCAATATACCAGAAATGGGCTGGCTTTTAACAATGGGATTTCATGAGTTTACAAGCTTCCACTTCTGAAGCTGTGAAAATGTCCAAATCAGGGCATCATCAAAATGATACCTTCTTCCTGAAGACAGGCTGCCGGCGATCCTGGACTCATCTGTCAGATGGCAAGGCACATGGCAGCATCTGCTAGTCTCTCCCTTTCCTTCTGGGTTTCATTGCGTCCAGCTTCTGGTTCTGGTGGCTTCCTCTCTGTTTCTGTGGCTTTCTCTCTTGGCTTCTGTGTCTTTATCTGAATTTCATTCTCTTATAAAGGACTCCAGTAAGAGGATTAAGACCCACCCTGAATGAGGTGGGTCACATCTCAGCTTAAGACAAGATCCTACTCACCAACATATCCTACTTACTATGGGTTCACACCCATGGGCATGGATTAGCTTTAAGAACATGCTTTTGTGGGGTACATACACCTTCAAATCGTCCCTGCTAGTGAGACGGAAGACATGATTTTTTTTTTTTTTTTTTTTTTTGCTCTAGCCATACGATGAAATTTATTCAGCCATACAAAACAATGAAATATGATACATGGGGAAGTCATGATATTTTATAACCTAATCACAGAATGGCTTCCTGTCACCTTTGCATATTCTGTTTCTTGGAAGCAAGTCACTAGGTCCAACCCACCCTGAAGTGGAGGGAATTATAAAAGGGCATGAATAATAGCAGGTGGGGATTATTGGGAGCCACGTCAGATGCTGCCAACCACAGATGGTACAGAGAAGGTAGGGAAGGGGAGAGAATTATGGAAATGCAGAATCTTCTGGTTGAAAAGAAGTTTAAAGACCTTGTAAATCCAGACACCCACATGATGCCTAAATTCCCTCTATTGCCCCTGCCTCCTCATGCTTTTCACAGAGTGTCTGCATGGTGGGAAATAGTATACTAATTATACTAGAAACCATTTGCCTGGAACCTTTGCCCAAGCCTATGTAGGGACCCAAAAACCTGTGAAAATGTGGAAAAGTCAGGAGATTCTACTCTTTTTAAGCGATGATTAGCTGCTTTGATGAAAGCTGACGAATAAACTGTAAAGAGAAATTTGGCCGAATTTTTAAAGGAACCTGGAACATGCAGAATTTTTATGCAATTATTATTCCATATTTTGGCATATAAAATACCAAAGATATTTTTAAGGAACTGGACAAATATGCAAGTTTTAAAGAAAGAAGTAATGAACAAATCTAGAACCACCAAAGCCAAGCATCAGTGTCAGTGGTTAAAAAATTCCAGAACCAAATGTACATGGCAGTAATAAGTGTTCAAGGAACATAATGTATACAACCTACACTCAGGTGTCCAGAAAATGGGCAGACAGATGATAGCTAGCTAGCTAGCTAGCTAGATAGAGATAGATAGATAGATAGATAGATAGATAGATACAGATAGATAGATAGATAGATAGATAGATAGATAGATAGATAGAATGATATGGCAAATGTGGCAAAAATTTAAAACCGGTGGATCTGAATATCTGGGAGTTAAGGGTATGTTGGAATTCTCTGTATGGGATTTGTATTTTTTTTTTTTTTTGTAACTGTCCTGTATGTTTGAAAGTATTTCAAAATAAAAAGTTTTTTAAAACATTCTAGAACCAAGAAAGTAAGCATATGAAAAGAGAGGGAAAGGCTTAGTGCTTTACTTCTTTGACATAAAGGATATTTTTCATATGCGATTCTGAATTTGGCCAGAGGAATGAACTGTGGCCCAATGACTGGGCAGCTAGCATTCCAGAGTTCAGGGCACACTCTCCAGAAAACCGTTTGAGCCAAAAATGTGGCATCATGCTTGGCCACTCCGTATTCACAAGACTGGGTTCAAAAGGGCTGTTTAGAAAATCAACTCTAGCCTCAAAAGACAAAAGTCTGTAATTCTAAAGATATTCAAAAGAAGGGAAGGAAAGAAGGAAGAAAGGCTGAGTATGAGGAGGAGGGAGGGAGGGAGCAAAGAAAGGAAGGGCCAAAAAATCCCTCCCACCTCATTTTGGGCAGGTACAAGATTGCAGGAGTACAGGTAAGGCCTACCTTGAGGGCCACAGCACTCTTTGGATGCATGTTTATTAAAAAACAAATTTCGTTAATTAGTTTGTAGACCTGCCAAGAGGAAAGGATCTTGGGGAACATGTGGTCTCACCCCCTAATTTTAAAGATGAGGAAATTGGGTTCCAAAGAAGCTAAGTAACTTGCCAAGTAGATAGGGAAGAGTGACTTTGAGGTCAGTTACTACCACAAAGAGTCCCTCATTTTAAAATGGGCAGCCCTTGATCCTGCCTAAATCTCTAGGTCACAGTCTGATACGGAATGGTGAAAGATAATGCAGTACTGTCTCCACCTCCGAGGACAATCAGCTTGTCCTTTGCCTTTTGCACCTCAGCCAACAAGCAGTATTTCCTAACTTGGTGTTTGTGCGAACTCTTGTAGAGCACAAATCCTGAACTAAGAGACTCTCCACTGTGCCTGCGATTGAGGGCAAAGGCTGGGATGGTTGGGCCCAGCTCCAAACTCCTTCCCCAGAGGCCTGAGGTGACTGAAACAACACATTTATTTTTCCTATTTATATAAGTAGAGACGAGGCTCACTGAGTAGATGTAAAAAGGTAGCTTACTCCCAAAGTAAAGGAAAAGCATTCAAACAGAGAAAAGTATTGATTGATCAATACTCTGGATCAGAGACTTCACAACTGGCCAACTGGCAGGGAACAGAAAAAAGGGGAGATAAATTAAAAAAGATATTAGGTGTTAATGCTATAGACCTTGAAGTAATTTGTCTGTCTTTCTGCACACGTTCACTCAGCCTCAATGAAACTTACCTTTTAGTTCCAAAGGCAAAATAAACAACAAGGAAATGCAAGAAGGAGTAAAAAGAGTTAGAAGGAGGAACCTTGTACCTGGGGGTGTTTAATGACAGTCGATGCTAAGAGATAAAGGAAAGAGAAAATGGAGGGTGAAAAGGGGACATTGAAGAGTTATGCAGGTATTTTTATCAGCGACAGCATTTACTGGACTCTTCTTTAAAAAATTGTTCTTGGAAATAAGAGTAATATTTATTCCCTGTGGTTTCCAGAATACCAATAAAGGGGGGAGGCGGGAGGGAGGTAAGGAGGAAGAAAGAGAAGAAGGACTTGAGCAAGAATGGGGAAATCCCAAGAAAGTCTGGGGGCTGGTCCACAGCTCTTGCTTCACTCCTCCCTCCTCTAATTCTATATTTAGTGCAAGAAAGGATTCCAGGCCCTATTTTGGCTTATCTCTCATATTCCTAAGTCCATGCCTTTCCTTAAATATTTCATTGGGGGGGAAGCAGTAAGCTAGTACAATCTGCTTCTCCATCACTTCTGGAATTTTCCCTCTGAAACAGACACAATGAAGTCAGGCAATGCAAGCATTCCCCCCAGGGCAGCCAGGGATGTCTCTGGAAAATAATTTTCCACTTCAGATATAGTAAAAGACATTAGCAATAGCTTTGGGTTCTGAGAGAATCCAATGAGCTCCAAAGAATCATTTTCATTATGGCCTAATCAGATCACGCTTGGAATAAGTTAATGATTAAAGTTAATGAGAAATGTGCCTCAGTATTTTTTTCTAAATTGTGTGCTTTTTGGATCGTGTGGTAATTAAAATGTTTAAGTATGTTTAGAAATGCAGAAATACTACCTGGATCATTTTTAAAAAGCAATACCTGATAATACTAGTAAGTGTCCTAAGGTTAGCTATTTCATGTAGAGCTCTATCTTTGTTTGAAAAAAAGAGCTAAAAAGACTCCAAGCAGGAGTTATTGTGCTAATTGAGGCCAGAAATGATTATAGCTGGACTAAAACAATGACAGTGGGAGTGAAGGAGAGGAAGAGGCAGACAGGAGAGTGGCTGAGGAGATCCAACCACACATATCTGGTGGGTCCCAGGTCTCAGGCTTCAATGGCTGGGTAGGACACGTGTGGCACTAAGCCGGCAGATGAAGTGCAGGCAGTCACTCAGTCAGTCAACAAACTCTGAGTGAGTGCCTGCAAAGGACCAAGTGCCACATGGTCTTCAGCCTCCTGTGTGACTTTGGGCAGATCCCCCACTCTGGCTGCCTGTCTTCGTAATTATCAAATGAAGCTAAAACTCCTTCTCCAGCTTGTTGGAAGAATCCAGTAACATCATTGTGTTTAACAGGTGACTTAGATGTTCAGAAGCCCTCAGACAGTGGCCACTTTCCATGAATTTAATGGGTGAACAAATTAGATAAAAGCAAATGAGCTCCATGAAGCCAAGGATTATGCCTTTTGTCTATTCAAGGTGGTAATCCCACCCTCGGCACTCTGTGCCACTTTAACAAGCACCCTCAGAGAGCAGTCCCAGGAAGCAGGAGGCTGAAAAGGTGGGGAAAAGGTAGAAGGACACAGCAATGGTGACACCTTCTCTCTCAAAAGGACACCCTTTCCCAAAGGAAATCTTGTCAATGCCTTTCTCTAACATGATTATCTAAAAGTGGATTCCCAAGTGTAAAATATTTGCTTCCTCCAATGACAGAATAGACACTCAATGTTAGAACTTACTGAGAAGGAATAAAATTTCAAATGCCATGTAGAAAAGTTCAAAAATATACATAACTCAAAGAAACTGGGAAAAAAAAAAAAAAGCTTACTTAATTAACAGGAGTGAAACCAATGTAAGGGACTTCGTGCTTATACAGGAAAGCCTGGTTGATCTTTTGGTTTTCTCTCTCCCACTTCTTTCTCCCTTTCAATAGTGGGTTTCATTTCCAAATGTAGGAAAAGAGGTGTGTGTGAGAACTTCCACTGTTGAGAACCCCATTGCTGCTGAAGGGCTGTTTGGGGTCATAACTGAGATGCAAATGACCAAGCAACTGTGACAGTGGCGCTCAGAATGGGTGGAGCAGATTTATGCGGACAGACAGGCCAGCCTTCCTCTCCAGCATCAAAGGAATGAATCAAGATGTTGATCTTGAAAAGTCAGCGCTTTCCCAAGATGCCTCCAATACAGCATGACCCACTGGGTCCCACAGGCAGAGTGTCAGGATAAAGGGAGCTGGAGCTGGGGCTGCATTTTCTCAAAACTTGACCTAGAGTTTTCAAAGGAAGTCGATGGGGTAGCTATCCCCAGTTGTCCTGCTCCCTCTTTTGCATCTCCCTGTCCAATCCCTGGACAAGAATGTTCTTTGAAATAAAAATTGGATCAGGTTACTACTCAATTCAGAGCCGTACAACAGCCTCCCATTGTTCTTAGAATTAAAACCAAAGCTCTAATAGGGCCTTGGAACCCCTTCTGACGAGCCCCTGTTATGTCCCTGATCTCATCTCCTGCCTCTCTCCTCCCCACTCATCCTGCTCCAGCCACAAAAGCCTCTTTGCTGTTCTTCAAACACACCAGGCCTTCTCCTGCCTTGGGGACTTTGCACTGGCTGCCCCCTCTGCCTGGAAGACCCTGAGATCTTCCTGGCCCCACCCCTCACTTCTTGTAGAGGTCCCTTCTTTCCAGAGGACTCCACCTAAAACAGTTCCTCATCATTTTTCTTTCCCCTAGTTCTGCTTTATTTTTCTTCTGAGATGATTACATCCTGCTTTGGTTTGCTAAAGCTGACGAAATGCAATATACCAGAAATGAGTTGGCTTTTGCAGTGGGGATTTATTACCTTAGAAGTTTACAATTCTGAGGCTGTGAAAAAAATGTCCATATCAAGGCATCAACAGGATGATATCTTCTTCTGGAAGAAAGGCTGCTTGTGATCCGGGACTCCTCTGTCACATGGTGGCATCTGCTGGTCCTTCTCTTCCCGGGTTTGTTGCTTTCATCTTCTGGCCACTCCATCTCTCAGCTTCTCTGGCTTTTCTCTCTCAGCTTCTCTCTGTCTTCTGTCTCTCTTAGCTCCTTTGGGTTTTCTCTCTGAGCCTCCCTAGCTTTTTTCTGTGAGCTTCTCTGATAAAGGACTCCAGTAAGAGGATTAAGACCCACCCTGCATGAGATGGGTCTAATCTTAACTTAAGATCCTACTCACCAAAAGATCCTACTTATAATGGATCCACACCCACAGGAATAGATTAAATTTAAGAACATAATCTTTTCTGGGGTCCATACAACTTCAAACCATCACACACCCCAACATGATATTACCTATTTAATGATTATTGTTCGTTTACTCTTACCCCCTGGGAGAAGGAATCTTTTATACCTGTTCTCAAAAATTATGCCCTGGCACATGGCAAGTGCCCAATAAATCTTGTTAAATAAATGAATGGAAAAAAGACTAGTGATGACCAACTAATGATTATTGCCTTTTCATTAATTCAGAGTCAATAAAAGGAAATGCCATCTGACAGTACATTTTGATGGTAGGTAGAATTTCTGCTTGAAGGTGGCAAATCCCCAAATCTCCCTCCCTTGATATTCACTCATCCTCAAGATATTGATGTGTGCCAAGCACTAAATTAGGTGCTGAGGACACAGCCAGGAACCTGCCTCTGCTCTAATTTGGGGGCAAAAGAAGATAAACCATTAAATGAATAACAAGCTGACTTCTGAGTGTGGTCTGTGCTCTGAGGGAAGTAAGCAGGGTGATGAGATGGGATGTGGAGCGTGTGGTTCCACCTTCAGGCGCGGTGACGGAGGGCTACCCGCCCCGCAGAGGTGATGCTTGAGCGGAGGCCTGGAAATGAGAAGTCAGCCCAGGAAAGAGGGAAGGGAAGCTCATTTCAGGCCAGGGAAGATCACGTGCAAAGGTCCTAAAGAGGGGAAATGCTTGGCATTTTCAGGAGCAGGGAAGTCCATGTGGCTGGAGCATGAGGGAAAGAGGAAAGGGCTGGAGGGGGCAGGCAAGAGCCAGATCAAGCCAATATTTGGTTTTGAAATTTTTTTAACTTTTTATTTTGAAATAATTTCAAACTTACAACACAATTGCAAAGATAATAATACAAACCCTGTACAGAGAACTCCAACATACCCCTACCCCACATCCAGATACCCAGATCCACCAATTTTGACATTTTGCCACCTTTGACATTCTATCTATCATCTATCAGACTACCTATCTATTTTCTGGACATTTGTGAGCAGGCTGTACACATCATAATCTTTCAATGCATAATACTTCCATGTACATTTCCTACAAACAAGGATATTCACTTATGTAATCACCTTAAGTGCAGTTATCAAGTTCAATAAATTTGACATTGAATAAAATTATATTCTATATTCCAATTTTTTTCTCAAGTCCCAGAAATGTCCTTTTGGGCCATTTCTCCCCATTCTTAGATCCCATCCAGTATCATGTGTTGCATTTAATTGTCATTATCTCTTTAGTTTATCTTTCTTTTTTAAATTCTGGAAACATATACACAACGTAAATTCTCCCATCCCAACCCCACTGAAGTATAACATTCAGTGGGATTAATCACATTCACAATGTTGTAGTGCCCTTCCTGCCATCCAATACTAGAACTTTTTCTTCACCCCAAACAGAAAAACTACACTCATGTTGCACTAAGTCCCCACTGCTCCTTCCCCCCACCCCCAATAACCTATACTCTACTTTCTGTCTCTATGAATTTGCATAATCTCCAGTATTTTCTTTGTGGTTGCCATGGGGCTTAAATTTAACATCCTAAATCTATCATAATCTTGTTTGCTTTCATTCCAATTTAACTTCAATAGTGTACACGAACTATGCCCTGTACCCCTTCATCCCCTCACCTTTATGTCGCTTTTGTAACACATTACATGCTTATACATTATGAGTCCAAAACCATTGATTTATCATTACGTTTTATACATTTGCCTTTTTGATCTTGTAGGAAGTAAAAAGGGAGTTACAAAGCAAAAATGAAATAGTTCTGACATTTATATTTACCCATGTCCTTACCCTCACTGGAGATCTTTATTTCTTCATGCAACTTTGATCTATTGTCTATTGTCCTTTCCTTTCAACCTGTAGAACTTTCTTTAGAATCTCCTGCAGGGCTGGTCTACTGGCAACAAAATTAACTTTAGTTTATCTGAGAACGTCTTAATCTTTCCTTCATTTCTGGAAGACACAGTTTTGCCAGCTATTGAATTCTTAGTTGGCAATTTTTTGCTTTCAGCACTTAAATATGTCTTCCCACTGCCTTCTTGTCTCCATGGTTTCCAATGAGAAATTGGCACTTAATATTATTGAGGCTCCCTTGTATGTGAAATTGTTGCTTCTCTCTTGGGCTTTCAGAATTCTCTCTTTATCTTTGACACCCAACAGTTTCATTATATTATGTTGTGGTGCACGCCTATTTCACTTTAACCAGTTTGGAGTTTGTTGAGCATCTTGGATGTGTATATGCATGCTTTTTTGTTAAATTTGGAAAATTCTCATATATTATTTCTTTGAATATTCTCACTGCCCCTTTCTTTCTTCTCCTTCTGGGACTCTCACAATGTGTATATTGGTATACTTGATAGTGTTCCATATGTTCCTCTCTTTCTGTTCACTCTTTTTCTTTCTTCTTTCTGCTCCTCAGACTGAATGATTCCAACTGTCTGATCTTCAAGTTCTCTGATTCTTTCTTCTGCCAGTTCCAATATGCTACTGAACCCCTCCAGAGAACTTTTAATTTCTGTTACTGTGGTCTTCTGCTGTGTTTGGTTCCTTCTCACCATTTCCATCTCTCCATCGATATTCTTTGTGTTCATCTATTGTTTTCCTGATTTCATTTAGTTTTTTTTGTGAATATTTTCCTTTATCTCTTTGAACATATTTATGACAATTTTTTTAAATTTTATTTTGAAATAAATTCAAACTTACAGGAACAGTTGCAAAAACAATACAAACCCCATACACAGAACCCCAGCATACCCCGACCCCCCTCTCCCGATACCCCGATTCACCAACTTTAACATCGTGTCAAACCACCATTTATTTCTTTCCCTCCCTCCCTCCCTATCTATTATCCATCATCTATTGCTCTATGACAATTTTTTTTAAAGTCTTTGTTTGGTATGCCACAGGTCTTGTCTTCCTCAGTGATGGCTTCTAATGCTTTACTCTTTTCATGTGTCTAGACCATTGCTTCCTTTTTCTTTGTATGTTTTGTAACATTTTGTTGAAAACTGGACATTTTGATATTTTAATGTTATCATAAGAACTTAGACTTTGAAGCTTCTGTTCCTTAATGTTATGACAGTGCTTACCTTAAATGCCAGGAACTAACAAAAAAAAAAAAAAAAAAAAAAAGAAAAGAAGAAGAAGGGAAAAAAACACCCACACCTTTTCCAGTCTTTGCAGATTGATTTGTACAAGTGCTCTCCTTCAGGGCTTATCCATACAATGAATTCAGGGAATAGCTTGAGGCCTAAAGTGTAGAGGCCTCCCTGATCCTTTCTATGCACCTTGCCTTGGGCATATGTGTGTGTGGCCCTAGGAATCCCCCCATTAACATGGTTATATATGTCCCTTCTTCCCTAGGAAACAGTTACCTCATGGTTCCAGGTACTGCACTGCATATCCTACTGTCAGCAATCCCTTGCCCCAGGCAGCATGATGTGACTGCTTTTTCACAGTGTTCTGTAGAAGAGTTCAGTGAACCACCTTCTACACACAGGGCAAGTTCTGGGATGGTGAGTCCCTCGGGCCAACACCAGACAGGTTGGGCCAGACACACATACTCCTAGTATGTGTGCAAGGGTTACTCTGCTCCCTCTGGAACTACATGTTGGGGATGTGGGTTGACTCCATGTTGAGCCAGTGAGGGGTAAGGTAGTGGCTAGCCAGGGCACAGGGAGATCTGACCGCTTTTTTTTTTTAATTCAATTTTATTGAGATATATTCACATACCATGCAGTCATACAAAGTGTACATTCAGTTGTTCACAGTACCATTATATAATTGTGCGTTCATCACCAAAATTAATTTTTGAACATTTTCATTAGCACACACACAAAAATAATAAGAATAAAATTTAAAGTGAAAAAGAACAATTAAAGTAAAAAAGAACACTGGGTGTTTTTTGTTTGTTTGTTTGTTGTTTTTTTTGTTTTTTTTTTTTGCCCCCATTTTTCTACTCATCCATCCATTCACTGGACAAAGGGGTGTGTGGTCCATATGGCTTACCCAATCACATTATCACCCCTCATAAGCTACATTTTTATACAATCATCTTCAAGATTCATGGGTTCTGGATTGTAGTTTGATAGTTTCAGGTATTTACTGCTACTTATTCCAATTCATTAGAGCCTAAAAAGGGTTGTCTATATTGTGCATAAGAGTGCCCACCAGAGTGACCTCTCGGCTCCCTTTTAGAATCTCTCTGCCACTGAAGTTTATTTCATTTCCTTGGTCAAGAAGATGTTCTCCATCCCAAGATGCCAGGTATAGGTTCCTCCCTGGGAGTCATATTCCACGTTGCCAGGGAGATTTACTCCCCTGGGTGTCAGTTCCCATGTAGTAGGGAGGGCAGTGAGATCACCTGCCAAGTTGGCTTAGCTAGAGAGAGAGGTCCACATCTGAGCAACAAAGAGGCATTCAGGAGGAGACCCTTAGGCACAATTATAGGCAGGCTTAGCCTCTCCTTTGGATCTGACTGCTTTTAAGTAGGCTTTTTCTTGATATGGTACTTGCCCTGCTACTGCACTCCTTCAACCCTTTTGTGGAGCTGTGAGGAAGATGTTCCTTGCTGGTTATTCAAAGCTTCCATGGAGAGATGGAGCTCTGAAGTGACCACTCCACCGTCTTTATTGGGGTGGGGCTGGTTTTGATTTTATTTTAAAAGGAATTCTAAACCATCAAATGCTGTCAAGTGGAAGAGTGACATAATATAGTTTATGGCTGTAGATTACTCTGTGTATCAGTTATCTACTGCTGTGTAACAAACTATTCCAAACTTGGTAGTGTAAAATGACAACAGTCATTTATTATTATTATTATCTCTTATAGTTCTGGGAACTGAATGGACTCAACCAGGTGTTTCTTGCTTGAGATCCCTTATGTGGTTGCAATCAAAGAGTGACTGGGGCTGAAATCACCTCCAAGTTTTCCTCACTCAATGTGGACTGTCAGGGGGCACCTCAGCTAGGGCTGTAACACCTACATGTAACCTCTCAATGTGGTCTGGGCTGCCTCCAAAAATGGCAAATGGCTTCCAAGAACAACCATCCCAGGAGAAAAGGCCAGGTGGAAGATGTATCCCCCTTTATGACTTGGCCTCAGAAGTCATGGGGCAACATTTCTGCCACATTTTAATTGTTAGAAGCAAGTTGAGGTCAGAAGTCAGGTATGGGCTAAAGGTATAAATTTGGCAGTTATTAGCATATGGATAGCATTTAAAGTCATGGATAGAAGAAATCACTAATAGAGAGAATGTGGACAGAGAAGAGAAGAGGACCAATCCTGAGGGTCTACAACATCTAGAACCTGTCTGGAAGAAAATATAACCCAAAATTGGAAGAAAAAAAAAAGCCACACATGTTTTGCACTGTAAATGAATCAGGAAATGAGAGCACAAGGATAAGAAAATAACACCACAGAATAAAATGAAAAAGATTACAGACCCAAGGAAGGAAAAAGAGAACCAAAATACCACCATTAAAATAAAATTAATTTGAGACAGCAAGGATCAAAACTCAAAATTATTAACACAGAGGAAGGTCTTGAGATGATCACAGTGAATGCAGAGGATAGAAAAATAGATTAAAGCAACTGAAAAAAATATTAATAATATGAAAATTAGACAGAGATGACCAACACTGGGTTGTTAATTGGTGTCCCTGAGGTTGAAAACATAAAAAATGAAATAGGTTGGGGTGATGAAAAAGTTTTGGTAATAGGTGGTGGTGATGATAGCACAAAATTGTGAATGCAGTTAGAAACCACTGCATTGGGCCTCCCTGAGGAACTGAGGAAAAATGCAGACATGTTGGACTTCCCCACCTGGGTTATTACTGATACTCTCACAAACATTAAGGACTCACAATTTAGTAGGCTGAGCCCTCGATCTCAGGGCTTGCCCTTATGAAGCTTGTTACTGGAAAGGAGAGGCTAAGCCTACTTATAATTGTGCCTAAGAGTCTCCCCCAGAGAAACTCTTTGTTGCACAGATGTGGCCCCCTCTCTCTAGCTAAGCCAACTTGGCAGGTGAACTCACTGCCCTCCACCCCCCCCCCACACAAATGGGACCTGACTCCCAGGGGTGTCAATCTCCCTGGCAATGTGGGACATGACTCCTGGGGATGAACCCTGGACCTGGCATTGTGGGATTGAGAACATTTTGACCAAAAGGGAGAAGGAAAATGAAACAAAATAGAGTTTCAGTGGCTGAGAGATTTCAAATGGAGTCAAGAGGTCACTCTGGAGGGCATTCTTATGCGCTATATAGACAACACTTTTTAGGTTTTAGTGTATTGGAATAGTTAGAAGGAAATACCTGAAACTGTTGAACTGTAACCCAGTAGCCTTGATTCTTGAATATGATTTCATAACTACATAGTTTACATGGTGTGATTAAGTAATTGTGAAAACCTTGTGACTCACACTCCCTTTGTCCATTGTATGGACAGATGAGTGGAAAAATGGGGACAAAAACTCAATGAAAGATGTGGGGGGTGGAATGCTTTGGGTGTTCTTTTTTACTCTCATTTTTATTCTTATTTTCATTCTTTTTGGAGCGAGGACAATGTTCAGAAATTGATTGGGGTGATGAATGCACAACTATATGATGGTACTGTTAACAGTTGATTGTATGGTATGTGACTATATCTCAGTGAAACCAAATTTTTTTTTAAAAAAAAAAACACTGCATTGTATATTTGGAAGGGTTAAACTGGGAAATTTTGGGTTGTATATATGTTACCAGAATAAAAAAAAAAAAAAAAAAAAAACCATAGGACTCTACAACAAAAAGTGTAACTGTGGACTACAGTTAATAGTATAATTATAATAATATTGTTTCATCAGTTGTAAGAAAGGTACCACATTAATAGTAGGGAAAATCAGGGGGGTACAGGGTGTAGTATTTGGGAACTCTGTACTTTCTGTGTGATTTTTCTGTAAAACCTCAACTGCTCTAATAAAAAAAATTTAATGAAACAGGAAAAGTACACAGTAATATAATAGAAGGATGTACTCAGCAGTCAGAGTGCACACTGTATACCTAGGGAAATTAATATAGAATGACTGGCACCAAGCCAATTCTGGCTAAGCTATTGTTCTAGTTGGCTTATGCCACCAGACTGCAAAATACCAGAAATGTATTGGCTTTTATAAAGGGGATTTATTAGTTACAAATTTACAGTTCTAAGGCCATAAAAGTGTCCAAACTAAGGCATCAACAAGAGGATACCTTCACTGAAGAAAGGCCGATGACATCTGGGGTTCCTCTGTCACATGGGAAGACACACAACAATGTCTGCTAGTCCTTCTCTCCCAGGGTCTGGTTTCAAAAATGGCTTTCTCCAAAATGTCTCTGGGCGTTTTCTCTGTAAGCATCTCTTAAGGACTCCAGTAAACTAAGACCCATCTTGAATGGGTGGGTTCATACCTCCATGAAAATAATCTAATCAAAAGATCCTACCCACAATTGGGTAGGTCACATCTCCATGGAAACAACCTAATCAAAAGATCCCACCGACAATAAGTCTGCCCCCACAAGATTGGATTAAAGAGCATGTTTTTTTATGGGGTACATAACAGATTCAAACCAGCACAGCTATTTAACTTCAAGGTTGAGAAAGCATTCCTTGGATCTTCAGGCAGGAAAATTCAGCCAGTCTCAGACCTTTCCTCAGCCATAGCCAGTCCAAATGATACTAAAGGTCATAGCTCAAAGGAAGGGCTGAGGAAAAGGAAAGTGAATCAAGAATATTCCACCCAGGAAGATGTCATCCAAGTATAAAAGCATTAAGCAGAAACTTTCAAACAAGGATCAACTCAAGATTTTTAGCACCTATGAGCTAAAATGGAAACTGCAGATTAAGAAGAATTGTGATTTTCTTTATCTTTTCTCATAACCTTAGTTATAAAACAAATAGCATCTGCACGTAAACATATATCCAAACTCCAGACATTCTCTCCTTTTGCTTCAGTTTTTTAGTTTCTGTTAAACAAGCAAAATTAAACTTAATTTTGTATTTAAAAATGTATTTAAATAAATATGTAACTGGAATATACATTTAATTTAAAGCATAAATGAAACATGTAAAATTACTTTTGTCCATCTATTTATCAATCTACCTACCAATCTAACTAAGTATTTGTACAAAAAAAAGCTGTGAAATTATGATCACCTATTGTTTAAAAAAAAAGCTATTTCTTGATGGTAGGACATTTTGTGATTTTTTTACTTTCTTCTTTGTATTTTTCTATATGACTTGAATTTTATGTAATAATTACAAGTTATTTTTACAAAAACAATAGTCATGATAGAATTTTTCAAATTAATCGGTCATTAAGAAAGAGCTACAGGAAGTAATATTTATTCAGCACCTTTTATGTACTGGATATTTTGCATTCATTGAATTATTTAATCCACATATAGTTCATCAAGGTAGGAAGTAGAATCTTCGTTCTCCAGAAGAGGAAACTGAGGCTTAAGAGTATTTTGGTCATTTTTCTAGATCACTCCAGCTATTAAGAGCAGGGCTGGAATTTTGTCTGGTGCCAAAGCCAATGTCCTTTCCACTAGCCCACCTCCTACTGATTTATCAAATTCAGCCCCCACCCCACCACCATGTGTACATGAGAAAGCACACACACACACACACACACACACACACCTTTCTGCAAGACTCCATCTGCCCAGGCCAGGAACTTGTTATGATAAACCAAATGCAATACTTGTTTCCTGGCCAAAACTGTTAGTCAACATCTCTGTGGTTTAGGAAATAGTAGCTGGTTTCAGCCTGACAAGGGTCACATTTAGGTCTTAACAGAAGTAATAATTACAAAGCCTCCTAATCTATTTGGACAGGTATGACGTCCAGATATATCCAGCCCTTTGAGATGCTCTGCTGGAAGGTGGCTGAAGTACAAAGTGCTCTTCAGTCATGGTCACCTACATCCACTTTCATTAGCAATGGTACTTTGCACTTCTTTAGTGTTTGTGCTAAGGGTGGTTTCTAAAGCCCAAGGAAGTTTATCAGTTTCTAAGAATTCAAATACTTACTTTGCAATGAACTTTCACTATGAACATTTATATACATATGTACATAAATGTGTATGTTTGTATTCACACTATACTAATCAAAAAGTAAATTCTTAATGATAGATGAAAAGCAAATGCACAAAAAGGTATAGCTCATGTTTTCCAGGTTATGCTAATGCTAGTCTAGAGGTTAAAAAAAAAAAATGAGGCCACCATCTCTGTCATAAGAGAGAATGTCGTTGGCTCTGCCTCCATCCCACCTGCTCTCTGGGAACTCCTTCTCCTACAAAATCCTGAGCTGCCCAGGGTATGTGTCACATGTGTTCCTGGCTACCCCACAGGATGCCTTTGATGTGGCATGCTTTGAACACATCTCCTGTAGGAATGACTGGTAGGGCCACTGCCAACCTAAAGCCCCTTTGCTGCCACAGGGCCCACACAAGTGACCTTGCTTCCACTTGCCCCCTACACAAGGCAGCCAGAGCAATGTATGTAAAACATGAAGCAGCCCCGTTATTGTCCGACTCAAAAGCCTGAAGTGGCTTTCTACCCCACATCCCAAAGTGGCTCACCATGGCCTGGAAAGCCCTGCCCAGTCTGGCCCCATTTTGCCTCTGTGATATCATCTCCAGCCCTAGGCTGGAGGAACAAAACAAGCAGACCTCTCGCACCCATGGTTCCCTTGACTCCAGCCTTTCACTCTCAAACCAAACACGTGTGCCTTGGTGGTCTTTCCTCCTGATGAGTCCCCTCTAAACAGACCCTGACAGGCTCTTCACCAATTCTCCAAATGTGCCAGGGATGAGCACAGTGTAAGGTTAGACTGGGACTCTACCCCTCCACGAATATAGACACTCTCACACACAGAGAAGTATGCTTATACCCTTTTCCAGCTAATGTTTCCTGTTCAGTGGAACCTTAAATAATAGCAATAAATTATTAAGTTAGGAAGATTGAGGATGGAGGTTTAGAAAGGCTCTTCCCTTTTTATGTAGCTACTTGTTTGGGCTCCAGGAAGGTAAATGCGATGACTAGCAGGTGGTCACTTGTGCTTGCTTTTAGGTGTGGCCTTTGTTTTCATGCAAGAACAAATATACCCAACGAGCAAGGATGAGGGTAGGATTTGGAGATAGAAGAGGAGACTGCAACTGGGTTGGAAACCATCCTGAAACTTCCCACACCATTCACTCATGCCCTCCCTCACTTGACATGCTCCTTGAGGGTCCATTCCATGCCACATACTGTGCTAGGGACCAAAGTCACCAAGACGGATAGATGACGGCAGTTCCCTCCCTCCAGGGCTCACAGTCCAATGAGGAAGCAGTCTCAGATAGGCCGACTGGTGTGGGTGCCAAGGGGTGGGTGCTAGAAGACGTCAATATCCCCATTATCTTCAATATCCCCCACTAAAGTTACCCCAAATAACCCCATACAATTTAAGTAAAAAGGGTGTGTTTACTATGTAAACACAGCTTCAAGCCAAGTCAGGTTTTTGCAACCCCCTCTAAATCCACCCCAGCCAAGTTTCATGTGGATTCTGAAGGTGACACTAATGAAAACTGCTAAGGCAAAAACATGAAAAAAAAGGACTGTGGAATTGTGGACGGAAGTCCCCAACTTCAACTGGCAAAGTAAAAGAAGATGGCACAGGGGAGGCAGTTTAAGCCAACTTTTGAAATCAAATAAAGATCATCATGAAGGCTTTCTATGCCAAGCTAAGCAATTTTTTTTAATCCAATTAAACAGTGGTCTCCAAAGTGGGCAAGTGCTCCTCAGGAAATTCCCCCAAATGATTAGTGAGGTGTGGGAAGAAAATATTAGAACTTCTGTTTATATTCATTTTTACTTCATCCATTTTAATTCCTCCTTTTGCACATAGTTTACTATATTCACAGATTTTAGGTAGAATAGAGCATGCATATAATTTATTTAAAGGCATATATATTGTGCCAGTTTGGATGTATTATGTCCCCCCAAATGCCATGTTCTTTAATGCAGTCTTGTGGGGGTTGATGTATTAGTGTTGATTAGGTTGGAATCTTTGGATTAGGCTGTTTCCATGGAGATGTGACCCACCCAACTGTGAGTGACACCTTTGATTAGGGTGTGACTTCTTGATTGAATATTTCCATGGAAATGTGACCCCGCCCATTCAGTGTAGGTCTTTGATTTAATCACTGGAGTCCAATATAAGAGCTCAGGCAGAAGGAGTTTGCAGCTGCAGCCAAGAGGGACATTTTGAAGATGGCCATTGAAAGGAGACTTCTGCTAGTCCAGAGTTTGCCTGAGAGAAACTAAGAGAACACCCCCAGATGCCTAGAGAGAAGCATCCTGTGAGAAAGCCATTTTGAAACCAGA
Source organism: Choloepus didactylus (assembly GCF_015220235.1). Lineage (NCBI taxonomy): Eukaryota > Metazoa > Chordata > Mammalia > Pilosa > Megalonychidae > Choloepus > Choloepus didactylus. The sequence continues at coordinate 10,335,131 of NC_051327.1, read as the reverse complement.
ACTCCGGAGCAGACACCAGCCCTGTGCCTTCCCAGCTAACAAGAGGTTTTCCGGATGCCATTGACCATCCTCCAGTGAAGGTACCCGATTGTTGATGCCTATCTTGGACACTTTCTGGCCTTACGACTGTAATTTTGTAACCAAATAAAACCCCTTTATAAAAGCCAATACCTTTCTGATGTTTTGCAAACTGACACTATATATATATATATAGATAGACAGATAGATAGATAGATATTTGTGATTGCACTTTCAAAAACTTTTATTGATGGGGTGCAGGAACAAATATGCTTGGAGAGCACTGTTATAAACAATGGGTACCCATCTGAAGAATTTTAAGCTGGGGAATGACAAGATCAGAATTTTATTTTAGTAATATCACTCTGCCTGAGGTATGGAGAATGAATTGATTGAAGGTGAGAATAAAGGCAGAGAAAACAGTTAGGAAACTATCTGAATCCTCCAAGCAAGGGCTTCAACCAAAGCAGTTGGAGTGGGAAGAGAGATCGGGGGAGTGGGGGTGAGAAATATTCAGCAGACAGATTTGACTTGATCTGGTGATCAACATCTGGAACAGCAGGGGAAATGAAGACATTTCAGATGACCCCCAGCTCTCCAGCCTGGGTGACTGAGTGGAACCATCATCCTAGATAAGGAATAAGGAGCAGGTTATTGGACTTACAGAGCTAAAAAAAAAAAAAAAAAAAAATTAAATCTCCAAATCTCATCCTCTTTTTGAACTCATGGTCTGCATCAGTCAAGGTCCAATCAGTAGACAGAAATCACCAGCAAATTGAACATAGAAAGTTGAATATGAAAATTATTAACTATAACAGGGACTTGGAGTAATGAAGAGTTGGCTAGTAAGAAGTAAAGAGAACTGTAAAGAATAGTGAAAAAGCAGATATAGGGAGGAGAATGCTAAGGCAGAGTCCTTCCCTCCCCCACGCCCGTGCCAAGGTCCAGACTGTACTGGGGACAACAGGACCTAGATGCGGGTCTCTAGATAGAAGGGAATTCACTGTGGTGCTGCACTGCAGAAATTCCTGGAAATCTCCCCTCTGAAACTTGCCAGAAACCTACTCTCAAGGGTGCTAAGGAAAGATGTTCATAGGGAGGTGTTTCACTGGAGGCACTCTGCTACGAAATTGCCCCAGCATACTGGGGAAAGCTTTGGTGGCTGGGTATTGCTGACCATCATACACTTCAGGACCATGCACTGGAGAAGCCACCATGAAGTAAGAGCTGGGTCTGGAGAAGCTGCCTATGTCATGGGAATCTGCCCACAGGAGCACATCCAAAGCAGGAAGGAAAAGCTTTTCCTCCTGCAGTATCTTCCCAACCTTCTACTCACAATGCTTGGCACCATGCCAGCTGGTAAAGAAAACATATGTAAAGTTCCCATCTCCATTTTCACAGAGCAGGCAATGAAGGGTGCATATGGCGCCGAAAGGCAATGAATTAATAACTGGCACAATCCATCCCTTTGTCTTCTCAGCTTCCCAGAAAGATTTTCAGTTTCATCTGGGTCGAATCAGATGTTTGCATTCCAAGTTTTAGGATCCCATTCTTTATCAATCAATGTCCTAACTTTCACATGACACACTTGGTGAGACTATGTCACTGTAATTCAGCAACTTGCACACTTAAATTTGTGTTTGATTTTCAAAATCAGCCATATAGATATAAGACATAAAAGATTCTTTTAAGGCTATCATGGGAGATTTCTAGTGCTCAGACCATGCTTTAAGCTGGAAGTTAAAGACTTGAGCTTGTCATTTTTCTCTCTGCAAATGCTCAAGGGCACTCAAAAAGATCCATTCCACACCACAGTATCTATAGTCGTCATTAGTGCCATAATGGTCAAGTGTGGGCTACTCCCAAGTCAGTTGTTTCAGTCGGCATTTTATCACAATCAACACGAGTAGTAGCTTGGTTGATTTTGCTGTCACTTCATGTCACAAATTAGCATCTCATTCCCCATTGGCAAGGAGCTCAGCACTGAAACTCAAGCCCAAAGACATGACACCAAACCATCCCCAGATTCCATCTTTGTGACTCTAACTCCTGGTGCCAGTCCTGGTACCAATGCTACATCAGACAGGGTCCAATCAGGAGCCATAAACCATGTAGAAATTTGAACAGGTAAAGATTAACATAAAAAGTTAATTGACTATAACAGGGAATCAAAGTAATGAGGGACTGGCTAGTAAAAAGAGAATCCTAAAGAATATAGGAATAGCAGAAATAAGGAGCAGGTACTACCTCTAGGTTGAGATAAAGCATCTAAGGAAGAACACCCTCAGGGCTAAGACCCAGACATCCTAGAGAGGTTATGGTCATGGGGGATTGAGTGGCAGGGAGTCACTGTGGTGCCACATAGGTAGAACATGCAAGAAATCTGCCCTCTAGAACTTGCCAGAAATCCACCTTCTAGGTGGCTAGAAAAAGCCATTGATGGGGAGGTGACTCACTGGAGGTATTCCACTACAAAACCACCCAAGGGGAATGATGAGGTGAGCTGCTAGCCATGAGGTGCTGCTAGCCATAGGGTGCAGGAACCAGTTGCTGGGGCAGACACACTCACTGTCCAAGCCTGGTGCTGGAGAAGTTCTGTGCCTGCAGAGAGTAATAGACCAGAACAAGGGAAAAAAAGAAAGCCCCTTCCTCTTGCAACATCTCTCCATCGCCCTCTACTGATGATGTTTAACATCGTGTCCACTGACAAAGGAAACATTTAAAGGACTCATCTCCATGCTTGCAGAGCAGGTAATAAAGGGTGGATTTGGAGCTAAGAGGCAATAGATTGATAAGTGGTACATGGTTCATCATCTCCATCTGCCAAAGAAAGAAGGGAGGAAACAAGAGAGATAGTATGGAAGGAAGGAAGGGAAAAGAAGCCGGGCCCTCTACTTTTGCAGGCACAGTCTTGAGAGTGTCAAGGAGAAAGACCCTGAAAACCACAAATATCAGGGCCACTGTTACTTCATAACTGCCATCCTCAGCTGGACCCCTGATGCTGCCAAGGAGCTATTTTCATGTCTCTAGCCAGCTTTTTATCTCCCATGTTCCCCAGATGCTTCTCTGTGCTCATGTCCTTAAGCCCAGTCTCCTCATTTGCAGTCAATGACCCCATCTCCTATTTCACAGAAATTCAGAAACCATCAGACAGAAACTCTCTCCTCTTTCTGCCCCTAAATCAATCAATCAATCTATCTATCTATCTATCTATCTATCTATCCTGCTTTCCATCTCTCCGCTTTCCTTCATGTCATGAAGTACTTACGCACGATGGAATATTATTCAGCCATAAAAGGAATGACATTCTAATACATGCTACAACATGGGTGAACCTTGAAGACATTATGCTGAGTGACATAAGGCAGTCACAATAGAACAAATACTGTCTGATTCCACTTACATGAAATATCTAGAATAAGCAAATTCATAGAGACAGAAGGTAGGTTAGGAGCTCCCAGGAGGCCTGAGGAAGGGAGGAATGGGGAGTTATTGCTTAATGGGTATAGTTTTTGTTTGGGATAATGAAAAAGATTTGGCAATGGATGGTGGTGGTAGTAGCACAGCATTGTGAATGCATTTAATACCATTGAACTCTACAGGTAAAATGGTTAGAATGGAAAATTTTGTTATATATATATAATTTTATATAATAATTTTATTATATAAAATTAAAAATAATTATTATATAAAATTTAAAATTAAAATAGTTTTATTTCTACAATAATTGTATAATGATTTTATATATATTTTGTTATATATATTGCCACATTGAAATAGTAAAATAAAAAAAAGAAAGTGTTAGTCTCTCATCCTTACCCAGGATCTTTTCTCCTCCCCTTGCCAATTTGATTGCCATTCTCCTATATCTTTAACTTGTCCCCTTCTATTTGTTCTTCCCGATCAGCCTTTAAACTCCTCACGTTTCTTCTGTTATAAAAAGCCCTCCCTAAACTCAATGTGTTCCCCTGCAACTACTCCCTTCCTTCACTTCACAGCCAAATTTCTTCAACAAGCTGTCTGCACTCACTGTTTCCACATTCTCACTTCCCGCTCCCTCCTCAACCAGCCCATTCTGACTCTCTTCAGGACCTTCTGGTAGGTGCTGCATTCTTAAATATGACTCCAAAAGCATAAGCAACAAAAGAGAAAATAGATAAATTGGACTTCATCAAAATTGAAAACTTTTGTGCATCAAAGGACATTATCAAGAAAGTAAAAAGACAACCTACAGAATGGGAGGAAATATTTGAAAATCACTTATGTGATAAGAGTTTAATATCCAGAATATATAAAGAACTACTACAGCTCAACAGCAAAAAGACAAAAGTCCCAATTTAAAAACAGGCAAAAGACCTAAATACACATTTCTTCAAATGAGATATACAAAAGGCCAATAATAAGCACATGAAAAGATGTTCAACATCATTAGCCATTAGGAAAATGCAAATCAAAAGCACAATGAAATATCACTTCACACATACAAGGATGGCTACAGTTTTTTTTTTAAAAAGGGAAATAACAAATGTTGGCATGGATGTGGAAAAATTAGAACTCTCATGCATTGCTGGTGGGAATAAAAATGGTGCATCCACTGTGGAAAACAGTTTGATGGTTCCTCAAAAAGCTAAACATAGAATTACCGTATGACCTCGGAGTTCTAGTCTTAGGTATATACCCCCCCAAAAAAGGAAAGCAGTAGCTTAAAGAGATAATCGTTCACCAATGTTTATAGCAAGATTATTCACCACAACAAAAAGACAGAAACAACCCAAGTGTCCGTCAACAAATGAATGGATTAAACAAAATGCGGTCTATCCATACAATGGAATACTATTCAGCTGTAAAAAGGAGCGAAGCTCTGATACATGCCACAACATAAAAGAACCTTGAAAACATTCTGTTAAATGAAATAACTCAGACGCAAAAGGACAAATATTGGATGAGTCCACTCTCATGAAATACCTAGAATAAACATGTTCATAGAGTCAAAAAGAAGCTTAGAGGTTCCCAGGGGCTGAGGGGGAAGGCAGATGAGGAGTTTATTGCTTAAGAAGTAAAGAGTTCCTGTTTTGGGCAATGTAAAAGATCTAGTAATGAAAGGTGGTAATGGCAGCACAATTTTGGGAAGGTAATTAAAGCCACTGAGTTATATACTTGGAAATGGTTAGAATGGTGAATTTTCATGTTTTGTATATGTTACCACAATTAAAAATATAAAATAAGGGAGGACCACAAACCTGAAGGCAAGGGAGGTAGGAACTGGGGTATGCCCAGGAAGAAACTTCTTCTGAAGAATTAAATTAGAGAAAAATGTAGCAGTCATCAGTATCAAGTTGTACCGATCAGAAGAGTAATCAGGATGTAAAGTTAGCAAATTCTGGAGAAACAGTTGACCTTGAGAAGAGAGAGTTAGACCTTGTGGAGAGGGACAAGGTGAGGCAGGAAAGTGGAGAGAATTGTGGAATGGTGTGTGTGCTTTTAACCAAAAGGGGGAGCGGTGCTGGGAACACAGGAAGAACTTGACAAAAAGAGTTAGAGGTCTCAGTTGAAGCTGTATTCTGTCGATTCCATTCCCAGTTGTCCTGACAATAGGATCATTCCTTTAGGTAATGGCAGTATAATGAGGAAAACCACACACACACACCACACACACACAAACACACACACAAATAAACACCAGTTAAGAGTTGGGTAACGAGATCTAGTTAGCTTCACCATAGCAGAAGGATTCTGTGCTACAAAAGATACCACAAAGGATAAGAATACAACTTACGTATAAAAAGCGTAACTAAATAGAAACTGCACAATTTAAGCATTATTTGGGGTGATGGAAAAGTTTTGGTAATGGATGGTGGTGATGGTAGCACAACATTGTGAACATAATTAACAGCACTGATTTATATATTTAAATGTGCTTAAAAGGGGAAATTTTAGGTTGCATATATTAGAATAAAATTTAAAATTTTATTTTTATTCTAATAAAATAATATTTTATTTATTATAATAAAATGTTTTTATTAATATTAATTTATTAGAATAAAAATTTTTAAAATACTGGACTGTACAACACAAACAGTAAACCTTAATGTAAACCATGGACTCTAATTAATAGTACAATTATAATATTCTTTCCAATAACTGTAACAAATGTATCACACTAATGCAAAGTGTTATAGGGGGGTTATAAGGGAACTCTATATATTCTGCCTGATTTTTCTCTAAGCCTACAACTTCTCTATTTAAAAAAAAAAAGTTAACTATAGCCTGCACTTAGAGGAAGCTTCTGGATAATGCTGACCTGCTACTTCTTTTCTGACTCTGGTCAAGCCAGCATAGACAATAAATCATGGAGTACCAGAGCTACATGGTCTTCCTGTCTAACCCCTTACTATCACTTCTTGGAAGAAACCACAGAAACACTCTTCTATTCCTCTGCCCTTCTCTCACCCCGAATGAATGGGCTTGCCTGAACAGTGGGTGGTGGGGATGGGGAATAAAATAGTCAGCTGTTAAATTCCTCAAACCATCCCCCACTCTTCAATAAAGCATTATATGACAGAGAAAAAAAACAGGCATCTTCTTCAACAATGACATCCAGAATGTTCCAGGCTTAAGAAACTCTAATTTCACATTTGCTCAAAAGTTGGTGTGACCTACTCAACATGACACCAATCTTGGATAAAGTGTGCAAACATGATTTCATTTCCTCATTGTTCTAGTTCGCTAATGCTTCCGGGATAAAAACACCAGAAATGGATTGGCTTTTATAAAGGGGTTTTTTTTGGTTACACAGTTACAGTCTTAAGGCCATAAAGTGTCCAAGGTAACACATCAGCAATCGGGTGCCTTCACTGCAGGATGGCCAATGCTGTCCAGAAAACCTCTGTTAGCTGGGAAGGCACGTGGCTGGTGTCTGCTCCAAAGTTCTGGTTTCAAAAGGGCTTTCTCCCAGGACATTCATCTCTAGGCTGCAGTTCCTCAAAAATGTCACTCTCAGTTGCTCTTGGGGCATTTGTCCTCTCTTAGCTTCTCCGGAGCAAGAGTCTGCTTTCAATGGCCATCTTCAAACTGTCTCTGAAGCTCCTCTCTCAGCTCCTGGGCATTCTTCAAAGTGTCCCTCTTGGCTGTAGCTCCTCTTCAAAATGTCACTCTTAGCTGCACTTAGTTCCTTCTGTTTGTCAGCTCATTTATATGACTCCAGTGATTTAATTTAGACCCATCCCGAATGGGCAGGGCAGCACCTCCATGGAGATTATCCAATCAGAGTCATCACCCACAGTTGGGTGGGACACATCTCCACAGAAACACTCAAAGAATTACAATCTAATCAACACTGATACATCTGCCCACACAAGATAACATTAAAGATAATGGCGTTTGGGGGACATAATACATTCAAACCAGCACACTCATTAATCAAAACAGATTAGGAAAAAAAAAACGATGAAACCAGTAAACTGTCATAAACTGTTCAAAGGATTCCAAGAACCATATTTATATAAGGCCATCGGGAATGCTGGAACAAATTTGCTTAATAGATGGGGGGGAAATTGACCCTGCAGGGTCATCTAATCCTTAGCAACATAAGTCCAATTGCATTGCTGTGGTGTTGCAAGGGCTCTGTGGCCTTAGAGGGACTGGTCTGATTTGAGATTTCTTTGATCTAGCTTCCCAAGCCTGGTAGTATTGTGAATGTTTTTTAAAATTATTTGACAGTTCAACAAGAGCTCACAGTCAACCTTGACCCCTGGCTTTCCTCATCCCACATCCAGTCTGTCAGGAAATCCTGTTGACTTTCTCTTCAAAATGAATCCAGGATCTGACCACTTCTCACCACTTCCACTGTTACGACCCTCACTATCTCCTACCTGGATGTTACTCCAGCTGGGTCTCCCTGCTTTTGCCCAATCTCCCTGCAGTCTGTTCTCAACTCAAGCAGTCAGAGGATCATCTTCAATCAGGAGTCAGATCGTGTCACTTCTCCTCTCAGAAGCTTTCCATGGATCTCATTTCATTCAAAGTAAAAGCCAAAGTCCTAGTAATGATGAACAGGACAACCCCTAGCCCATCAACTCTGTGGTCTCCTCCCCTCCTCCCCCTATCTCTCCTCCCTCTGCCCCACTGGCCTGCCTCCTGGTCCTCAAACACACAAGTCACCTCCCTCTTAGGGTCTTGAGTCTGTTCCTTCTGCTTGAAATTCTCTTCTCCCAGATACCCCCTTGACGAACTCCTTCATTCCTTCAAGGCTTTGCTCAGTTCTCACTTCAATGAAGCCAACCTGACCTGACTGTATTATGCCTACTGTATTAGCTTCCTATGGCTGCCATAACAAATTATCACAAATTTAGTGGCTTAAAACAACACATTTATTATCTTATAGTGCTGGAAGTCAGAAGTTTAAAATGGGTCTTACGGGGGCTCAAATCAAGATGTCAGCAGGGCTGCATTCCTTATGGAGGCCCTATGGGAGAATGCTCCCCTGCCCTCTCCTGCTTCTGTAGGCTGCCTGCATTCCTCGGATCATGGCTCCTTCTTCCATCCTCTAAGCCAGCAGCGTGGCATCTGCAAGTCTCTTTATCTCCTCGATCTTGGCTTCTGTCCTCACATCATCTTCTCTGACTTGGACTCTCCTATCTCCCTCTTTCCCTTGTGATTGGGCCAGCCCAGCATAATCTCCCCATCTCAGGATCCTTAACTTAATGACATCTGCAAAGTCCCTTTTGCCAAGTAAGGTAATTTATTCATAGGCTCCTGCAATGATGACATGGACACCTTGGGGGGGGGGCATTATTCGGGTTACCACCCCAACCTCAGCACTAAGGATCCCCTGACCCTTTTCTAATGTTTTCTCTTTTCTGAAGCACTTATCAACTTTAACGTACTTTATCTGTCTTCTAGATTTATTGTGGATTGTCTGTCTCCCCTAACAGAATGTAAGCTCCATGAGGAGGTATATTGTTAAGTCATATACCTCCAGGAACTAGAAAATTACCTGGTATAGAGTAGGTACTCAATAAATGTTTGATTGAATGAAAAGGACTACTTATCTAGATAAATCAAGAAAAATAAAATATTCTTGGTTTATCCTCCCAAACTTGTTAAGTGGGAGGGGCAATAGAAGAAGCCTGTTCTATAGCAACCAGCATTCTGAACCAATCTGTGAACTTGGGGACCCAAGGGCTCTCTGACTTCTCTGTGCTTAAGAATCACCTGGGAATTTATTTAAAAATTCAGATTCTCTAGCCCCATCACTCTACTCCCAGGTTCTGATTCAGTAGGTCTTGGGTGGGACCCAGGAATCTGATTTTTTTCACCAGTCGTCTCCATCACCACCATTACCACCATCACCCACCACCACCCTCTGAGAAAGGCTGGGCCGAAGGCTATGATCAGTCATTGGGTGGATACTGCAGGTTTGTCCCCTGATATATCTTCCATAGCAAAGGTTCTCAACTTTTGCAGGCACATTGGAGCTTCTGAGAGCTTTATAAACTGCCGATGCATGGGCCCTATCCCCAGTAATTCTGATATACTTTATCTGGGGTGCAGCCTGGGTATTGGGATTTTTTTAAAGCAACCCAGGTGTTTCTATTGTGTAGCCTCAGTTGAGAATCAGTGTTCTGTAGTAGTCAAACCCTGATTTTTACTGTGGCACATGACCACCCAGGATAAAGACTATAGTTCCCAGGCTCCCTTGCAGCTGGGTGAGACCAAATAAGTTTTGGACACACCAGGGAACCTTCCTCAAGAGATGGCATGCACCCTTCCCTCTTCTCTTCTCTCCCTCCTTCCTGTTGCCTGGAATGCATATGCTGCAATCCTGGTCAAGACCACATGAAGTGGAGTTACGGGAAAGAAGGAGCCTGTGTCTCTGACACCATGGAGGGCCAGGTCCAAAATCAGGCCATCTGCCTAAACTTTTAAGAGAGAAATAAACTTCTCTCAGGGGTGGTTTTGTTTTTGTTTGTTTGTTTGTTTTTTATTGACACTGTTATTGTGGGTTTTCTGCCAATAATTCTGTTGAATTTAATCCTACTTCATTTTATAGAGTTGTAGCTAAAATGTTAGGCCCCTAAATAAAACAAAGGAGTGAGAGAAAAACAGTACTCACTGAGGCTAACTTTATGTCAGGAAATTTGCATACTTTCTTCCACTTAATTCTCACACCAGTCCTGTGAGATGGCCCCGGTTTCCTCATTCTATGGATAAGAATGAGGTTAGGGAAGGGAAGGAGCACACCTGACATCAGACCCCAAGGACAGAAACTCTATTTTTCTGACCCCGTGCTTATCCCTATACTGTACTAGATCTGGCCGGAATGTCTGTCTCTCCTCGTGCTCCTGAGCCAAAGGAGAGGTGTCCTCCTCCTTTTAGAAATGCACAAGTGTACCCCAAGAATGGGAAGACATGAGGTCATTCTCAAACTTGTGTTTTGGAAACCAGTGAAGGAAAACACCCTCAAGGCACCAAGGCCCTAGGAGAAGAGGGAGCCTCTATTATCTTACCTGAGATGAAACACAAGCATTTTTAACAATCTCAAGTATTAGCCAACATTATCCGAGCACAGTGAGTTGTACTTGAAATTCAGGTGGAGGCAACAGGTGGGATTAGCCCTGGAAAGGCAAGCATCAGGGAGAAGAGGCAATTCTGCTATGGAGGGGCACACAGAGATTTGTGAGTCCAGAGGTAGAACCTAAGCCACGGGGACAAAAGACAGAGTGGACGGAAATGGTCTCTATGGCAGGAAGCAATCACATCATCCTCAAATTCATGACAGGCAGGGATTAGCAGTGATGGTGGTTGCAGTGGTCAAGGCAGTACAAGAGTACGTTCCTCATACCTCAGAGGTTATCAGAGCCAACCGCAGTGATCCAAAGCTGCTGCCCCAGCTGCCGCCTGGGGCAGCATAGCCTATCCTTTCTCTTTCCCTTTCTCTGGCCCACAAGCATGTTAACCTCCCCCCTTTCCCTAAAATAAAGGTTTCCCTCAGCCCTGCTGCCCCCACAAGGCACTGCTGTACTGGCCTTCCCCTCTCAGGCATGAATCTTTTAACAAGCTTTTTAACTCTTACACGCTCACTGTCTCCATTTCCATGATACCTTGTGGTGGGTTGAATTATGGATCCCAACGAAAGACATGTTCTTAATCTTAATCCACGTCATGTGTCATGTGTGACCTGATGAAGACGTTATTTTTAGTTAAGGTGTGGCCCAACTGAACCAGGGTGGGCCTTCATCTGCATGACTGGAGTCCTTTAGAAGTAGAAGAAATTTGGACACAGTCAGAGAAGTCCACACGGGAAGAAATTCAAAGTCAGTGGGAACCAGAAGAGCAGACACAAGGAGAGGTCACCATGTGACAGGAGGCAGAGATGCAAGCCAAGGAGCACCAAGGATTGTGGCAAGCCGGCACTAGAATGCCACAGACTTCAGGGAGAAAGCCTGGTCTTTCCGATGCCTTGATTTTGGACTTCCAGCCTCCAAAGCCGTCAGACAACAAATTCCTGTTGTATTTGTCACAACAGCCTTGGGAAACTAAGGCACACCCTATCTCTCTTTGATCCATAGCAGCCTGGCTACCCCCTCCATTCCACAAAACGCCCCTTTTTGAAGACCCTGAGGACCTCCTGACAAATCCAAGGATCCCTCTTCCATCCTTGTTCTAGTTGAACTTTCGGTGGTGTTTGGTGTTACTTGCCCTGTGTTCTGGTTTGCTAATGCTGCTATTAAGCAAAACACCAGAAACTGATTGGCTTTTATAAAGGGGGTTTATTTGGTTACAAAGTTACAGTCTTAAGGCCATAAAGTGTCTAAGGTAAGATATCAATAGGATACCTTCACTGGAGGATGGTCACTGGAGTGCGGAAAACCTCTTTCAGCTCAGAAGGCACGTGGCTGGCATCCGCTTGCTCCCAGGTTGCATTTCAAAATGGCATCCTCCAAAATGTTGCTCTTGGGGTGTTTTGTCCTCTCTTAGCTGCAGCTCCTCTTCAAAATGTCACTCTCAGTTGCTCTCCAAAACATAACTCTTAGCTGCTCTCCAAAATGTCACTCTTAGCTGCTCTGAGGTCCTTCTGTCTGTGAACTCCTTTATAGGACTCCAGTGATCCAATTAACACCCATTCTGAATGGGCAGGGTAACACCTCCATGGAAATTATCCAATCAAACATTTCACTCACAGTTGACTGAGTCACATCTCCATGGAAACACTCAAAGGACTCCAATCTAATCAACACTAACACATCTGCCCCCACAAGACTTGCATCAAAGAACATGGTGTTTTTCTGGGGGCATAATGTATACAAACCAGCACACCCCCTCTTCATTCCTGAAATTCTCTTCTTCCTTAACTTTGGCAATAACATGCTTCCTACAGGGCTGGGACTAGGGTGAGGTAAGTGAGGTACCTGGGGTGCAACATTTGAGGAGCTCACTCACAGGGCTGGACCAGGGCAGGGTCGATGCCCACTTACTCTAGTCCAGGCCCTGCACCCTAAGCTAGTTGGCACCCTTAAGAATACTCTTCACACCCAAGAACCAGGCACAGTCATTCTATTAAAAATTAGAGCTTTTTTTTTCTTAATTAATTAGGAGTTTTGGAGATAACACTATTTGTGTTTTGAGAGAAGTTATTATTCAAGTCACATAAAAAAAGTACTTAAATGACAATAAGAAATGACATTTTTTAGTCACCCAGATGAAGAGAGCAGAAACTAAGTGCTCAGAGAGAGCTGAGATGAATCTATGCCTCACCTTTATCATCCTCACTTCTCATAGCTTAGATTACATGGACCGTTATTTTAATCACTCCCTTTCCTCTCTCCCCTTGCCCATCTCTCCTTTCATCTTAGTGGCCTAACAAATACCTAATCATTTTTGTAAATAACTCCCCACCTACTCCATGCCTGCACATGCTGAGCTGAGAGAGATTATGGGAGAATCATACACAGAAGGTGACTGGTCTCTAGTCCTTAGTGCTACTACATTTCCCACCTTCTCTTCCCTCCTCAAACTTCTTATACCTGCTCTGTATCCTCACACACTGCTGACAACCTTGCTACCTAGTTCACAGGGAAAACAGACACAAGCAAGCGTCAGAAGAGAATTTCTACAGGCCCCCATATCTATCACAATATACTTGCATCTGTATCCATGTGCACTACATTTTCTTGCTTTTCATGGAGTAGCTTAAAAACTAGAGCTTTTAACCTAGATTCTTGAATTTTCCATTCCTACTATTGATTTCCTTGCTTTGAGCTCTTTTTTTTTTTTTTTTTTTTTTTGCTCCTAGAATTAAACTTTTTTCCTCCACATGGCACAATCTCATCATTTTTCCCCTCAGTGCCACACACAGCACCCCTTAGGCAACCCTGGTCCCCCGTGTCAGACCATCCCAATCTCCTGGGATCTCACGGTCCACCCTGGGCCCAGCTCCTGCCGACTGGGCAGAGAGGTAGACACTTCCCACAATCCCTCATTCTTCCTTCTCAGTATCTCCTCCCACCCATCTTATGAGGATGACCCCCCCCCCCAGTATTGTGGACTCAATCCCCTTTTTAGTAGCCTATTCCCTGACATGGCTTCAACTGCTTGCTCCCGATCTACTTCCAAAACCATACTGTCAGCCTCAAAATCAAATTTCCAGATGTCTTCTAGCCTCATCTGGATAGATGCCACACACCCCTAAGATAGCAGTCCCCCAACTGGACTCATTATATGTACCCCAAAATGGTTCCTTCTTTTTTTCAACCAAGACTTCCTTCTCCTTCACCATCTACATCAGAGCAGTCATTAAAAAAAAACCTTACTGGTTTTACCTTCTAAAAATCTCTGGATACTTGCTCTTCAATCCCATTGTTATCGCCTTAGAAATTGCAGAGTTCAATGTGTGACAATTATGAAAATCATAGTAAATGGTAATTATCTAATTTCCTTCTTCATCTCTATATGTCTCCCTCCCTCCCTTCTTTCCTCTTTCTCTTGCCAGCCAATCCATCGTCCACGTTGCCACAAAGTTGTCTTTCTGAACAGCAGATTTGGTTGTTACTCCACCACTTCAAAATCTTCAGTGGGTCTCTATAGTCTTAAGTTCAGTCTTCTTAGCACTGCATACAAGCTTCTCCTCAATCTGGCTTGGGAGAGGCTGTACATTGTGCTGGTGAACACAGTAAGCTCTAATGTTGGATCAGACCCTATTAAACTCAGTCCTCTTATATCTCACTGTCTCTGAGACTTATTCCCTTCATTTGTAAAATGGGGGTAGTTGTTCATAGCAGCATTATTCGCAACTGCCGAAAGGTGGAAACAACCCAGGTGTCCATCAACGGATGAAAATGTGACACATACTTACAATGGAATATTAGCCATAAAAAGAATGAAGCTCTGATACAGACTACAACATGGATGAACCTTGAAAACATTATGTTGAGTGAATCAAGCCAGACAAAAAAGGATAAGTACTGTAAGATTTCATGACATACTTAGAATATGCAAATTTAGAACCTCAGAAATTAGAATATAGGTTACCAGGGGCAGGATGGGGGTGGGGAATGGGGAGTTAATACTTAATTGGTACAGAGTTTCCTTTTGGGGGGATGGAATGTTTTGCTAATGGATGGTGGTGATGGTAACACAGCATTGTTAATGTAACACCATTGAATTCTATATTTTGAAAGTAGTTAAAATGGGAAATTTTATATTGTATATATAGATACCAGAATAAAAATTAAAAAAAAACAAAAACCATTAAAATAAATGGGGATAATTGTGGCACCTGCCTTACAGGGTTGTGTGAGGAGTAATGAAATGTTATGCTTGATGTTAGTTTTTTTTTTTTTTTTAATTCAGTTTTATTGAAATACATTCACACACCATACAATCATCCATGGTATACAATCCACTGTCCACAGTATGATAACATAGTTATGCGTTCATCACCACAATCTATCTTTGAACATTTTCCTTACATCAGAAAGAACCAGAACAAGAATAAAAAATAAAAGTGAAAAAAGAACACCCAAATCATCCCCCCATCCCACCCCATTTGTCCTTTAGTTTTTATCCCCATTCCTCCACTCATCCATACACTAGATAAAGGGGGTGTGATCCACAAGGTCTTCACAATCACACTGTCACTGCTTGTAATCTACATTATTATATAATTGTCTTCAGGAGTCCAGACTGCTGGGTTGGAGTTTGGTAGTTTCAGGTATTTACTTCTAGCTATTCCAACACATTAAAGCCTAAGAGGTGTTATCTATATAGTGCATAAGAATGTCCACCAGAGTGACCTCTCGACTCCATTTGGAATCTCTCAGCCACTGAAACTATTTCATCTCATTTTGCATCCCCCTTTTGGTCAAGAAGATACTCTCAGTCCCACGATGCCGGGTCCACATTCATCCCCGGGAGTCATACTCTGCGTTGCCAGGGAGATTTACACCCCTGGGAGTCGGGTCCCACGTAGCGGGGAGGGCAGCGAGTTCACCTGTCGAGATGGCTCAGTTAGAGAGAGAGAGGGCCACATCTGAGCAACAGAGAGGTACTCAGGGGGAGACTCTTAGGCACCATTACATACAACTTTAGACTCTCCTTTGTGGTAATGAGCTTCATAAGGGCAAGTCCCATGATTGAGGGCTCAGCACATCAAACCGCCAGTCCCAATGTTTGTGACAATTGATGTTAGTTTTTTAATTCAGTTTTATTGAGATACATTCACATATTGTACAGTCATCCATGGTGTACAATAAACTGTTCACAGCACCATCATGTAGTTGTGCGTTCATGATCCCAATCTATTTTTGACTATTTTCCTTACACCAGAAAAAGTAAAAATAAGAATAAAAAATAAAAGTAAAAAAAATCACCCAAATCCCCCTCCACTCTATTTTTCCTTTAGTTTTTTTGCCCCCATTTTTCTACTAATCCATCCATACACTGGATAAAGGGGAGTGTGATCCACAAGGCTCTCACAGTCACACTGCCACCCCTTGTAAGCTACATAGTTATACAATCATCTTCAAAAGTCAAGGCTACTGGGTTGGAGTTTGATAGTTTCAGGTATTTACTTCTAGCTATTCCAATGCATTAAAACCTAAAAAGTATTATCTATATAGTGCCTAAGAATGTCCACTAGAGTGATCTCTCGACTTCAGTTGGAATCTCTCAGCCACTGAAACTTTATTTTGTTTCATTTCACACCCCCCTTTTGGTCAAGAAGATGTCCTCAATCCCACAATGTCGGGTCCAGATTCATCCCCGGGAGTCATATCCTGAATTGCCAGGGAGATTTACACCCCTGGGAGTCAGATCCTATATAGGGGGTGGAGGGCAGTGAGCTCACCTGCCGAGGTGGCTTAGCTAGAGAGAGAGAGCCACATCTGAGCTACTCGGGGGAGACTCTTAGGCACAATTATAAGCAGGTTTATATGCTTGATGTTATTTTGATTATTTTCATTACCTTCTCTCCATAGCGTTCCAGCCCCACTTAAGTCACCATTCCCAGAACAAACTGGGCCATCTTGAATGCCTGGGCCTTTCTAGTGTTGTTTTCTCTGCCTGGTTTGCTTAGTCCACTCCCCCAGCCCCTGCCACACAAATCTTCCTCATCTTACAGGGCCCAGCTTAAAGGTCACCTTATCTGTGGAGCTTTCTCTCACCCTCCAAGGCAGAGTTTCCCACAGCACTTGTTTCATGCCCAATTATTTCATCATTCTGCAGTTACTGCCCATATCTCATTGCAGATGAATAACATGGTACCGTTTTGACTCTCTGCCTAGACTGTGAAGCCCTTGGGGGTAGAGGTGGCTAAAAGTGACAAAAGACAGCCTCAAGAAAAAGAGGATTACACAGGCAGATGTAAGTACATAAAAATTTTAAATGATAAATGAAAAGTAATTAAAATTCAAGGGCTTATGGAGAAAACTTACGGGGAAAAATGTTACCAGGAAATGTGATAAAGGTTTAGTTTTTAATTATATAAACATATATAAACAGCTCATAGCAAATATTAGATGGTGCCTACATGTCTACAGGGGCTAGTTATATTGTGATATATCCATATACTGAAATATTATGTGATCATGAAAAAGATTAAGGTAGATCAGTAGGTATTGGCATAGATGTCCATGGTATATTAACATATGAAAATATGAAGGGTGTTTCTGGAAGAATATACCCCAAAACAGAAATATTACTTGAAAATAAAATTATGGGGCATGAAGGAAAACTTTGATTTTCTTATATACAAGTAAGCAAGTACTATTTTTATAATTTAAAAAGATTAAATAAATAAATAAATAGCTCATCAAATTGGCAAAAGATACATTGACTAAAAATAAATGGGCAACAAAATGCACAGATGATTTAGCAAAGAAATACTGCCAATAAACCAACATAAGTAAAGATGTTGGATTTTGAAAAATAAAAGTTAAAGTAATGATGAGTTGCTAGTTTGGATATATTATGTCCTCCCAAAAGCCATATTCTTTGATGCAGCCTTGTGGGGCTGTCCTAGTTTGCTAATGCTGCAGAATGCAAAACACCAGAGATGGATAGGCTTTTATAAAACGGGGGTTTATTTCACTACACAATTACAGTCTTAAGGCCACAAAGTGTCCAAGGTAACACATCAACAATCGGGTACCCTCACCGGAGGATGGCCAATGGCGTCCGGAAAACCTCTACTAGCTTGGAAGGCAGCTGGCATCTGCTCCAAAGCTCCGGCCTCAAAACGGCTTTCTCCCAGGACGTTCCTCTCTAGCAAGCTTGCTTCTCTTCAAAACATCACTCCCAGCTGCACTCTCTTTCCTCCCCCCGAGTCAGCTCATTTATATAGCTCCACCAATCAAGGCCCACCCCGAATGGGTGGGGCCACGCCTCCATGGGAACATCTCATCAAAATTATCTCCCACAGCTGGGTGGGGCACACTCCAAGCAAATCTAACCAACACCAAAACTTCTGCCCCACACAAGACTACAAAGATAATGGCATTTGGGGGACACAATACATTCAAACCGGCACAGGGGCAGACGTATTAGTGTTGATTAGATTGGAATTCTTTGAGTGTTTCCATGGAGATGTGACTTAATCAACTGTGAGTGAAATGTTTGATTGGATAATTTCCATGGAAGTGTTATCCCGCCCATTCAGGGTGGGTGTTACTTGGATCACTGGAGTCATATAAAGGAATTCACAGACAGAAGGACCTCAGAACAACTGAGAGTGACATTTTGAAGAGCAGATGCAGCTAATCAAGGACAAAACACCCCAAGAGCAACATTTTGGAGAACGCCATTTTGAAATGTCACCTGGGAGCAAGCGGACACCAGCCACATGCCTTCTGAGCTAACAGAGGTTTTCCGGATGCCAATGGCCATCCTTCAGTGAAGGTACCCTTTGTTGATGCCTTACCTTGGACACTTTATGGCCTTCAGACTGTAACTTTGTAGCCAAATAAACCCCCTTTATAAAAGCCAGTCCATTTCTGGTATTTTGCTTAATGGCAGCATTAGCAAACCAGAACAATGAGGTATCATCTTTTATCTATTAAAAAATAGTCAAACAAAAATAACCTAATAATACCCAGTGCTGGCAAAGGTGCAGTGAAACTGGCACTTTCTTGTATTTTTAATGACTTTTAAAATTTATGTAAGCCTCCAGGGATAAAGTTTGGCAATTTGTATCAAGGGCAATAAAAATGCTCCAGCCCTGTGATGTATATTAATCACATTTTTGGAAATGAATTTATGGACATAATTTAATCTAAAGAAAAGGTCATATACAAAAAGACAGTTAAAATCTGGAAGCAATTTGAGATAGAGTGGTTAAGTAAAATAAGGGACGGGTTGTGGGGATTAAACAATCTATGGCATTTACAGGAACCTAGTAAGATTTCAGTAAGTGTCAGCTGCTGTTTTTATTATCATTATGGTAATTCCACTCAATTAAAACTTATTTATCATAAAATATTAACATGGCCAAGTCTACAGAGCAACAGTATGTTCTACAGTTTAGCTATGCAAAAACATACAATATTTAAATATTGAAAATTAAAACACAAAATTATCATGGGTGCATTAAGATACCAGGATAAGGGTGATTCTTTTTTGTATGTGTTTTCCAAACTCTTGATAACCCTGTTATATATGCCTATACTTTAAAAATAAATTTAAAAAATATTTGCATTATTCATCTAGCCTCAAAAGCCGAAATCTTAAAAGTCATATGTATCTCCCAAAATTAATATTATCAAGATGTTCAGAACCTAGTACAGAGATATGAGAGTGATACTGAGTTTATCACAAACTCAACTGGCAGTTTCTTATAATGTAAAGATTAATGTAACTCTCTAAGAATTACACCAGAAACTATTAACACATGATGAAGAATATCTGTGGAAATAACCTAGCCCAGGAGACTCATGAATTTTAATGGAGGCTTGAGAAACACCTAAAACCAAATAATGTGACTAGAAACAAGTCTTAAACATAAATGTAAAAAAATTGTAGCCAAATAAACTTACTGAAAACTGAACTAAAACTAAATAGCAGAGAGGTGGTTAGATTAGTGGTTCACAAACTTGAGTAATATACTTACCTCTTATAAAGGAAAAATTATTATGACCCTCAAATATTGACTTATTTTTATTATGAAGTTACTTAAATATGTGCAAACATAATACCAGATATAAATGCCTTATTATTTTTCTTATCCTTGAGGTGAAATTAACATAACATAAAATTAACCATTTTATGGGCAATATCCATGATTAACCGTACAAATATTAGAAAACTCTTCCATGAACCAAAACAAATGTATGACAATACAACTAAAAGTTAACAATAGAGGGACATATAGGGAAGAAATATATACCTATTGCAAACTATATACTACAGTTTGTAGTATTTCAACATTCTTTCGTAAACAGTAACAAATGTACTATACCAACACTACGAGTCAGTAATTGAGGGGGGTTGGTTAGGGATACGGGAGGATTCGAGTTTCCTTTTCTTTTCCTTTTTTTTCCCCCATCTTTCACTTTATTTCTGGCCTGGAGTAATGAAAAGTTTCTAAAAATTGAACAAAAATTAAGTGTGGTGATGGATGCACAGCTGTAAGAGGGTACCAGGGGCAACTGATCGTACACTTTGGATCTCTGGATAATTGCATGGTATCTGAACAATCCCAATAAAAATTTAAAAAAAAAATTAACCATTTTAAGTGAACATTCAGTGGCATAAGTGCCTTATTCTTACAGCTCTTTTTACAACTATAAAACCAAAACAACTTTACAAATTAAATATAATTGTACAAAACCAGTAAAATTCCAATGAACAGCATTAATTTAACATGATAAATAATTTTTATCAGAAATGGAAATTTAAATTAAACCCACCATGAGATACCATTTCACACTCACTTGAATGGCTAACATTAAAAAGAATGACACCACCTATCACTTGTTGGCAAGCAAGTGGAGCAAATGAAACTATCATATGTTGCTGAAGAGTGTAATATGGTAAAACACTTTGGAAAACAGTTTGGCAGTTTCTTATAAAGGTAAACATCACTTACTGTATGACTCAGCAATTTCACACCTAACCGTTTTCCCAAGAGAAATGAAAACATATGTCCACAAAAGACTTGTGTGACATCTTTTGTTATGATTCACAGCAGCTTTATTCTTGGTAGCCAAAGACTGAAACCTACCCAATGTCCACCAACAGGTGAATAGATAAACCAAGTGTGGTACATTCATACAACAGACTTCTACTCAGCGATATGAAACTGGAGGATACCAAGACCTGAGAGTGCCAAGCTAGTTGCTGACAGTCAAGGATGACTTTTTTTCTTTCTCATGGGTATGCTCACACAGATGTATGCATTTTTCAAAACTCGGAGAGTGCAAACTTAATATTTTTGCATTTTATTGTTCATAACATTTACATTAAGAAGAAACAGTATTACAGAGAGACTGGTGGAACCAGCGAGCTGAGTGTGTGTGTGAGTGGCTTACTTGATGTGTAGCATTTGTGACATGGTTGACCAATTAAATGAAGAACAGATTGCAGAGTTCAAAGTTTTCCACTATTTGACAAGGATAGTGATGAGGAAACTGTAATGGGTCTCTTGGGCAAAATTCTAGTATAGAAAAGTTTCAGGATAGATTACTGAAGTAAATGTTGATGGACATGGTACAATCAACTTTCTGGAATTTCTGATAATGATAAGAAAAATGAAAGAGAGTGAAGAAAAAATTAAAGAGGTGTTCCTTGTGTTTAATAAGGATGAAACTGGCTATGTTAGTGCAGCAGAATGTCATCATGTGATGACATGCCTTAAAATTAAGTTAACAGATGAGGAGGTTGATGAAATGATCAGAAAGCAGATATTGACGATCGTCACGTAAACTATAGTTTGTATAAAGATGTCAGCAAGATGAGAACATTGTATAGAACGTGTTAAAAGGCCAAGAAAAAATTGTTGATTTGCCTTTGTTTGTGAAGGATGTATCTGGAAAAAGTTCCACGTGATGTCAAAAGAATATTCATGAATAGTCATTAAGACTTATTACCCCATGTTTTTCTTCACTGTCTTACTATCATTGTCCTATAACCTTATTTTAGAAATTTTGATCAAATAGCAAGTTGCACTTGCTTACTATGGATATTTCTAAATCTGTGGTCCCCAAGCTTTTCGGGTTCAGCATCTGTTTACATTTTAAAATTTGTTGACATTTCCAAAGAGTTTTTATTTGAGTTATATCTATTAAAACTTGTATATTATAAATTAAAAGAGAATTTAACACTATTTATTCATTACAAAACTATAATAAAACATCTCATGTTAACATAATAATGTATTTTAAAAAACTATATTTAAAAAAAAACAATTGTGAGAAAAGTGGCCTTGTTTTACTTTTTTTTTTTTTTTTTTTTTTTGCTTATCTCTCTAATGCCTGGCTTAAGACAGCTGGACTCACATGTCAATATTCAATCATTATGTAGCATCTGGAAAATTTCACTTTACACAGGCAAGACAGCCAGTGTGGAAGAGGCAGAATGGGTGTTAGTATTATTATCAAAATAGTTCTAACCTCATAGATTCCCCTTTGGTCACACTTTGAAAACCACTGACCTAAAAACTTTGCACATCTAAGCATAGATGAAAGAGGTCAAATAAAATAACATCTGGGGTGAGAGTAGAGTGAGATTCTTCAGGGCTCCATCCCCCACAGAAGCTTTGAACAACCAGCAAGAACGGGCAGAAATATGTCTCAAAGCTCCAGAAAACTGTTAAAGGACTGCAGTAACATGGCAAGTGACTAATCAAGAAAAAGGTTACTTAAAAGAGGTCAGATCTCCTGGTGCCCCAGCTGGCCCTTCCCCCACCCCTCACTGGATCTTTGAGGATCTGGCCAAGGCTCTCAGTGCCTGGATCCATGATCCCAATTTCAGAGAGAACAGAGTAACCCTTGTGCACATACTGGGAGCCTATATGCTGGCCCAACTTGTCTGGTGGTGGCCTGAGGGACTTGCTGTCCCACAATTTGCCCTGAGTGTAGAAGGAGGCTCATTGAACTCTTACAGAATGTTGTGGGAAGGCAATTAAGTTGTGTTGCCTGGGGCAAGGGATTGCTGGTTGTAGGACATACAATGCAGTACCTGGAACCATGAGGAAACTGTTTCCTAGGGAAGAGGGGACATTTGTATTTGTGTAAAGGGGAGAATTCCTAGGGTCATTCGTGTAAAGGGGGGAATTCCTAGTACATGCTTAACAAAAGACACATGCAGGAAAGGCCAGGGAGGCCTCTACACTTTGGCCTGGGGCTGTTCTAAACTCATTGTATGGATAAGCCCTGAAGGAGAGTACTCACACAAGTCAATCTGCAAAGACTGGCAAAGGTGTTTTCTTTTATTTCATCATCTTCTTCTTCTTTCTATTTTTATTTTTTTTGTTAGCTCCTGGTATTCAAAGAAAGCTCTGTCATAGCACTACCTGAAATATAAGATTAAGGAACAGATGTTTCAGAATCTAAGTTCCAGTGATAATACATTAAAATAGCAAAATGTTACAGAACTTTCAGAGAAGCAGAAAGAAGAGATGGCCTGGTCAAAGAAAAAGGTCAAAGCATTAGGAATCATCAATGCAAAGGACAAGACATAACCAGGAAATGCCAGACAATGACTTTTTTTAAATGGCCCTAAATATGCTCAAAAAGCTAAAGGAAAACATGGACAAAGAACTAAAGGAAATCAGGAAAATGATAGATGAACACAAAGAGAATATCAATAGAAGATGGGAAATATGAAGAAGAACCGAACAGAGCTGAAGACTACAGTAATAGAAATTAATAACTCCATAGAGGGGCTCAACAGCAGATTAGAGTCGGCAGAAGAAAGAATCAGTGAACTTGAAGATAGGACAATTAAAATCATCCACTCTGAGGAGCAGTAGGAGGGAAGAATGAAGAATAGTGGACAGAGCCTGAGGAAATTGTGGGACACCATCAAGTGAACCAATATATGCATTGTGGAAGTCCCAGAAGGAGAAGGAGAGAAAAGGACAGAGAGAATATTCTAGAAATAATGGCTGACAACTTCCCAAATGTAACAAAAAAACATGAATATACATAGTCAAGATGCTAAATGAACTCCAAACAAGCATAGGCCCATACCATGGCATATTTTAAACAAACTGTTGAATGCCAAAATAGAGAATTCCAAAATATGCAAGAAAGAAGCAATGTGTCACATTTAAGGGAGCCTCCATAAGATTAAGTGCCCATTTATTATCAGAAATCATGGGATGATATATTTAAAGTGCTGAAAGCAAAAATTTCCACCCAAGAATTCTATATCTGGCAAAACTCTTTCAAAAATAAGGGGAAGATTAAGACATTCCTAGATAAAAGCTAAGAGACTTCATCACCCCTCCACCAGCCCTACAAGAAATGCTAGAGAGAGTTCTGCAGGTTGAAAGGAAAGGAAAATAGATAATAGATTGAAGCCACATGAACAAACATCTCCAGTAAGGGTAAAGACATGGGTAAATTTAAATGCCAATACTGTATTTTTAGTTTGTAACTCCCACTTTTACTTCCTATAGGATCTAAAGGGCAAATGCATAAAATGTAATGATACATCAGTGGTTTGGGACTCACAATGTATAAACATGTAATTTATGACAAGAACTACATAAAGGTGGGGAGACAAAGGTGTATAGGAACATAATTTGTGTTTGCTATTGAAGTTAAGTTGAAATCAAGGCAAGCAAGGTTGTTACATATTTAGGATGTTAAATTTAAGCCCCATGGTAACTACAAAGACAACATTGGAGAATATGCAAGTTCATAGAGACAGAAATTAGAGGACAGGTTGCCAGGGCTGGGGAGCAGGGAGGATGGAGTTTAATGCAAAATGGGTTTAGGGTTTCTGTTTGGGGAGATGGGAAAGATTTACTAATGGAAGATGATGAGGCTACCACAACATAATGAATGTGATTAATTGCATTGAATGGAATGCTTGGGAGTGGTTGAGATGGGAAAGTTTATGTTGTGTATATGTTCCCACAATAAAAAAGAGCAACTAAAGAGACAATGACAGTAAAGGTAATATATGTCCTGGATGTGACCCAATAAGGGAGGAGCAAAGACTCAAAGAATATAGACTGTAAGCTTTATATCAATTTGAAGTTTCTTGAACTTGATAACTGCACTTATGGTGGTGACATAAGTGAATATCCTTGTCCTTAGGACACGTGCATGGTAGCATTAAGGGTTCAAGGAGCATGATGTATACAGCCTGCACTCAAGGGTTCAGAAAATGGGTTGATAGGTGAATAGATAAACATATTGATAGAATGATGGAAAGATAGCTAGAACAATGTGTCAAATGTGACAAAATGTTAAAATTGGTGGATGTGGGTATCTGGGGGGTGAGGGTTTGCTATAGTTCTCTGTATGGGATTTGTATTATTTTTGTAACTATCCTATAGGTTTGAAAGTATTTAAATAAAAAGTTTTTTAAAAAAGATTTAAAAATAACATCTGGTTTATATCATCTTTTTTGGAATATTATTTTTATTATAACAATTATAACAAATTCAAGGTAATTGGGGGGCTAAAACATGCTTAACATGAAATTTGTCATTTTAACCTTTTCAAAGTATACACTTCACTGGCATTTAGGTCATTCACAATGTTGTGCAATCACCACTACCTAGTTCCAGAACATTCTTATCACCTCATTAAGCAGTCACTGTCCCATTCCCTCTTCTCCCCAGGCCCTGACAATGACCAATCTACTTTCTGTCTCTATGGATTTAACTATTCTGTATATTTTATATAAACAGAATCATACAATGTGGCTTTTGTCTGACCTCTTTCACTTAGCATAATGTTTCAAAGGTTTAACTGCGTTATAACACATATCAAACGTCACTCTTTTTATGGTTGAATAATATTCCTTTGTATGGATAGACCACATTTTATTTATCCACTAATCCACTGATGGATTGTGGATAATTCTGCCATGACCATTGTGTACAAGTACTTGTTTGAATACCTGTTTTCCATTCCTTGGGGTATGTACCTAAGAGTTTCTGAGTCATATGATAATTCCACATTTAACTTTTTGAAAAACTGCCAAACAGCTTTCCATAGTGGCTGAACCATTTTACATTCTCTGCAGCAATGCATGAGTGTTCCAATTTCTCCACATCCTTGTCAACACTTTCTATTTTCCACTTTCTAAATAACAACCATCCTAATAGCTGTGAAGTGGTGGTATTTCATTGTGGTTTAGATTTGCATTTCCCTAATAACTAATGATGTTGAGTATCTTTTCATGTGCTTATTGGTCATTTGTATATCTTCTTTGAAGAAATACAGGCACACCATAGAAATAGTTCAGGTTTGGTTCCAGGTCACCACAATAAAGCAAATATTGCAATAAGGCAAGTCACATGAATTTTTTGTTTTCCCAGTGCATATAAAAGTTATGTTTACACTATACTGCAGTCTATTAAGTGTGCAATAGCATTATGTCTACAAAATGTACATATCTTAATTTAAAATTACTTTATTGTTAAAAAATGCTGACCATCATCTGAGCCTTCAGCAAGTGGTAATCTTTTTGCTGGTGGAGGGTCTTGCCTCCATGTTGATGACTGCTGACTGATCAGGGTGGTGGTTGCTGAAGGTTGGGGTGGTTGTGGCAGTTTCTTAAAATAAGACAACAGTGAATTTTGCCACATCAGTTGACTCTTCCTTTTATGAAAGATTTCTCTGCAGCATATGATGCCTGTTTGATAGCATTTTAATAACAGTAGAACTTCTTTCAAAATTGGAATCAATCCTCCAACACTGCTGTTGCTTTACCAACTAAATTTAAATAATATTCTAAATCCGCTGTTGTCATTTCAACAATGTTCACAGCATCTTCCCCAAAAGTAGATTTCCTCTCAAGAACCACTTTCTTTGCTCATCCATAAGAAACAACTCTTCATCTATTCAAGTTTTATGATGAGATTGCAACAATTCAGTCACATCTTCAGAACCCACTTCTAATTCTAGTTCTCTTGCTATTTCTCCCACACAATTACCGCACATTACTACTTCTACTGATATTTCAAACCCCTCAAAGTTATCCATAAGAGTTGGAATCAATTTCTTCCAAACTCCTGTAAATGTTGAAAACTCCTCCCATGAATCATGAATGTTCTTAATGGCCTCTAGAATGATGAATCATTTCCAGAAGGTTTTCAATTTAGTTTGCACAGATCCAACAGAGGAATCACTATCTATGGCAGCTATAGCCTTACAAAATGTATTTCTTAAATACTAAGACTTGAAAGTTGAATTGACTCATTGATTTAGGACTACAGAAAGGATGCTGTGTGTTCTAGTCTGCTAATGCTGCAGAATGCAAAACACCAGAGATGGATAAGCTTTTATAAAACGGGGGTTTATTTCACTACACAATTACAGTTTTAAGGCCACAAAGCATCCAAGGTAACACATCAGCAATCGGGTACCCTCACCGGAGGATGGCCAATGGCCTCCGGAAAACCTCTGTTAGCTAGGAAGGCAGCTGGCATCTGCTCCAAAGCTCCGGCCTCAAAACGGCTTTCTCCCAGGACGTTCCTTTCTAGCAAGCTTGCTTCTCTTCAAAACATCACTCCCAGCTGCACTCTCCTTCCTCCCCCCGAGTCAGCTCATTTATATAGCTCCACCAATCAAGGCCCACCCCGAATGGGTGGGGCCACGCCTCCATGGGAACATCTCATCAAAATTATCTCCCACAGCTGGGTGGGGCACACTCCAAGCAAATCTAACCAACACCAAAACTTCTGCCCCACACAAGACTACAAAGATAATGGCATTTGGGGGACACAATACACTCAAACCGGCACATTCCACCCCCTGGAACCCAAAATGACATTATCTTTCCAAATACAAAATACATTCATTTCATCACAATATCACAAAAACTTAAATCATTTCAGTAACAAAAGTTAAGTACAAAACCCCATCAAAATCAATTTAGGCATGGTCAGTCCCAAGGCACAATCTTTCTTTAGCTGTGGATCTGTAAACTTAGAACAAGTTATGTGCTTCCAATATACAAAGGAAGAACATTAACCCAAGAGTTCAGTTCTAAGTTTATCTCTCTCTGCTCGCATTTTACTATAAACTGCAAGAAGAAGCCAGGATACGTCTTCCACACATAGTCTGGAGATCTCCTCAGCTAAGTATTCCAAGTTGTTGCTTCCAGATTCTTCCTTCCATCTGACACCAGGACTCAATTTTGCCAAATTCTCTGCCACTTTAAAACAAGGATCGCCTTTCTTCCAGTTTACAACACATTCATCATTTCTGTTCAAGTCCTCATCAGAAGTATCTTTAGAGTCCATATTTCCACAAACACTCTCTTTAAAGCAGTTTTGGCCTTTTCTATCAAGCTCCTCACAACTCTTCCAGAAATTCCCCCTTATCCATTTAAAAAGCCGTTCCAACATGTTTGGTATTTGCAAACTCAGCAGCAAAAGCACCCCACTCTCGGTACCAAAATCTGTTCTAGTCTGCTAATGCTGCAGAATGCAAAACACCAGAGATGGATAAGCTTTTATAAAACGGGGGTTTATTTCACTACACAATTACAGTTTTAAGGCCACAAAGCGTCCAAGGTAACACATCAGCAATCGGGTACCCTCACCGGAGGATGGCCAATGGCCTCCGGAAAACCTCTGTTAGCTAGGAAGGCAGCTGGCATCTGCTCCAAAGCTCCGGCCTCAAAACGGCTTTCTCCCAGGACGTTCCTTTCTAGCAAGCTTGCTTCTCTTCAAAACATCACTCCCAGCTGCACTCTCTTTCCTCCCCCCGAGTCAGCTCATTTATATAGCTCCACCAATCAAGGCCCACCCCGAATGGGTGGGGCCAAGCCTCCATGGGAACATCTCATCAAAATTATCTCCCACAGCTGGGTGGGGCACACTCCAAGCAAATCTAACCAACACCAAAACTTCTGCCCCACACAAGACTACAAAGATAATGGTATTTGGGGGACACAATACACTCAAACCGGCACACTGTGTTAGCAGGCAAGAAAGCAACATTAATCTCACTGTATATCTCCATCAGAATTCTTGGGTGGCCAGGTACATTGTCAATGAACAGTAATATTTTGAAAGGAATCTTTATTTTTTAGCAGTAGATCTCAATAGTGGGGTTCAAATGGTCATTAAACCATATTGTAAACAGATGTGCTGTCATCCAGGCTTTGTTGTTCCATTTATGGAGCACAGCTAGAGTAGATTTAGCATATTCTTAAGGACTATAGGTAAATGAGCATTGGCTTCAACTTAAAATCACTAGCTGCATTAGCTGCTAACAAGAGAGTCAGCCTGTCTTTTGAAGCTTTGAAGCCAGGCATTGACTTCTCCTCTCTAGCTATGGAAGTCCTAGACGGCATCCTCTTCCAATAGAAGGGCATTTTGTCTATATTGAAAATCTATTGTTTAATATAGCCACCTTCCTCCATTATCTTAGCTAGATCTTCTGGATAACTTGCTGCAGCTTCTACATCAGCACTTGTTGCTTTACCTTGTACTTTTGTGTTTTGGAGATGGCTTCTTTCCTTAAACCTCATGAACCAACATCTGCTAGATTCAGACTTTCCTTCTGCAACTTCCTCCCTTTTCTAAGCCTTCAAAGAATTGAAGAGAGTTAGGGCCTTCCTCTAAATTAGGCTTTGCCTTAAGGAATGTTGTGGCTGGTTTGATCTATCTAAACCACTAAAACCTTCTCCATATCAGCAATAAAGCTGTTTCACTTTATTCTCATTTGTGTGCTCACTGGAGTAGCAATTCTAATTTCCTTCAAGAACTTTTCCTTTGCATTCACAATTTGGCTAACTATTTGACACAAGAGGCCTAGCTTTCAGCCTGTCTTGGCTTTTGACATACCTTCCTCACTAAGCTTAATTATTTCTAGCTTTTGATTTAAAAGGAGAGACGTGCAACTCTTCCTCCACTTGAACATTTAGTGGCCATTGTAGGGTTATTAGTTGCCTAATTTCAATATTTTTGTGTCTCATGGAACAAGGAGGCCCAAGGAGAGGGAGAGAGATGGGAGAATGGTGGATGGTGGAGCAGTCAGAACACACATATTTATCAATTAAGCTTGCTGTCTTATGTGAGCATGGTTTGTGGCACCCCAAAACAATTACAATAGTAACATCAAAGATTACTAATCACAGGTCACCATAACAGATATAACAATAATGAGAAAGTTTGAAGTTTTGTGAAAATTACCAAAATGTGACCCAAAGACACAGAGTGATAAATGTTGTTGGAAAAATGGCGCCAAACAGATTTGCTCCATGCAGGGTTGTTGTGAACCTTCAATTTGTAAAAAAAAAAAAAGGCAATTTCTGCAAAGCACAATAAAGTGAAGTGCAATAAAGATAGGTATGTCTATATGTATCCTTGTCCTTTGCTCATTTTTAAATTGGGTTGTTTTTCTTTTTGTTGTTGAACTGTAGTTCTTTATATATTGTGGATATTAGACCCTTATCAGATACATGGCTTGCAGTTATTTTCTCCCTTTCTGTGGGTTTTTTCACTCTCTCGTTAATGTCCTTTGATGCACAAGTTTTTAATTTTGATGAAGCCCAATTTATCTATTTTTTTCTTTTGTTGCTTTGTGCTTTTGGTGTCACATCTAAGAAGCACTGCCAAATACAAGGTATGATGGTTTGTCCCTATGTTTTCTTCTAAGAGTTTTATAATTTTAGCTCTTATATTTAGGTCTTTGATCCTGAGTTATGCCTTTTTAAAAGGTTTTTTTAGGAAAGATGAGCATGTTTTTGTTGAAATGTAAAACAGAATTTTAATTCTGCCTGGAATGGAAAGTCAACAATATTCTTAAGGTTGTGCTATTGCAAAGTAAATGTTTATCTGGGTACTCATACACCATTATTTTGTACTGCTGGCCCTATTACAGAAACTTTTTCTTCTATTGCCAACTTGCATTTTAAATTTTGTTTGGCTCTTAAAGAAAATCTGCTTTTGGCACTATTTATTTACCTCAAGTCCATTCTCAATAATATATGTGACTTCCAACTTTAAACTTACAATTATCCCCCCAGAACTACTTCTAGAAAAAAGCAAATATGAAAAAATAGTATCAATATGTCCAAGTATTCAGAATTATCAGACTTTATACTTTTCCAATGATGTCCGCAGACTATCTTTGAAAACCCATTTGAAAGGATTGACTCTCTTTATCTCAGTAGAATGATTTTGATCACTTGAAGTTATGGTTAGCATTGTGCATTTAGCAAAATCTGTACAAAGATAATTATGTAATTGGACTGATGCTGGAATTTGGAAAATAAAACTTGTTCATTGAGCATTTACTACCTTACTGTAATGAACTATTGCTATTTGGTGCTTACAAAGCAAGGTCCTCACCTCCAAGCTATTCACAAGGAAGGGTGGCATCTAAGGCTCATCCATATGACTGAGCGATGGATGCCGAGTGTGACACATTTACCCACCAATTTTCTCTATTTCAGCTACTGGGAATCTGATTCAGTCAGCTTGATAGGATATCATTTAGCTGTCACTTGGCAAGAACCACAAATGGAAACAGCCACAAAGCCACAGGTTAGTACCTGTTCTTAAGGAACATTGTGCCTACAAGGAGTTCTGTAAAAGGGGAATTAAGTTGTTAAAAACTCTTCACAGCCTTTCCAGCCTTTTCTAACAGAGAGGAGCTTCTGGTCATTGAAAAAAGTGTGTTCTTTCATGGGACAGGGATGGATCATCAATTTCATTCATGGCTTCTTTTTGTGCCTTTGCTTAGTTTTTCAAGAATATTGCAAAGGACATCCTTAAAGAATGGACTTGAATGTTGAGATTACTAGAGAGGTCAACCCATGAAGCCCTGCCAAAGCACTAGTTGGTCCTCTGTGGGACCCTGTGATCTGTCTATAGCTCTCATTTCCCCAAGGAGGTGCTACACTCCAGCTTTCCCCTACATTTTGTATCCCGCACAGCCCCTGGCATAAGGCAGGCTGCTGACTCAGTGTTGATCTGCTGCAAATATGATTTCAGATTCCATCAGAGCACTTTGTGTTTCAGAAAGCAAACAGGAAAGGGAGGACCCAGAACACTTGGCACTTGCCAGCTTAGCAGTCTGAAGTTACAGGTTCAAAATGAGTAAATGCCTGATTTTATGAGTCTAACTTTGCTCCCAGGACTCTTTGAACAGAATAAATTCACTTCTCCCAAGGAACCCTCAAAAGCACACACCACACTAACACTAGAGTTCTCTAGAACTCATATCTTAAATCCACTTTCTTAAATCATCCCCCTCCTTAAGGCACCTCCCATACAGAGATAGCAAATGCAGTGGGGCTGGCAGGCAGCCTAAATGAGGGAAAGAAGCCAGTGCAATGTGGAGAATTGGTGGGAGTTACAGCAAACTGAAAGGCATTCACATTTGAAAGTTCTTAAACACTCTGCTGGTCAAACCAAATGCATGAACAGGAATCCCAGCTCACCCAGCTGTCAATCGGGGATGTTTTATCTACACTCTACAGTGCAAACTCCTTAGCAAGGACAGCAAGGTCCTTCCCAACCCAGCCCTCAACTACCTGCTCTTCAAGTCCAGCCACTCCTATCCGTGTTCCTACATACCTTACTTACATGACCTGCTTTCACACATACCCTCCCTCTCCACCTTTGCTCACTCATTCTTTTTCTCCCAGCAAATATTTACTGAGCACCTACTATGTATCAGGCCCTATAACAGGTGCTGAGGAAACAATGGTGAACAAGTATAAGAGTTTCTGCCCTCATGGAGCTTATAGTGTAGTGAGAGAGACAGAAAACAACCAGACAGTGCGATAAGCATTATGAACAGAGAAGCACAAGGTGTGAATGGAACATCACAAGGGGCACCTTGCCCCATCACGGATGTGGGACATGGGAAGGCTTCCCAGAAGAGTAGCTAACTTAGCTGAAGCTCAAGATAAGCTAAGGAGGCAAAGTTAAGAGTGAAAGGGTTAGGAGTAGGGAGGGTGCTTCCAGGAATAGGAAACAGTACATGTAAAAGTCACTAAGGAAAATGACATTCCATATGACTAGAGGGTAGGGTGTAGGAAGGGGGGGGGTACAAGATAAAACTGGGAAGGTGGGCAGAGGCCAGATCTTGCCAAGCCTCCACAGTCCCTGATTCCCAGCCCTCTATGCTGTCAGAGTAGGTAGAGAAACTCCTCTCCCAGACAGCTCCAATTTCTGTTACAGGGGCCATGAAGCTATCAGTGCTACCTGGCAGCACCTCCTGCTCTCCAGACCAGTCTCCACCAGTGGGTATGAATCCAGTGCAACCTGTCAAGTTGGGCCCTAGTGTCTAACATGGATGTGCTCATTCATTCAAAGGCACTGCACTAGTGAGAGACCAAATGACTGTGTCAGTCAACAAGGTAAATTTAACAAACCACAATGGTGACACGCTGACCATGAACATAGAGATGCACCTGCTTTCTATAATAATGTTTCTTTGCTGTTCTCCAAATACAACAAGCACATTCCTGCCTCTCGGATGCTCTTTCTCCACACCTTCGCATGGCTTGCTCTCTTCATTTCTTTCACTTGATTTTTTTAATTGAGGTGAAATTCATATAACATAACATTAGCCATGTTATGCAACTGCTGTGGGAAAAAAACAGTTTGGCAGTTCCTCAGAAAGTTAAGTATAGAATTACCACATGACCAATCATCCCACTTCTAACTATATACTCAAAAGAACTGAAAGCAGGGACTCGAACAGATATTTTCACACCACTGCTCATAGCAGCATTATTCACAATTGCCATAAGGTGGAAGCAACCCAAGTGTCCATCAGCAGATGAATGGATGAACAACATGTGGTGTATACACATAGTGGACATTAGCCCTAAAAAGGAATGGCATAGGGATTGAAAATGTCTTTTTGACAAAAATGGTGAAAAGAAAGGTAAAAAAATAAGGTTTCAGTGGCTAAGAGAATTCAAACAGAGGCAAGAAGCTGTCCTGGAGGTTACTCCTATGCATGCTTCAGCTAGATATGCCATATGACCACAGTATGATAAGCCCAAGTCAACAGTAGTCCCCAAAATCCTAAAGAATACTCAGATCCCTGAGACTTTATAAATGTTTCACTCACTAAATTTATTCTTCAGAAAATTAATCTTCCAGAGAACTCCTATGACAGCTAATTCCTCAAACCCAGAGGCAATAGCCTCTTCAAGAACATCAACCAGACATGTCCCCTTTTCCCTTCATGTCGACACCCCTTTTCAACATGAACAAGTTAGGGTGGTCACTGCCTAGACATCCCTGAAGACAGGGAAAGTGGTTAAACTAGAGGAAGGGATAGCAACAGAGAAGATGGAATTTAACAAAGGATTATGAATACTGAATCTCTACATAATATAATTTTCTTCTTGGTTGCTGGGGTATTAGAATAGTTAGAAGGAAAGAATTGAAAAGGTGGAACTGTAACCCATAGCATCCTTTGAAATTTGTTCTATAGCTATTTGTTAAATTGTAATTTGAAAGTTATCACCTTTTTGTGTATATGTTATATTTCACAATTAGGAAATAACTGAAACGATGGTACTGTAACTCATAACACTTTTGGAAATTTCCTATATAACTACTTGTTAAATTGTACTTTGAAAGATATTACCTTTTTGCATATATGTTATATTTCACAATAAGGAAATAACTGCAACTGTGGAACTGTAACCCATAACATTCTTTGAAATTTGCTCCCTAATTACTTGTTAAATTGCACTTGGAAAGTTGTCATTTCTATGTATATACGTTATATTCTACAATTTTAAAAATATGTTTAAAAAATAAAGGAATGAAGTTGCGATACATGCACTACCTTTATGAACCTTGAAGACATCATGTTGAGTGAAATAAGCCAGGCAAAAGGACAAATATTGTATTTGAAACAATTAGAATAAGCAAATTCATACAGTTAGGAACTTGAACACAGGTTACCAGGGTCTGGGAGAGGGCTGAGGAAGGAGGAGTTAAAGCTTAGTGGGTACACAATTTCTATTGAGGGTGATAGAAAAGGTATGGTAATGGATGATGGTGATAGTTGTACAACATTGTGCATGTAATTAACACCACTGAATTATATATCTGAATGTAGCTTAAGGAGGAAATTTTAGGGTGTACATATGCTACTAAAATAAAAAACTCACCATTTTAAGATATACATTTCAGTGGCATTTAGTACATTCACAATTTTGTGCAACCACCACCCATATGAAGTTCCAAAACAATTTCATCACTCCAAAACGAAAAGCCCATAACCATTCATCAGTCACTCCCATTCCTCCTGGCAACCACCAATCTGATTTCTCTCTCAATGGATTTACCTATTCTGCATATTTCATAGAAATGGAATAATCATACAATATGTGACCTTCTCTCACTTCATTTTGACTTCTACTTAAATGCTACCTCTTCACAAAGACCTTCCAACTCCCCTGTCTGAAATAGTACATTCATAACTGGCCATGGTTCATATTTCTTCACAGCACTTATTATCAAGAGAGACTATATGCTACATATTTTTTACTGTCTGTCTGTTCCCACTAGAAAATAAACTGCATGAGAGAAGGAACTTTATCCTGAAGGTCTAAAACAATATTTGGCACATAGTAAATGCTCAATATTTTGAATGAATGAATGAGGCTTAAACAGCAATTCAAAGTTTTCTCCTTCTCAATAGTTTTTCTAATACAGTTTTATTGAGATATATTCACAAACTCTACAATCATCCACAGTGTACAATTATTCACAGTATAGTTATGCTTTCTTCACCAGAATCACTTTTTGAACATTTTCCTTACTCCAAAAATAAAAATAACAATAAAAGAAAAAAGAACACCTAAAACATTCCATCCCCCATCCCACCCTATTTTTCATTTACTTTTTGTCCCCGTTTATCTACTCGTCTGTCCATACACTGGATCAAGGGAGTGTAAGCCACAAGGTTTTCACAATCACACAACCACACCATGTAAGATACATAGTTATGCAATCATCTTCAAGAATAAAGGCTACTGGGTCGCAGTTTGACAGTTTCAGGTATCTCCTTCTAGCTATTCCAATACACTAAAAACTAAAAAGGGATATCTGTATTGTGCATAAGAATGCCGTCCAGAGTGACTCTTTGACTCCATTTGAAATCTCAGCCACTGAAACTTTATTTTGTTTCATTTCACATCCCCCTTTTGGTCAAGAAGATTTTCTCAATCCCACAATGCTGAGTCCAGGTTCATCCCTGGCAGTCATGTCCCACATTGCCAGGGAGATTTACACCCCTGGGAGTTATGTCCCACGTAGGGAGGAAGGCAGTGAGTTCACCTGCCATGTGGGCTTAGAAAAAGAGGGCCACATCTAAGCAACAAAGAGATTCTCTGGGGGAGAGTCTTAGGCACAATTATAAGCAGGCTTAGCCTCTCCTTTGCAGTAACAAGTTTCACAGGGACAAGCCCCAAAATCAAAGCCTCATCCTACTAAATTGTTGGCCCTCAATTTTTGTGAGAGTATCAGTATAATCCAGGTGGGGAAGCCCAACATTTCCACATTTTCCCCAGTTCCTCAGGGGGGCCCTGCAAATATATTTTTATTCTCTCCCCAAATTACTTTGGGATATATCAGGATCTCATACAAACATGTACAAACCTACCAGATCTCACTTCCTCTTCAAAATTCCATGTAATTATGGTGTTTGAATAAACTGACCATACTAGTTAAATTATTTAGTGTGCTGCAGAAAATATAGATCCTGCACCAAATAAACATCTCTTCCCTTGGTCTCACACAGAAGTTGAAGTTTAAAAAGACAGTCAATATCGTCCTTTACCCTTTGGCCTAATTTGCCTTAGTCTAACCAGATCCACTTCATTCATATCTCTAACTGAAGTCTGAACTCTTTTTCAGCTTTTTTAACAGTTGCTATATGAGGTAATACTGACATTCATAGCTGCCAAGCTCTAGCTCTGAGTTTCAGGTGTTACACAGATACCCAAAGTTTCAGAGACTGACAAGGTTATACACAAAGAGCTCAGCATCTCAGAATTTAGAGGTAACCATTACAACTCAGGAATAGATGTCACTGCTGTAAGAGCTGACAATCTAGGGACCATTACAATAAGTGTCCCCCTGATAAGCTGTGCTCTAAGATTCAATTCTCAGAGTTTACACATTATAATTAGTCCCTATTAGTGAGGCATTACAATATTTGTCTTTTTGTTTCTGGCATACTTCACTCAAAATACTGTCCTTAAGATCCATTCACCTAGTTGCGCGTCTCACAGGTTCATTCCTTCTTGCAGCTGCTCAATATGCTATTGTATGCATACACCACAGTTCACTATTCTGTTCATCAGTCAGTGTACCCTTAGGCCACCTCCATCATTGCAAATCGTGAATACTACCACCATAAACACCAGTGTGCAAATGTCCATTCATGTCTCTGCTCTCAGATCTTTCAAGTATATACCCCATAATGAGGTTGCAGGACCTTATGGCACCCACATACTTAGCTTCTTGTGGAACCACCACACTGTCCTCCCAATAGGCTACTTCATTCTACTTCCCCACCAACAGTACATAGGTATATCCCTACATTTTCTCCAGCACTTGTATCCCTCTGTTTATATTTTTCCCTGCAATTTTCTAGAGATACATTCACATACCATACAATCATCTACAGTGTACAATCAATTGTTCACCATGTCATCATATAGTTGTGCATTCATCACCACAATCAGCACTTGAACATATTTATTACTTCAAAAAATATTTTAAAGAATAATGAAAAAGATTTAAAAAATTAAAATACCACACAATACAATATAATAATAAGGTCAGACAACAACACCACCACCAAGAATCCCATACCCGTCCGTCCCTTATATTCCCCTCTCATAGACATTTAACTTTGGTATATTGCCTTTGTTACATTTAATGGAAGCATATTACAATGTTACTGTTGACCATTGTTCTAGTTTGCTAACGCTGCCAGAATGCAAACCACCAGACGGATTGTCTTTTATAAAAGGGGGTTTATTTGGTTACACAGTTACAGTCTTAAGGCCATAAAGTGTCCAAGGTAACACATCAGCAATTGGGTACCTTCACTGGAAGATGGCCAGTGGCGTCCAGAGAACCTCTGTTAGCTGGGAAGGCACGTGGCTGACGTCTGCTCCAAAGTTCTGGTTTCAAAATGGCTTTCTCCCAGGATGTTCCTCTCTAGGCTGCAGATCCTCAAAAATGTCACCTTAGTTGCACTTGGGGTATTTGTCCTCTCTCAGCTACTCCAGAGCAAGAGTCTGCTTTCAACGGCCATCTTCAAACTGTCTCTCATCTGCAGCTCCTGTGCTTTCTTCAAAGTGTCCCTCTTGGCTGTAGCTCCTCTTCAAAATGTTACTCACAGCTGCACTGAGTTCCCTCTGCCCATCAGCTCATTTATATGGCTCCACTGATCAAGCCCCATCCTGAATGGGTGGGGCCACACCTTCATGGAAATATCTCATCAGAGTTATCACCTACAGTTGGGTGGGCTACATTTCCATGCAAATCTAATCAGCACCAAAACGTCTGCCCCACAAGGCTGCATCAAAGATTATGGCTTTTTCTGGGGGACATAATACATTCAAACAGGCACAACCATAGACTCTAGTTTGCTTTGATTATATTTTCCCCGATACCATCCCTTTTTCAACGCCTTAGCAAGCTTGACATTCATTTGTTCTCCCACATGTAACAACATTTTTATATTTGTACATTTAGTCACCATCATCTAGGTTTCACTAAGTTATACAGCCTTTTATCATGTATCTTTCCTTCTGGTGTCATACATGCCCCTAGCTCTCCTCTTTCAACTTTACTCACAGACATCTTTGTTCAGTGTACTTAAAATATTGTGCTACCATCACATAATATTATGCTATCCATTTCTGGATCTATACAATCAATCCTGCTGAACATTCTATACTCCTTCAGCATCAAATATCCGATCTCTACCCTCTTTCTATCTCCTGATAACTTCTGTTTCTCAGCTTTTAACTCTCAAAGTTTGCTCATTATGTTAGTTCATATCAGTGAGACCATACAGTATTTGTCCTTTTGTTTCTGGCTAACTTCACTCAATATAACATCCTCATGGTTCATCCACATTATTATATATTCCATGACTTTGTTCTGTCTCACAGCTGCATAATATTCCATCATGTGTATATACCACAGTTTGTTTATCCACTAATCCATCAATGGACATTTGGGCTGTTTCCATCTCTTGACAATCATGAATATGCCACTATAAACATCAGTTCACAAATGTTTATTCATGTCTTAGCTTTCAGTTCCTCTGAGTATATTCCTAGTGATGGAATTGCTGGATCATATGGCAATTCCATACTTAGCCTCCTGAGGAACCACCACACTGCCTTCCAGAGTGACTGCATCATTCTACATTCCCACCAACAATGAATAACTGTGCCTCTTTCTCCACATCCTCTCCAGCACTTGTAATTTGGTTTTATTGATAATGGCCATTCTAGTAGGTATGGAATGATATCTCGTTGTTTTGATCTGCATTTCCCTAATAGCCAGTGAAATTGGGCATCTTTTCATGTGTTTTTGAGCCATTTGTATTTCCTCTTCAGAAAAGTGTCTATGCATGTCTTTTGTCCATTTTTATAGAGTTGTTTGTCTTTCTGTTCTTCAGTTGTAGGATCTCTTTATATATTCTGGATATGAAATCCTTATCTGATATGTGGTTTCCAAATAGTCTCCCATTGCATGGGCTGCCTTTTTACTTTTCTGACAAAGTACTTTGATGTACAAAAGTGTTTAATTTTGAGGAGATCCCATTTATCTATTTCTTCGATTGCTCGCACTTTGGGTGTAAGGTCCAGGAAACCACCTCCTATCACAAGACCTTTAAGATATTTCCCTATATTTTCTTCTAAAAGTTGTATGGTCTTAGCACTAATGTTTCAGTCTTTGATCCATTTTGAATAAATTTTTGTATAAGGTGTGAGATAGGAGTCCTTTTTCATTCTTTTAGATATGGATATTCAGCTCTCCAAACACCATTTATTGAAGAGGCTGCTCTGTCCCAGTTGCTTTGGCTTGGCTGCCTTATAAAAGATCAATTGTCTGTAGATGAAAGGTTCTATTTCCAAACTCTAAATTAGATTCCATTAGTCTGTATATCTATTTTATGCCAGTACCATGCTGTTTTGACCACTGTAGCTTTGTAGTATGCTTTAAAGTCAGGTAGTGTGAGACCTCCCACTTCGCTCCTCTTTCTCAAGATATTTTTGGCTATTTGGGGCACCTGCCCTTCCAAATAAATTTGGTTATTGGTTTTTCTATTTCTGCAATGTAATTTCTTGGGATTTTAATTGGTATTGCATTGAATCTATAAATCAGTTTAGGTAGAGTTGACACCTTAATTATATTCCAATCCATGAACATGGTATGCTCTTCCATTTTTTTAGATCCTGTTTGATTTCTTTTAGAAGTGTCTTGTAGTTTTCTCTGTATAAGTCTTTTGTGGCCTTGGTTAAGTTTATTCCTAAATACTTGATTCTTTTGGTTGCTATTGTAAATGGAGTTTTTTTCTTCATTTCCTCCTCCTGTTGCTCATTACTTGTGTACAGGAACATTAATTTTTGTGTGTTGATTTTGTAGCCTGCCACTTTGCTGTATTCATTGATTAGCTCTAGCAGCTCTTCTGTAGATTTTTTCTGGATTTTCTACATATAGGATCATGTCATCTGCAAACAGTGAAAGTTTTACTTCTTCTTCTCCAATTTAGATGCCTTTTATTTCTTTTTCTTGCCTAATTGCTCTAGCTAGAAATTCCAGCACAATGTTGAATAACAATGGTGACAGTGGGCATCCCTGTCTTTTTCCTGATCTTAGAGGGAAAGCTTTCAGTCTTCTCCCATTGAGTATTATGTTAGCTGTGGATTTTTCATATATTGTCTTTATCATATTGAGAAAGTTGCCTTCTATTCCTATCCTTTGAAAAGTTTCCATTAAGAAAGGATGTTGAATTTTATGAAATGCCTTTTCTGCATCAACTGAAATGATCACGTGGTTCTTCCACTTTGATTTATTGATGTGGTGTATTACATTAATTGATTTTATTGTGTTGAACCAGCCTTGCATACCAGGAATAAATCCCACTTGATCATGGTGTATAATTCTTTTAATGTGTTGCTGGATTCAATTTGTGAGTATTTTGTTGAGGATTTTTATATCTATAGTCATTAAAGAGATTGGTCTATAATTTTCTTTTTTGTAGCATCTTTGGCTTTGTTATTAGGGTGATGTTGGCTTCATAGAATAAGTTAGGTAGTTTTCCCTCCTCTTCAATTTTTTTTTTTGAAGAGTTTGAGCAGGATTGGCATTAATTTTTTCCAGAACGCTTGGTAGAATTCACATATGAAGCCATCTGGTCCTGGGCTTTTCTTTTGGGGGAGCTTTTTGATGACTGACTCAATCTCTTTACTTGTGATTGGTTTGTTGAGCTCATCTACTTCTTCTAAGTCAATCTTAGTTGTTCATGCTTTTCTAGGAAGTTGTCCACTTCATCTAAGTTGTCTAATTTATTAGCATATAGTTGCTCATAGTATCCTCTCATTACCTCCTTTATTTCTGCAAGGTCAGTAGTTGTGTCTCCTTTCCCATTTCTGATTGTGTTTATTTGCATCTTCTTCTCTCTCTCCCTCTCTCTCTCCCTCTCTCCCTCTCTTAGCCTAGTTACAAGTCCATCCATTTTATTGATTTTCTCAAAGAACCAACTTCTGGTTTTGTTGATTCTCTGTATTGCTTTCCTGTTTTCAATCCCATTTATTTCTGTTCTAATCTTTGTTATTTATTTCTTTCTGTTTGCTTTCTCTAGTTCCTCCAGGTGAACAGTTAATTCCTCAGTTTTTTCTCTTTGTTATCTTTTAATGTAGGCATTTAGGGCAATAAATTTCCCTCTGAGCACTGCCTTTGCTGCATCCCATAAGTTTTTTATTGAGATTTTTCACATACCACACAATTATCCAAAGATCCAAAGTGTAAAATTAATTGGCCCTAGTACCATAATACAGCTGTACATCCATCACAATTATTTTTTTTCAATTTTTAGAACATTTTCATTACTCAAGAAAAGAAATAAAGACAAAAAAAGGAAACTCAAATCCTCCCATACCCCTAACCAGCCCCCCTCTATTGCTGACTCATAGTGTTGGTATAGTACATGTGTTACTGTTGAAAGAATGTTAAAATACTACTAACTGTAGTATATAACTTGCAATAGGTATATTTTCCCTATATGCCCTTCTATTAACTTCTAGTTGTAGTGCCATACATTTGTTCTAGTTCACAAAAGAGATTTGTAATATTTGTACAGTTAATCACAGACATTGTCCACCACAAAATTCACTGTTTTACACATTCCCATTGTTTGACCTCTAACTTTCCTTCTGGTGACATATGTGACTCTGAACTTCCCCTTTCCACCACATTAATGCACATTTCAATACTGTTACCATCACCTGTGTTCATTTCCAAACATTTAAGTTCAACCTAGTTGAACATTCTGCTCATGACAAGCAACCACTCCCCATTTTTTAGCTCTGTTCTATATCCTGGTAACTTATATTTCATGTCTATGAGTTTCTGTATTATAATTAGTTCATATCAGTGAGACCCTGCAATATTTGTCCTTATGTGTCTGACTTATTTCACTCAGTATAGTGCCCACAAGGTTTCTTCATCAACCCCTTTCTTTTAGGACAGTTTTGTTCACACACCATACATTCTGTCCTAAGTAAACAAACAATACTTCCCTGTAAAGTCACGTATTTATGTATTCACCACCTTCACCACTATCTATATAAGGACATCTCCATTTCTTCCACAAAGCAGGAGGAAGAGTCAAAGAAGGTGGAGAGACAAGAGAAAAAGAAAAAATAAAGAGAAGGAAGAAAAAAAACAAAAAAGAAAAAGAGAAAAAAAAAACATGACAGCCAGAAAACAACAAAAGGAAAGATGGCATTAAAGTAAATTAGAACAAAGAGTCAGACAACATTGCCAGTGTCAAGAGTCCCATACCCCTCCTTTATCCCCCCCTCTTACAGGCATTTAGCTTTGGTATATTGTTTTTGTTACATTAAAGGAAACATAATACATTTCTGTTAATTATAGTCTCCAGTTTGCATTGATTGTATTTTTCCCCAATACCTCCCTATTTTTAACACCTTGCAAGGTTGACATTCATTTGTTCTCCCTCATGAAAAAACATACTTGTACATTTTATCACAACTGTTGAGCACCATAGATTTCATTGAGTTATACAGTCCCAGTCTTTATTGTTCCTCTTTCCTTCTGGTGTCCCACATGCTCCTAACCTTCCTCTTTCAACCATACTCACAGTCATCTTTGTTCAGTGTACTTACATTGCTGTGCTTC
The DNA here is from genome assembly GCF_015220235.1 of Choloepus didactylus. Taxonomy (NCBI): domain Eukaryota; kingdom Metazoa; phylum Chordata; class Mammalia; order Pilosa; family Megalonychidae; genus Choloepus; species Choloepus didactylus. The sequence goes on along the minus strand of NC_051327.1, from coordinate 10,292,047 downwards.
CATCACCCAAATTTGTGTTCCTAACCTCTCACTCCTGTCTTTCCTATCTGACTGTAGTGCTCCCTTTAGTATTTCCTGTAGAGCAGGTATCTTGTTCACAAACTCTGTCATTGTCTCTTTGTCAGAGAATATTTTAAGCTCCCCCTCATATTTGAAGGACAGTTTTGCCAGATATAGGATTCTTGGTCGGCAATTTTTCTCTTTCAGTATCTTAAATATATCACCCCACTTCCTTCTTGCCTCTGTGGTTTCTGCTAAGAAATCTGCACATAGTCTTATCAACCTTCCTTTGTATGTGATGAATCACTTTTCTCTTGCTGCTTTCAGGATTTTCTCTTTATCTTTGATGTTTGATAATCTGATTATTAAGTGTCTTGGCATAGGCCTATTCAGATATATTCTTGGATCCATAATTTTATGTCTTTTATAAGAGATGGAAAATTTTCATTGATTATTTCCTCTGTTATTGCTTCTGCCCCTTTTCCCTTCTCTTCTCCTTCTGGGACACCCATGACATGGGCATTCATGAGTTTCATGTTGCCATTCAATTCCCTGAAATGTTGCTCATA